>NC_135233.1:208049339-208353964 GCF_051348905.1 Ranitomeya variabilis
GAATGTCATCTAGGTACACGATAACGAATTTCCCCAAAACATGCGAGAACACATCATTGATGAAATGTTGGAACACTGCAGGTGCGTTAGTCAACCCAAATGGCATCACCAAATTTTCAAAATGACCCTCAGGGGTATTAAAAGCCGTCTTCCACTCATCACCTTGACGGACTCTTATGAGGTTGTACGCCCCCCTGAGGTCAAGCTTGGTAAACCACTTAGCACCTGCCACCTCGTTGAACAAATCTGGTATCAGTGGCATAGGGTATGAATCACGAACCGTAATCTGGTTCAACTCCCTGAAATCCAAACAAGGGCGTAATCCGCCATCTTTCTTCTTCGCGAAGAAGAACCCTGCTGCCACAGGCGAGGATGACGGCTTGATGTGCCCTTTGCTCAAACTTTCAGCAATGTAATCTTTTAACGCTTGTCTCTCCGGACCGGAGATGTTAAACATCCTTGCTTTAGGCAATTTGGCCCCTGGTTTAAACCTGATAGAACAGTCATAGGGACGATGTGGCGGCAACTCTGAACAACCCTTCTCAGAGAACACATCCACAAAATCCAGAAGTGACTCCGGAACGCTTGAAGTCACCGCAGCCACATATGTGGCCAGGCAATTCTCCTGGCAGAACTCGCTCCACTGAATTATGTCCTGAGTTTTCCAGTCAATTACCGGGTTGTGCATAGACAACCAAGGAAAACCCAAAACCACCTGAGCAGGAAGATTCCTGAGCACCTTACATGTAACCCGCTCGGAATGTAGAACCCCAATGTGGAGTTTCACCTCAGCCACAAATTCAGTAATCTCCCCCTGAGAGAAAGGAGCAGCATTGATGGTGACCACGCGGATAGGATGAGGCAGTTTTTCAATCCTAAAACCTGCTGTGCGCGCAAATTCCTCATCAATGAGATTTGTGGCTGAACCACTATCCACAAAAACAGTAATTGGCAGCTCACTGCCAGCGATAAAAACCTTAGCAAGGAGCATGCATTGAGAAACCACCATGGAAGATATACATAAGCTCAGATTGGTCTTCTCCACACCCTCTGAGCTTAGAAGTTTTCCGCCGTTGCGTTTTTCTTAGACAGCAGAGGACAGATGTTAATAAAATGACCAGTTTTACCGCAGTAAAAACAGGCTCCCTGCTTCCTGAGCTCAGGGGCTCGACGCTTCACATGTGACACCCCTGCGATTTGCATAGGCTCCGTGGGCTCACCTGCAGCAACCTCACGTGAACCTAAACCCTCTCCCATAGGCGGTGTCTCATGCTCCCCCTGACGCAAACGGCGATCAATGCGGACAACCAGACTCATAGCAGAATCTAGAGAAGCAGGAGTCTCGTACATCAGAAGGGCTTTTTTAACCCTTCCAGAAATCCCATGTATAAACTGACTCTGCAATGCTGGATCATTCCATTGTGTATCGATCGCCCAGCGACGAAATTCAAAACAGTAATCCTCTGCAACTCGCTCCCCCTGGCGAATAGTGCGTATCTTAGATTCTGCTAGAGCCATTCTGTCAGGTTCATCGTAAATTTTTCCAAGAGAGGAAAAAAAACTCTCCACAGAGTCAAATGCAGCAGACTCAGATGGCAAAGAAAACACCCATGCTTGGGGATCCCCGCTTAACAATGACAACACCAGGCCCACACGCTGAACCTCATTATCCAAGGAGATCGGGCGCATACGGAAATATAGTTTGCAAGCTTCACGAAAAGAAACAAATTTACTGCGTTCCCCAGCAAATTTTTCAGGCAAAGGAAATTTAGGCTCAGCAACTCTTCCTGTCGCTCCAGCTTGCACATTAGATACTGCTAGTCACTGTTGATGTACTGCCCCCCTCAACTCAGTGACCTGTAGGGACAGCGCCTCCAACTGGCGGGTTATGGAAGTCATGGGATCCATGACAAAACCAAAAAAAAGAAACCCCTTTTTTTTTTTTGTTGTTGGGCCAATTATAATGTCACGGGGAGACTAGGTGGGCAAGAGCTAATAACCCGGGCCCCTGCAATTTCCCTCAGACTAGGGAAATCCTGACTGACCCTCGACCTGGAGTTTACACTGATGGTTTGCATGTCCAGGCCTCGAACCTCACCCTGTCTCCTGTTTCAACCCTAGGCTGAAACCTCCGCCCACCACCCAGTGAAAAGGTAATACACCAATACCCACAGTTAGCACAGACAAGGATAAAGGAAAATATACACCACGCCGCAGTCACTCAGGAATACACTATAAATGTGCAGGGCAAAATAAATACAAATATAGGAAGGAGTAAATAAGACAAAGGAAAATACACCACCAGCAACGAATCTCCAACTACCAGCTCACCACTCCAGACCGAGATAACAACGCACAAGACAGAAGCTATAATCGGCGACGCCCAATGATCAGGAGAACTATTTAAAGGCAATGGGCATGGCCCAGCTTCCAATCCGAGCATCAGGAAAATTAACCCCGGAACAGCTAGATAAAATCTAGCCGCCGCCAATGAGCACATAGTGGTCAAAAGCGGAATTACCGCTGTCTGTCGAACAACCTGGTCTGAACAGCGTCCGACATGACACTGACGCTTCGTATGACAATATTGAAGTTGAGGCTTCTTCACCTTTTTTCGGGCCTCCATTCCAGACTGTAATGTGTAATGTGCATTGCACAGTGCTTGCATCAATGTCTGTGAATTCTCTATTATGAAGCATATGTGCCACTTCCACTGCTGTGTTTGTCGAGTCAGAACTGATAGACCTTGGGATGAGCCTACTTGTTGACTCCGATATTTTGCCTGGACGTCCACCTTTTGATTTCTGAATGGATATACGGACTTCATTTCATATTCTTCCATCTGTTATGGCATTTTCTTGGCCAAGGGAATCCCATCAATGAGCTGGATGATGCTATTTCTCTTTCATTGGGAAATCATTTTCATGGCTGCACCTCAATTCAAACCAGTGACCTTTCACTCGGGAATAAACCTAATAACATACTGAGCTATTGGGAAATGTGAGAACAGGTTGTATTTTGTAGTATTCGGGAAGAAAAATATTTTTCCACCACCAGGAGCAAAACGCTAACAATGCAGTTACATGACAAGAATCTCCATAACTAATCAGATGCTAAATAGTCAAATTAATGTATGAGATAGCCAAGATGATTTTCTATAAAATGATGGTAGTCTCACAATCAAATGAGTAGGTGGATGAGGAGATATGGATCCAGAAAGTCAAAAGTTCAAAACATTGTTATCAAAAGAAGATGGACATTTGTCCATCTGTTGTTTGTGGCTATATGCTTACATGGTTAATTACCATGTCAGGAGATAACCACAGACAGCCAGGTTAAAGGATCAAAGTGACCCTTTGTCCTTGCAGCAGCTGATGACTGCATTGGTCCGGACGTTCACAGCGATGTAATCACGTCGCTGTGAACGTGAGGTGTTGTTAAATTGGATTCTGGGCTCCCCCGGTGGCCACTTGTGGAATTTTACTTGTGTGCATCATCCCCTCTGTTCACCTGCTCCTATCAGGATGTGGGAGTCGCTATATAACCTTGCTCCTCTGTCAGTTTCATGCCGGTCAACAATGTAATCAGTAGCCTTTCTGTGCATGTTCCTGCTACTAGACAACTCCCAGCTAAGTTGGACTTTTGTCCTTGTGTGTTTTTGCATTTTGTTCCTGTTCACAGCTGCTGTTTCGTTACTGTGTCTGGAAAGCTCTTGTGAGCGGAAATTGCCACTCTGGTGTTATGAGTTAATGCTAGAGTCTTAAAGTAATTTCTGGATGGTGTTTTGATAGGGTTTTCTGCTGACCATGAAAGTGCCCTTTCTGTCTTCATGCTATCTAGTAAGCGGACCTCGATTTTGCTAAACCTATTTTCATACTACGTTTGTCATTTCATCTTAAATCACCGCCAATATATGTGGGGGCCTCTGTCTGCCTTTTGGGAAAATTTCTCTAGAGGTGAGCCAGGACTGTCTTTTCCTCTGCTAGGATTAGGTAGTTCTCCGGCTGGTGCTGGGCATCTAGGGATAAAAAAACGTAGGCATGCTACCCGGCCACTTCTAGTTGTGCGGCAGGTTTAGTTCATGGTCAGTATAGTTTCCATCTTCCAAGAGCTAGTTCTCATATATGCTGGGCTATGTTCTCTCGCCATTGAGAATCATGACAGTTTGACCGGCCCAAAAAAGGGTTAAATTACTGGCTGAGAAAGGAGAGAAAAAAGAAGTCTGCTACAATTTTTTTATTTTTTTTTTTCCCTCTAGTTCTGAGTGTGCTCTTAATTGAATCACTTGCTAGTCTGCCTATACTGCAGCCTTCCTCTCTTCCTCTCCTTCTAATCCTTGAATGGCTCTGTGTTCACCTGTTTCAAATGGATCTTCAGAGTGTAGCTACAGGTTTGAATAATCTCGCCACAAAGGTACAAAATTTGCAAGATTTTGTTGTTCATGCACCTATGTCTGAGCCTAGAATTCCTTTGCCTGAATTCTTCTCGGGGAATAGATCTCACTTTCAAAATTTTAAAAATAATTGCAAATTGTTTTTGTCCCTGAAGTCTCGCTCTGCCGGAGACCCTGCACAGCAGGTCAGGATTGTAATTTCCTTGCTCCGGGGCGACCCTCAAGACTGGGCTTTTGCATTGGCACCAGGGGATCCTGCGTTGCTCAATGTGGATGCGTTTTTTCTGGCCTTGGGGTTGCTTTATGAGGAACCTCATTTAGAGCTTCAGGCGGAAAAGGCCTTGATGTCCTTGTCTCAGGGGCAAGATGAAGCTGAAATATACTGCCAAAAATTCCGCAAATGGTCTGTGCTTACTCAGTGGAATGAGTGCGCCCTGGCGGCGATTTTCAGAGAAGGTCTCTCTGATGCCATTAAGGATGTTATGGTGGGGTTCCCTGTGCCTGCGAGTCTGAATGAGTCCATGACGATGGCTATTCAGATCGATAGGCGTCTGCGGGAGCGCAAACCTGTGCACCATTTGGCGGTGTCTACTGAGAAAACGCCAGAAAATATGCAATGTGATAGAATTCTGTCCAGAAGCGAGCGGCAGAATTTTAGACGAAAAAATGGTTTGTGCTTCTATTGTGGTGATTCAACTCATGTTATATCAACATGCTTTAAGCGTACTAAGAAGCCTGACAAGTCTGTTTCTATTAGCACTTTACAGTCTAAGTTTATTCTATCTGTGACCCTGATTTGTTCTTTGTCATCTATTACCGCGGACGCCTATGTCGACTCTGGCGCTGCCTTGAGTCTTATGGATTGGTCCTTTGCCAAACGCTGTGGGTATGATTTGGAGCCATTGGAGGCTCCGATACCTCTGAAAGGGATTGACTCCACCCCATTGGCTAGTAATAAACCACAATACTGGACACAAGTGACTATGCGTGTTAATCCGGATCACCAGGAGGTTATTCGCTTTCTGTTGCTGTATAATCTACATGATGTTTTGGTGCTGGGATTGCCATGGCTGCAATCTCATAACCCAGTCCTCGACTGGAGAGCTATGTCTGTGTTAAGCTGGGGATGTAAAGGAACTCATGGGGACGTACCTTTGGTTTCCATTTCATCATCTATTCCCTCTGAGATTCCTGAATTCTTGTCTGACTTTCGTGACGTTTTTGAAGAACCCAAGGTTGGTTCACTACCTCCGCACCGGGAGTGCGATTGTGCCATAGACTTGATTCCGGGTAGTAAATACCCTAAGGGTCGTTTATTTAATCTGTCTGTGCCTGAACACGCTGCTATGCGAGAATATATAAAGGAGTCCTTGGAAAAGGGACATATTCGTCCTTCGTCATCTCCCTTAGGAGCCGGTTTTTTCTTTGTGTCTAAGAAAGACGGCTCTTTGAGGCCGTGTATTGATTATCGACTTTTGAATAAAATCACGGTTAAATATCAATATCCGTTACCACTGCTTACTGATTTGTTTGCTCGTATAAAGGGGGCCAAGTGGTTCTCTAAGATTGATCTCCGTGGGGCGTATAATTTGGTGCGAATCAAGCAGGGGGATGAGTGGAAAACCGCATTTAATACGCCCGAGGGCCATTTTGAGTATTTGGTGATGCCTTTTGGTCTTTCAAATGCCCCTTCAGTCTTCCAGTCCTTTATGCATGACATTTTCCGCGATTATTTGGATAAATTTATGATTGTGTATCTGGATGATATTCTGATTTTTTCGGATGACTGGGACTCTCATGTCCAGCAGGTCAGGAGGGTTTTTCAGGTTTTGCGGTCTAATTCCTTGTGTGTGAAGGGTTCTAAGTGTGTTTTTGGGGTTCAGAAGATTTCCTTCTTGGGATACATTTTTTCCCCCTCTTCCATCGAGATGGATCCTGTCAAGGTTCAGGCTATGGGTGATTGGACGCAACCCTCTTCTCTTAAGAGTCTTCAGAAATTTTTGGGCTTTGCTAACTTTTATCGTCGATTTATTGCTGGTTTTTCTGATGTTGTAAAACCATTGACTGATTTGACTAAGAAGGGTGCTGATGTTGCTGATTGGTCCCCTGATGCTGTGGAGGCCTTTCGGGAGCTCAAGCGCCGCTTTTCTTCCGCCCCAGTGTTGCGTCAGCCTGATGTTGCTCTTCCTTTTCAGGTTGAGGTCGACGCTTCTGAAATCGGAGCTGGGGCGGTGTTGTCGCAGAGAAGTTCCGACTGCTCCGTGATGAGACCTTGTGCTTTTTTTTCCCGTAAATTTTCGCCCGCCGAGCGGAATTATGATATTGGGAATCGGGAGCTTTTGGCCATGAAGTGGGCTTTTGAGGAGTGGCGTCACTGGCTTGAGGGGGCCAGACATCAGGTGGTGGTATTGACTGACCACAAAAATTTAATTTACCTTGAGTCTGCCAGGCGCCTGAATCCTAGACAAGCGCGCTGGTCGTTGTTTTTCTCTCGGTTTAATTTTGTGGTGTCTTACCTACCGGGTTCTAAGAATGTTAAGGCGGATGCCCTTTCTAGGAGTTTTGAGCCTGACTCCCCTGGTAATTCTGAGCCCACAGGTATCCTTAAAGATGGAGTGATATTGTCTGCCGTTTCTCCAGACCTGCGGCGGGCCTTGCAGGAGTTTCAGGCGGATAGACCTGATCGTTGCCCACCTGGTAGACTGTTTGTTCCTGATGATTGGACCAGTAGAGTCATCTCTGAGGTTCATTCTTCTGCGTTGGCAGGTCATCCTGGAATCTTTGGTACCAGGGATTTGGTGGCAAGGTCCTTCTGGTGGCCTTCCCTGTCACGAGATGTGCGAGGCTTTGTGCAGTCTTGTGACGTTTGTGCTCGGGCCAAGCCTTGTTGTTCTCGGGCTAGTGGATTGTTGTTACCCTTGCCTATCCCGAAGAGGCCTTGGACGCACATTTCGATGGATTTTATTTCGGATCTGCCTGTTTCTCAGAAGATGTCTGTCATCTGGGTGGTGTGTGACCGTTTCTCTAAGATGGTCCATCTGGTTCCCTTGCCTAAGTTGCCTTCTTCTTCCGAGTTGGTTCCTCTGTTTTTTCAAAATGTTGTTCGTTTGCATGGTATTCCGGAGAATATCGTTTCTGACAGAGGGACCCAATTCGTGTCTAGATTTTGGCGGGCATTCTGTGCTAGGATGGGCATAGATTTGTCTTTTTCGTCTGCTTTCCATCCTCAGACTAATGGCCAGACCGAGCGGACTAATCAGACCTTGGAGACATATTTGAGGTGTTTTGTGTCTGCGGATCAGGATGATTGGGTTGCTTTTTTGCCTTTGGCGGAGTTCGCCCTCAATAATCGGGCCAGCTCTGCCACCTTGGTGTCCCCGTTTTTCTGTAATTCGGGGTTTCATCCTCGATTTTCCTCCGGTCAAGTGGAATCTTCGGATTGTCCTGGAGTGGATGCTGTGGTGGAGAGGTTGCATCAGATTTGGGGGCAGGTGGTGGACAATTTGAAGTTGTCCCAGGAGAAGACTCAGCTTTTTGCCAACCGCCGTCGTCGTGTTGGTCCTCGGCTTTGTGTTGGGGACTTGGTGTGGTTGTCTTCTCGTTTTGTCCCTATGAGGGTTTCTTCTCCTAAGTTTAAGCCTCGGTTCATCGGCCCGTACAAGATATTGGAGATTCTTAACCCTGTGTCCTTCCGTTTGGACCTCCCTGCATCCTTTTCGATTCATAATGTTTTTCATCGGTCATTGTTGCACAGGTATGAGGTACCAGCTGTGCCTTCCGTTGAGCCTCCTGCTCCGGTGTTGGTTGAGGGTGAGTTGGAGTACGTTGTGGAAAAGATCTTGGACTCTCGTGTTTCCAGACGGAAACTCCAGTATCTGGTCAAATGGAAGGGATACGGTCAGGAGGATAATTCTTGGGTCACTGCCTCTGATGTTCATGCCTCCGATCTTGTCCGTGCCTTTCATAGGGCTCATCCTGATCGCCCTGGTGGTTCTGGTGAGGGTTCGGTGCCCCCTCCTTGAGGGGGGGGTACTGTTGTTAAATTGGATTCTGGGCTCCCCCGGTGGCCACTTGTGGAATTTTACTTGTGTGCATCATCCCCTCTGTTCACCTGCTCCTATCAGGATGTGGGAGTCGCTATATAACCTTGCTCCTCTGTCAGTTTCATGCCGGTCAACAATGCAATCAGTAGCCTTTCTGTGCATGTTCCTGCTACTAGACAACTCCCAGCTAAGTTGGACTTTTGTCCTTGTGTGTTTTTGCATTTTGTTCCTGTTCACAGCTGCTGTTTCGTTACTGTGTCTGGAAAGCTCTTGTGAGCGGAAATTGCCACTCTGGTGTTATGAGTTAATGCTAGAGTCTTAAAGTAATTTCTGGATGGTGTTTTGATAGGGTTTTCTGCTGACCATGAAAGTGCCCTTTCTGTCTTCATGCTATCTAGTAAGCGGACCTCGATTTTGCTAAACCTATTTTCATACTACGTTTGTCATTTCATCTTAAATCACCGCCAATATATGTGGGGGCCTCTGTCTGCCTTTTGGGAAAATTTCTCTAGAGGTAAGCCAGGACTGTCTTTTCCTCTGCTAGGATTAGGTAGTTCTCCGGCTGGCGCTGGGCATCTAGGGATAAAAAAACGTAGGCATGCTACCCGGCCACTTCTAGTTGTGCGGCAGGTTTAGTTCATGGTCAGTATAGTTTCCATCTTCCAAGAGCTAGTTCTCATATATGCTGGGCTATGTTCTCTCGCCATTGAGAATCATGACAGTGAGGCATTTCAAAGTTCCCCTGCCGCCGTGCTTGGGTGTGAGTAATAGCGCGCGTACTGGGTGGTGACATCATTTCATCATTCTGACACTCGTGCCCTGCGAGCGCATATGCAGGGCACGGGAGCACATTGGGAGCATGCTCTGCTGGCTTTGAATAGCCAATGGGAGCAGTGCTTATTTTTTCTTCACTCTGTCACCTGCCTGTATCTCCTTCCTTTCCAGACCCCCGTGTCCAATGTCCTCCATGTCCTCAGCCCTGTCTGCCACCGTCACCAGCCCACAGCCTCCTCTGTCACCTCGCTTCAAACATCATCTACCTGCCCCCAATGCTTACCTGGTGTGCCCTGTCCTCTCCATTCTCCCTCTGCACAGCCCCTGCCAACTCCCCCTCTGCTCTTGTCTTTTCACTGCAGCATCCCCTCTGCCTCTTGTGCTCCATAAGCACCGCTTCTCTGCCCCTCTTTACCTCCTGACCCTGCCTGTTCCTCTTCCTGTACATCTCCCTCCAGCAGGACCTTCAGACCAGGACCTAGAAACCTCAGCACAGCTAAGCATCACTGCTAATAATCCCTTGATCTCTAGGGATAGTGAGTGATAGGTGGGTGAACTGTAATTATCATGTGTCTCGTTTTTAGGCAATGTTGGGGATGGAAATATAGGTGGGTAATTGTGGGTTTAATTGTAGATTAGTATCTTGTGTTATTATTGTATACAGTGTTAGTGTGTTATTTTAGTAGCATAATAACTGTAGACTTGTGTGTGATAAATATCCTTTATTAATAAATGGTTTGGTCTCAGTTATATATTATATAGCAAAGGAACCAGAGTATGAATCAGGTAAGGAATTAGCCAGATATTGGTTATTGACAGTCAAGCCTGACATTGATAATTAATATATAGAATATCGCCCTGTACCAGTCATAGATCTCCCCTAGAATCTGCCTCCAGAGATCTTAACAGCTCATTTACATAGTAAGAAAAACATAGATTTCTCTGGAATAAGACATCAGATCACAGATATCAAGGAATCGTTTTGTTCAGATTCCTATAACCTACATGTCCATACAGACGGATTAGGAGGGTTGATCCTACTGACAGATTCCCTTTAAATAAAAAATACCCCATGCTATTGATCTTTATAGATGATCGCAATAGAAATAGATAATATCTCCTCTTTTAGTTTTATGTTGTACAGAGGGAGCAGACATTCTTCAGTTTAAAATATCAAAAAAAGTCACGAAAAATACATCATAGTTGAAATCTAAACTATAAAGGAAATTCATGGCAAACAGGGATCAAAAATCCATATTTATGCAAATGTAACACTGTTAAAGGTAAAATTGATTTTTTTGCAATTTCTTTGTCAAATAGCAAAAGGGTCATGTTTTCCATTGGCGCTTGTCTGAATATGAAACCGCGGCTTAAAGATACATAAATCACATTGCAGCTTGACATATTGTAGATTGGCACATAGCTCCGAGTGATGACAATCTGTAAAATTACAATGTCATGGGTCCAAGGTGGATTCAGTTGACTTAGAATTGAGATTACATTGAGATGTTCAGGTGCTACGCAAGGTTTACAGGTGCCTGGATTACAGCAATACTCTACGGGGCTGTTGGATCATGTTCAGACATTTTCTGCCACTTGATCTCTGCAATCACTTAGATCAGACAGAGGGCAAACGCTGTGAAGTACAGTATCAAGGTCACTGATCATCTTACTAGAACATGCAAGTCCTCCAGCCTACGGTGATCGGTCCTCACATTGAGCGCTGCACTTAGGGAATATGTAAAAATCACTTCCATTATAAAACTCTATATCTGTGATAAATGAAGCAGGAATAGAATGATCTAGGTCCACGTGTGAGATGGATACTGATCCAAATATAAAAGAAGATATTAAGGCAAATCATAATAACCAATGAATATGGGCACAATTCATGAAAGCTCAGAATTTGAGGGGTATACCCTCACCCATAATGCATTAGTGATCAACTTGTGTGTTTCGGTAACACAGGGACAGAAGATTAAGATTCAGGTTTAAGGACTTTTTTTTTTTACTTAAATTCATGTATTTGTGGCTGAAAATATATATTTTAAATTGGGTTACATTAAACATTTTGCATCGTTTCGCTTTTCCATGCTGCTTTCTTGCACATTCAACATTGATGTGGTCACTGGTCAATTGACAGGAGCTAAAGAAAGGCAGATAAGAGTTACAAACTCCCACCAGTCCTTCAGAATAAGCTCACGGATGGATTCTCAATTAACTAATTCTGCAACCAGCAGCAGACAGTGCAACATTTTTTATGAAATCCGAATGCTAATTTTTTTTTTGCATTAGTCCTGGTATGACTGAGATTAGGAATCCATTTTTTTCAGCATAATCCCTTTAATGAAGCCTCCTGGTCTGGGTCAAGGACCCCATCCTGATGCTCACCTGAGCAATGCTTCATCTGTTTATTTAGCCTCCTGGTCTGGGATAAGGACCTCCTCCTCCCCTCTATCTCCGCTAGGCCCCCTGCCTTAAATCCAGAATCCTCTTACCATTTAATCTTTGCTTCCCTTCAAAACATACTGATTTATGGACCTCTCTTTGCACACAAAACCATTTCTATGCGAGTCTGCAAGCAGCTAGATCTTAGGTCTGTTACTTCTCAATGGTAATCCCTATCTGCTAACAAACAGGAAATTGCTTTCTTGAGTGCCCATGTAAGGCCTCCCACTCTTGGCTGTTGCTCATCTATTAACCCTGTCTGCTGCTAACTGTCGCTGGGCAGAAAATAGGTAAAACAACATTTTAAAACATCACAATGCATTATACAATCTTCAAATCTTCAAGAGGAAGTGTGGGCAGCTTCAACACTCCCTTACACCGGTTTTGCTATTTCTTATGGAGGAGAGGAGGTAGAGGGGCAAAAAAATTTTTACTTCATGCTGATGCTGTCTCCCCGGCATGTCGTTCTAGGCCCTGGACCTCCAGTGTCTGGTGACCAATGTGGCCATGTATATACATACTGTAGTCATTGTCTATCTCTCTCTTTACAGGGAAGGTATATCTTATTTCAATTTCCAAATGTTGGCTGAAAGGCCTTTCTTTTAAAAGTTGGAAATGTATGATAAATCTCATTATTGCTTTGACAGCTAACTTATTGCTTTGACAACTTTTTCTTACTTGAATCAACTATTACATGAAAACAAGTTTGAAGATTTGCCAGTCAGAATTATGACTCTGACTGACACTTGGTAGAAAAAGTATAAAAGACCCAGAAAACCATCTTGAAATGCAATGACATGTCTATGAAACACGAGAATCAGTATTGCCATAGCTAGGGTATTTTCAATGGTTCTTTATAGATGTAAAAGCCAGACAATAAAAAAAGAGAGATGAAAAGTATCTGATGGATCACCAGTGTTGCAGAGAATATTATATTTGGAAAAGCTAAAATAGCAGAGGAGTTAGATGATGTGAATTGATTTGCAGAACTTGGTCCAGTGTCAATGTCAGTAATCTGTGGCCGGACGATGGGAGCCTGTGAGCCATCTCCTACCTACCAACATCCACACCTCTTCTTTTTGATTAGCCGACCCTGGCGATGTCACATGTGCGTCATGCCGAAAAGAAGCGCCATGGATGCTGTCTGGTAAAAGGTGGTTTGCAGATTTCCCATCTGGCAGCTATTGATTACTGATGTGGCTGTTGCAAATCGACTCGCACCACGTAATCAGGACCAGCAGCAAAACATTGGACAAAAATAATGGGCTCGATTTTGATATTTTCAAAATGTCAAAACTTCTCGATGGAAATTGAAGGCTCCTTAAAAATTATACCCTGTGATGTTCTAGAAAATTATAACAAAATGGTAAACCAATCTATACTAGTTTTATTTACCGGGAAAATATATTAAGTGAATAGTCCTCCAACAAAAATCAGCTTTTAATACAATCTCTCCATTAATGCGCATCTAATCACTCCAACCTTCAGATTCACAAAGAGAAAAACCTTATTTTTTTCATTTAAGATCTATACAGAAACATACAGTATATACTTGAGTATAAGCCGACCTGAGTATAAGGCTGCCGTCACACTAGCAGTATTTGGTCAGTATTTTGCATCAGTATTTGTAAGCCAAAACCAGGAGTGGAACAATAAGAGGAAAAGTATAATAGAAACATAAGCACCACTTCTGCATTTATCACCCACTCCTGGTTTTGGCTTACAAATACTGATGTAAAATACTGACCAAATACTGCTAGTGTGACGGCAGCCTTAGTCAAGACCCCTAATTTTGCCACAAAAAAATGGGAAAACTTATTGACTCAAGTATAAGCCTATAAAATACCAATAAAAGTAAAATTGATTGAGACATCAGTAGGTTAAGTGTTAAAATGTGCCACATATAATGCTCCATACAGTTCATTATGGCCCCATGAGATGCTCCATATAAAAATGCGCTACATGTAATGCTCCATACAGTTCATTATGGCCCCATAAGATGCTCCATATAACAAAGTGCCACATATAATGCTCCATACAGTTCATTATGGCCCCATAAGATGCTCCATATAAAAATGCGCCACATGTAATGCTCCATACAGTTCATTATGGCCCCATAAGATGCTCCATATAACAATGTGCCACATGTAATGCTCCATGCAGTTCATTATGGCCCCATAAGATGCTCCATATAAAAATGTGCCACATGTAATGCTCCATACAGTTCATTATGGCCCCATAAGATGCTCCATATAAAAATGCGCCACATGTAATGCTCCATACAGTTCATTATGGCCCCATAAGATGCTCCATATAACAATGTGCCACATGTAATGCTCCATGCAGTTCATTATGGCCCCATAAGATGCTCCATATAAAAATGTGCCACATGTAATGCTCCATACAGTTCATTATGGCCCCATAAGATGCTCCATATAACAATGTGCCACACATAATGCTCCATGCAGTTCATTATGGCCCCATAGATGCTCCATATAACAATGTGCCACATATAATGCTCCATACAGTTCATTATGGCCCCATATGATGCTCCATATAACAATGTGCCACATGTAATGCTCCATACAGTTCATTATGGCCCCATAAGATGCTCCATATAACAATGTGCCACATGTAATGCTCCATACAGTTCATTATGGCCCCATAAGATGCTCCATATAAAAATGCGCCACATGTAATGCTCCATACAGTTCATTATGGCCCCATAAGATGCTCTATATAACAATGTGCCACATGTAATGCTCCATACAGTTCATTATGGCCCCATAAGGTGCTCCATATAACAATGTGCCACATGTAATGCTCCATACAGTTCATTATGGTCCCATAAGATGCTCCACATAACAATGTGCCACATATAATGCTCCATACAGTTCATTATGGCCCCATAAGATGCTCCATATAACAATGTGCCACATGTAATGCTCCATACAGTTCATTATGGCCCCATAAGGTGCTCTATATAACAATGTGCCACATGTAATGCTCCATACAGTTCATTATGGTCCCATAAGATGCTCCATATAACAATGTGCCACATGTAATGCTCCATACAGTTCATTATGTCCCATAAGATGCTCCATATAACAATGTGCCACATGTAATGCTCCATACAGTTCTTTATGGCCCCATAAGATGCTCCATATAACAATGTGCCACATGTAATGCTCCATACAGTTCATTATGTCCCATAAGATGCTCCATATAACCATGTGCCACATGTAATGTGTTGTGGATTCTGTTTGTGGGCTCCCTCTGGTGGTTACTGCTGGTACTGGGTGACTTTGGTGGGTTGCGGCCTTTGGTTTCCACCTGTCCATCAGAAGCTGGGTGTTTCCTATTTTACCTGGCCTTTCTGTCATTTCCCTTGCCGGCTATCAATGTGTTCAGATGTGCTCTGCTTGGTTCCTGCCTACCTGCTCCCAGATCTTTCAGGATAAGCTAAGTGCTGATTTTCAGTTGTTTGGTTTTTGGTCCAGCTTGCTTAGAATGTCTCTATGCTAGCTGGTTGCTCTAGTGGGCTGAGGTTCTCCCCATGTGCCATGAGTTGGCACATGGGTTCTTGTAATCTCAGGATGGTTTTTTCGATTAGGATTTTTTGCTGACCGCTCAGTCCCCTTTTGTATCACTCTGCTTTCTAGTTTTCAGCGGGCCTCAATTTGCTAAAGCTATATACATCATCTCTATGTGTGTGCCTTCCTCTCATTTCACCGTCAATACATGTGGGGGGCAACTATACCTTTTGGGGTTAATTCCTCTGGAGGCAAGTGAGGTCTTTGTTTTCTCTGCAGAACTAGTTAGCTCTTAGGCTGGTGCGTGGCGTCTAGAACCAACGTAGGCACGCTCCCTGGCTATCTCTAGTTGCGTTTGTCAGGCGTAGGGCAGCGGTCAGCCCAGTTTCCATCACCCTAGAGCTCGTCCGATATTTGTTATTCTTTGCTTGTCCTGTGCTATCCCTAGCCATTGGGGATTCATGACAGTATAGCCGGCCCACAAAGTGTTAATTGTTTGGGCTGAAGCAGGAGAAAAAGAAGTGTTCAAGGGAAATTTTTTTTTTTTTTCCTTCAGAGTTTTGCTGCCTAGCCCTTAATTGCTGTCTAGCTGCTTCTTACCTCCTCTTAACCCTTGAATGGCTCTGATCTTAGCTGTTTATCATGGATGTCCAGAGTTTGGCTTCCAGCCTGAGTAATCTCGCGGCGAAGGTTCAAAACATACAGGATTTCGTTGTTCACACTCCCATGTCTGAACCTAGAATTCCTATTCCAGAGTTTTTTTCTGGAGATAGATCTACCTTCCTGACTTTCAGGAACAATTGTAAATTGTTTCTCTCTTTGAAATCTCGCTCCTCTGGAGACCCTGCTCAACAGGTCAAGATTGTTATATCGTTCCTACGGGGCGACCCTCAGAATTGGGCATTTGCATTGGCACCAGGGGATCCTGCATTGCTCAGTGTGGATGCATTTTTTCTGGCATTGGGATTGCTCTATGAGGAACCTAACCTAGAGATTCAGGCTGAAAAGGCTTTATTAGCCCTCTCTCAGGGGCATGATGAAGCGGAAATATATTGTCAGAAATTTCGGAAATGGTCGGTGCTTACTCAGTGGAATTAGTGCGCCCTGGCTGCAAACTTCAGAAATGGTCTTTCTGAGGCCATTAAGGATATTATGGTGGGGTTCCCTGCGCCTACAGGTCTGAATGAGTCTATGGCTATGGCCATTCAGATTGATCGGCGTTTACGGGAGCGCAAACCCGTGCACCAGTTGGCGGTGTCTTCTGAACAGGCACCTGACACTATGCAATGTGATAGAATTCAGTCCAGAAGTGAACGGCAAAATTATAGGCGGAAAAATGGTTTGTGTTTTTATTGTGGTGATTCAGCTCATATTATATCAGCATGCTCTAAACGCACAAAAAGGGTTGATAAATCTTTTGCCATTGATACTCTGCAGTCTAAGTTCATTTTGTCTGTGACTCTGATTTTTTCACTGTCTTCCATTTCCGTCGATGCCTATGTGGATTCAGGCGCTGCCCTGAGTCTTATGGATTGGTCATTTGCTAAACGCTGCGGTTTTAGTCTAGAGCCTCTGGAAGTTCCTATTCCTCTGAAGGGAATTGATTCTACACCATTGGCTATGAATAAACCGCAGTATTGGACACAAGTGACCATGCGCATGACTCCCGTTCATCAGGAGGTGATTCGCTTCCTTGTACTGTATAATTTACATGATGTACTAGTGCTTGGTCTGCCATGGTTACAAACTCATAATCCTGTCCTGGACTGGAAAACAATGTCTGTGCTAAGCTGGGGATGTCAGGGGGTTCATGATAATGCACCTCCGATTTCTATCACTTCATCTACTCCTTCGGAGATCCCTGCGTTTTTGTCGGATTATAGAGATGTTTTTGAGGAGCCTAAGCTCAATTCGCTCCCTCCTCATAGAGAGTGTGACTGTGCTATAGAATTGATTCCTGGCAGTAAGTTCCCTAAGGGTCGTTTATTTAATCTGTCACTGCCAGAGCATACTGCTATGCGGAATTATATTAAGGAGTCCTTGGAAAAGGGACATATTCGTCCATCTTCGTCCCCTCTGGGAGCAGGTTTTTTTTTCGTGGCAAAAAAAGATGGTTCCCTGAGGCCTTGTATAGATTATCGCCTTCTGAATAAGATTACAGTCAAATACCAGTATCCATTGCCATTATTTACTGATTTGTTTGCTCGCATTAAGGGGGCTAGGTGGTTCACTAAAATAGATCTTCGTGGTGCGTATAATCTGGTGCGGATAAAACAGGGTGATGAGTGGAAAACCGCATTTAATACGCCTGAGGGCCATTTTGAGTATTTGGTAATGCCTTTTGGACTCTCCAATGCTCCGTCAGTCTTTCAGTCCTTTATGCACAATATTTTCCGTGAATATCTGGATAAGTTTATGATTGTGTATTTGGATGATATTTTGGTGTTTTCTGATGACTGGGAGTCTCATGTTCTACAGGTCAGGAAGGTGTTTCAGGTTTTGCGGACCAATTCTCTGTTTGTGAAGGGCTCAAAGTGTCTCTTCGGAGTCCAGAAGATTTCTTTTTTGGGGTACATTTTTTCTCCTTCTACTATTGAGATGGATCCCGTTAAGGTTCAGGCTATTTGTGACTGGACACAACCTACATCTGTTAAGAGCCTTCAGAAGTTCTTGGGGTTTGCTAATTTTTATCGTCGGTTCATTGCTAATTTTTCCAGTATTGTTAAACCTTTGACTGATTTGACTAAAAAGGGTGCTGATGTTGCTGATTGGTCTCCTGCGGCCGTGGAGGCCTTTCGGGAACTTAAGCGCCGGTTTTCTTCTGCTCCTGTGTTGTGTCAACCAGATGTTTCACTTCCTTTTCAGGTGGAGGTTGATGCTTCCGAGATTGGAGCGGGGGCGGTTTTGTCACAGAGAAGTTCTAATGGCTCGGTGATGAAGCCATGTGCTTTCTTCTCTAGAAAATTCTCGCCCGCCGAGCGCAATTATGATGTGGGTAATCGGGAGCTTTTGGCCATGAAGTGGGCATTTGAGGAGTGGCGTCATTGGCTTGAGGGTGCTAAACATCGTGTGGTGGTCTTGACTGATCACAAGAATCTCATTTACCTTGAGTCTGCCAGGCGTTTGAATCCTAGACAGGCTCGTTGGTCGTTATTTTTTTCTCGTTTCAATTTCGTGGTTTCATACCTGCCAGGTTCAAAGAATGTGAAGGCAGATGCTCTTTCCAGGAGTTTTGTGCCTGACTCTCCTGGAGACACTGGGCCTGCTGGTATCCTTAGGGATGGGGTAATATTGTCCGCCATATCCCCAGACTTGCGACGCGCATTGCAGGAGTTTCAGGTGGATAAACCGGATCGATGTCCACCAGAAAGACTGTTTGTTCCGGATGATTGGACCAGTAGAGTCATCTCCGAGGTCCATTCTTCTGTGTTGGCTGGTCATCCTGGAATATTTGGTACAAGAGACTTGGTGGCCAGGTCTTTTTGGTGGCCTTCCTTGTCTAGGGATGTGCGTGCCTTTGTGCAGTCTTGTGAAGTGTGTGCTCGAGCTAAGCCTTGCTGTTCACGGGCTAGTGGGTTGTTGTTATCTTTGCCCATCCCGAAGAGGCCTTGGACGCACATTTCCATGGATTTTATTTCTGATCTCCCGGTTTCACAGAAAATGTCCGTTATCTGGGTTGTGTGTGACCGCTTTTCTAAGATGGTTCATTTGGTGCCCTTGCCTAAGTTGCCCTCCTCCTCTGAGTTGGTTCCTTTGTTTTTTCAGAACGTGGTTCGTTTGCATGGGATTCCGGAGAATATCGTTTCTGACAGGGGATCCCAGTTTGTGTCTAGATTTTGGCGGACGTTTTGTGCCAAGATGGGCATTGAGTTGTCTTTCTCGTCTGCATTCCATCCTCAGACGAATGGCCAGACGGAGCGAACTAATCAGACCTTGGAAACTTATTTGAGGTGTTTTGTTTCTGCTGATCAGGATGACTGGGTTGCTTTTTTGCCACTGGCCGAATTTGCTCTTAATAATCGGGCTAGTTCTGCCACGTTGGTCTCTCCTTTTTTTTGTAATTCGGGGTTTCATCCTCGTTTTTCCTCTGGTCAGGGGGAATCTTCGGATTGTCCTGGAGTGGACGTGGTGGTGGACAGGCTACATCAGATTTGGAATCAGGTGGTGGACAATTTGAAGTTATCTCAGGAGAAGACTCAGCAGTTTGCTAATCGCCGTCGCCGCGTGGGTCCCCGACTTCTTGTTGGGGACTTGGTGTGGTTGTCTTCTCGTTTTGTCCCTATGAAGGTCTCTTCTCCTAAGTTCAAGCCTCGGTTCATCGGTCCTTATAGGATCTCGGAGATTCTTAATCCTGTATCTTTTTGTCTGGATCTCCCAGCATCGTTTGCTATTCATAATGTGTTCCATCGGTCGTTGTTGCGGAGGTATGAGGTGCCCGTTGTTCCTTCGGTCGAGCCTCCTGCTCCGGTGCTGGTGGAGGGAGAATTGGAGTATGTTGTTGAAAAGATCTTGGATTCTCGTGTTTCCAGACGCAAACTCCAGTATTTGGTTAAGTGGAAGGGTTATGGTCAGGAGGATAATTCCTGGGTGGTCGCCTCCGATGTTCATGCGACTGATTTGGTCCGCGCCTTCCATAGAGCTCACCCTGATTGCCCTGGGGGTTCTCGTGAGGGTTCGGTGACCCCTCCTCAAGGGGGGGGTACTGTTGTGGATTCTGTTTGTGGGCTCCCTCTGGTGGTTACTGCTGGTACTGGGTGACTTTGGTGGGTTGCGGCCTTTGGTTTCCACCTGTCCATCAGAAGCTGGGTGTTTCGTATTTTACCTGGCCTTTCTGTCATTTCCCTTGCCGGCTATCAATGTGTTCAGATGTGCTCTGCTTGGTTCCTGCCTACCTGCTCCCAGATCTTTCAGGATAAGCTAAGTGCTGATTTTCAGTTGTTTGGTTTTTGGTCCAGCTTGCTTAGAATGTCTCTATGCTAGCTGGTTGCTCTAGTGGGCTGAGGTTCTCCCCATGTGCCATGAGTTGGCACATGGGTTCTTGTAATCTCAGGATGGTTTTTTCGATTAGGGTTTTTTGCTGACCGCTCAGTCCCCTTTTGTATCACTCTGCTTTCTAGTTTTCAGCGGGCCTCAATTTGCTAAAGCTATATACATCATCTCTATGTGTGTGCCTTCCTCTCATTTCACCGTCAATACATGTGGGGGGCAACTATACCTTTTGGAGTTAATTCCTCTGGAGGCAAGTGAGGTCTTTGTTTTCTCTGCAGAACTAGTTAGCTCTTAGGCTGGTGCGTGGCGTCTAGAACCAACGTAGGCACGCTCCCTGGCTATCTCTAGTTGCGTTTGTCAGGCGTAGGGCAGCGGTCAGCCCAGTTTCCATCACCCTAGAGCTCGTCCGATATTTGTTATTCTTTGCTTGTCCTGTGCTATCCCTAGCCATTGGGGATTCATGACAGTAATGCTCCATACAGTTCATTATGGCCCCATAAGATGCTCCATATAACAAATGTGCCACATGTAATGCTCCATACAGTTCATTATGGCCCCATTAGGTGCTCTATATAACAATGTGCCACATGTAATGCTCCATACAGTTCATTATGGCCCCATAAGGTGCTCTATATAACAATGTGCCACATGTAATGCTCCATACAGTTCATTATGGTCCCATAAGATGCTCCATATAACAATGTGCCACATGTAATGCTCCATACAGTTCATTATGGCCCCATAAGATGCTCTATATAACAATGTGCCACTTATAATGCACCATACAGTTCTTTATGGCCCCATAAGATGCTCCATATAACAATGTGCCACATGTAATGCTCCATACAGTTCATTATGGCCCCATAAGATGCTCCATATAACAATGTGTCACATATAATGCTCCATACAGTTCATTATGGCCCCATAAGGTGCTCTATATAACAATGTGCCACATATAACGCTCCATACAGTTCATTATGGCCCCATAAGATGCTCCATATAACAATGTGCCACATATAATGCTCCATACAGTTCATTATAGCCCCATAAGATGCTCTATATAACAATGTGCCACTTATAATGCACCATACAGTTCTTTATGGCCCCATAAGATGCTCCATATAACAATGTGCCACATATAATGCAGCTGCTGTTGCAATAAAAAAAAATGACATACTCACCTCTCGTTGCTGCCCGCTGCTCCTCAGCGTCCCGACTCTCTGCAGTGACTGTTCAGGCAGAGGGCGGTGCCCTCTGACCTGAACAGTCACTGCATAGGACGCGGAAGATCGGCGGTGGAACGAGGAAAGGTGAATATGAAATACTCACCTGCTCCCGGCGCGGTCCCTGGCAGCTTCTCCTGGATAGATGGTCTCCGGGAGCCTGGCAGCTTCTACCTCTGTTCAGCGGTCACTCTTAGCGCTCATTACAGTAATGAATATGCGGCTCCACCCCTATGGGAGTGGAGTCCATATTCATTACTTTAATGAGCGGTACCACATGACCGCTGAACAGGGGAAGAGCTGCAGGCGCTGGAGACCATCTGTCCGGCAGAAGCTGCCAGGGACCGCGCCGGGAGCAGGTGAGTACGTGACAGTTGTCGCTCTCCCTCACCCGCCAACCCCCCCGCCGACCATGACTCGAGTATAAGCCGAGAGAAGCACATTCAGCTAAACAAAATGGGCTGAAAATCTCGGCTTATACTCGAATATATACGGTAATTGGTTTATTTTATGTTGTTTAATTGTAATTGTTTGGCTTTTTTATTGTCCTATTCTTATATTTTTTTCTATTTCATTTTTTTATTTGATTATGGGTGCAACCTGATTCACCAACACAGTAGTTCCCGAGATTTGCTTTCTAGCTGATGTCTAGATGTAAAGGGATTGTCCCATAAATAACATACTGCATGTCACTCAGAGGATTGGTGATAAATGTGGCATGCACGGTAGCTCAGTGCATAGCACTGCAGCTAGTAGCGTAGCTGTAGGGGGCAGCGCACCGATACAGTTACATTCTGCGGCAGAGCAGGGAGAATCGATCTCCCTGCTCTGCCGCTATGGGGACCCCGAGCAGGCGGGGGGGCCCGGTGCTAGCAGTGGGCCCCCCGCCGTCATCGCAGGATCAGCTGTACCGGCATTTAGCCAATACAGCTGACGGCAATGATGAGGGAAGGAGCACTGCGCTGCGCTTCTTCCCCCATCATCCCACTGTCAGCATCTGACGTCGGCAATGCTGACAGTGGGCGCGATAAGTCACTGCCTGGCTCCCGCTGTCACGAGACAAGCGGGAGCTCAGAGCAGCGCAGGAACCATGAAGAAGAGAGGTGAGTATTTATTTATTTTTGTAAGGGATGCTGCCGTATACTACAGAATCTGCCTATGGGGGATGCTGTCTTATACTACAGGGTCTGCGTATGGGAGGGGTCTGCCTAATACTACAGGGTCTGCCTTATACTACAGGGTCTGCCTAGGGGGGTCTGCCTTATACTACAGGGTCTGCCTATGGGGGGTCTGCCTAATATTACAGGATCTGCCTATGGGGGGTCTGCCTAATGTTACAGGATCTGCGTATGGGGGGTCTGCCTTATACTACAGGGTATGCCTATGGGGGGTGCTGTCTTATACTACAGGATCTGTCTATGGGGGTACTGTCTTACACTACAGGGTCTGCTTATAGGGGTGCTGCCTTATAGTACAGGGTCTGCCTATGGGGGTGCTGCATTATAGTACAGGGTCTGCCTATGGGGGTGCTGCCTTATAGTACAGGGTCTGCCTATAGGGGTGCTACCTTATACTACAGGGTCTGCCTATAGAGGTTCTGTCTTATACTACAGGGTCTGCCTATAGGGGTGCTGCTTTATACTACAGGATCTGCCTGCGGGGTGCTGCCTTATACTACAGGGTCTGCCTATGGGGTGCTGCCTTATACTACAGAGTCTGCCTATGGGTGCTGCCTTGTACTATAGAGTCTGCCTATGGGGGGTGCATTATATAATATAGAGTAGGCCTATGTGGAGTGCATTATACTATATTGAGGACTATCTGGTACATTATACTATATTGAGGACTATCTGGTACATTATACTATATTGAGAACTACCTGTGCATTATACTATATTGAGGATGATCTGGTGCATTATACTATATGGAGGCTATCTAGAGTGGCATCATACAGGATTACAGTGATGGAGCTATCAAACAGTTTGGAGGCTACTAAGGGGGCATTATACTGTGTATAAGAGAGCATCATGCTGTGTATAAGGGAGCTGTACAGGGGACACTCGGGACATTATTAAATGCAAAGTGGACACTTATTGTTATAGGGGAACTCAGGTTACTTTGACTATCAAAGGGGCACACAGGGCAATATTACTTTCTAGGGGGCAAAATATGGGCACTGAGTTCTAGGGCACTTGCACCTGGCATTGCTATATTATAGAGGGGTGCCTTAGAATTTAGAGGGCACAGAGAACCGCACAGCAGGTGCAGTAATAGGGAGACATACGGCAGCAGCGGCTCAGTATTGGGGTATCAGGTGTAGTAATAGGGACACATACGGCAGCAGCGGCTCAGTATTGGGGTAACAGGTGCAGTAATGGGACACATACGGCAGCAGCGGCTCAGTATTGGGGTATCAGGTGCAGTAATAGGGACACATAGGGCATCAGTTTCTCAGTATTGGGGTATCAGCAGGATGAGGAGTTTGTGCAGGTTGGGAATAGATGGTGATAGGGCTGGAATATGAGAAGTGAAACATGTCTGTTCTATTCTATGTAGACGAGTCGTTGCTGGAAGAAGTTGTCATGTCGATCTAGGCCAGATAGAAAAGACGGGAAAAGTGACGACTCCATCATAAAGAACGTCAGCGGTAAGACATTATCTGTAACCGTGCTGTGATCTATGTTCTGTAGGGCTGGTATCTACCACTGACCATATGGCGGTAATATCCATGTTGGTCTTTGTATAGAGATTATCTTCAGTAACATCGCGATCATCTGCTGAGGTTCTCCTCCACTATTAGGGTGCGTCACCCAGCTGTAATCAAGGTTTCCTGGTTAGGGGCCCACTCAGAAGCTTCGCCCCCCTGAACCAAAACCCTAGCTACGCCTCTGACTGCAGCGCTGGGGTCCTGGGTTCAAATCTCACCAAGGACAACATCTGCAAGGAGTTTGTATGTTCTCCTCGTGCTTGCATGGGTTTCATCCAGGTTCTCCGGTTTCCTCCTACATTCCAAAAGACATACTGATAGGGAATTTAGATTGTGAGCCCCATTGGGGACAGCGATGGTAATGTCTGTAAAGTGCTGCGGAATATGTTAGCACTACATAAAAATAAAGATTATTATTATTATTTAAATGTATGATCACTAGTACTGCTGGGACCCCCTCGATTAGACAGGTCTGCAAAAAAATTTTTTTCAAGAGCTGTTTTGGTTATTCCATGTAATCTTTATGTTTTTAAGTGCGCTGAATCCGAAAATGACCTCCGTTTTGTCATAGGACATCATGTTTTCTGACAATTTAAGTAACTATGTTAAATAAGACAATACCTCAAAATAAATGAAAATAGACTCATAAAATTAATTTTTTATTACAAATGTTTCATGAAAATCATTTTCTAACTGCAATGAGCTCACTAACACACACTAAAATCAATTCTTCTTCCCTGTGAGGCTTCTCTTGGTACATTTACGCTTGTGAGTAGCATCTGGAATGTCTCTCTGAAGCCTCCAAAAGTAGTCTGTCATCATTGTAATGCTCCATTGTCCCTGGTATCTTCTTTCCATCTCTTTAATGTCCTGGTGGAATCGTTCACCTTGCTCTTCACTCACAGCTCCCAAATTTTCAGGAAAGTTGTCAAGGTGGGAATGGAGGAAATGCCCTTTCAAACTCATCAGGCAACCTAAAGCTGGAAATGCTTTCAGCATTCGTCCAACGATTTTTCTATAGTCAGGGTCTTTGTTATTGCCTAAAAATTTCTCAACGACCGCTTTAAATGCAAACCACCCTTCTTTTTGAGGATATTCACCACAAATATCTACAATGACGCCGTATGTACAGCTGATATCTACAATGATGCCGTATGTACAGCTGATATCTACAATGACGCCGTATGTACAGCTGATATCTACAATGACCCCGTATATACAGCTAATACCTACAATGACGCCGTATGTACAGCTAATATCTACAATGACGCCGTATATACAGCTGATATCTACAATGACGCCGTATGTACAGCTAATATCTACAATGACACCGTATATGCAGCTAATACCTACAATGACGCCGTATGTACAGCTGATATCTACAATGACTCCGTATGTACAGCTAATATCTACAATGACACGTGTGTTCAGCTAATATCTACAATGATATATATATATATATATATATATATATATATATATATATATATCATAAAGTCGTTAATCCTTATTCTATAATATCTGGTAATTCTTGTGGGATCCCAGTCAAGGAGGACCCTGGTAAACATGTGAAAAAAAAAAAGTGTGGGGAAATTTGATAATGCTCTAATATTCTCCTAGAAATACAATAATTAAGTATAAATATTATATAAATTATAATTATTCTAAAAATTAAAAATAAATCAGTACGTCATGCTGCACAGTGTATAAGTATGTGCTCCACTACTCTTTCTTTTCCTCAAAATAAGTACCCTATATGGGGAGCAATATTGGGACCCTTCCACATTACAGGAGCTTTTATGACATTGCATCTAGGGATGAGCCTAGTGTTCGGTGATGCTCGGCTATCACTCAAGTATCACGTTGCTTGGATGTACTTGTTACTTGGCGAGTAATGGTGCTTTTTGTAAAACTCGAATCCCCACCCCACATCTTTGGCGCCTGTTACACAGCCAAAAAACAGGCGGTTATTCCCTGTGCGTCACTGTAATGCCGTAGCCATCTTGGTTGTGGCATTACTGTGATTGGCTGGTCGTGTGACATCATCAGGGGTTATGAAAGAACAGGTGCCGCACGGCTCGGCACACTGACGCTATTGCACAGCTCTGTGACACTTTGTATTGGAGGGACAGTGTCCTTGTCCAGGTCTGTGTGTGCACAGGATAACGGATCAGAGGTCTGTAGTGTAGATACTGGTGCTGAAGCTGAGCCGTCATACTAACAGCCCTTCTAAGGACTAATCATTGTTTGTATCACATACAATCTGTATTTAGCCTAGGGAGGGAGAGTTGTAGGAGCAGGGAGAGAGACAGAATCCAGTCTGTAGACAGGGATTAGGGCTGTGCAGTCCATTGGCAACTTATAGCTACAAAAAATTTTTGGGGTGTGGGGGTCAAAAATGGAATATATTTTGATTCATCGAGTACGTGATTTGTATTACTTCTTTGTGTTGTATATATACACAAATACATACACATTATATATATATATATATATATATATATATATATATATATATATATATATATATATATTACATACACACACAACACTCCAAGAGAGCATTAAAAAAATGTTGCAGGCTTAAATTTCTCAGCCATACAGTTTTGTGTGTTCTTCGGTACATTTCTGTGATATCCAACAATCCAAACATGTGTTAAAAAATTAGATGGATTACATTCATCACTAGTGTTGAGCGATACCTTCCGATACTTGAAAGTATCGGTATCGGATAGTATCGGCCGATACCCGAAAAATATCAGATATCGCCGATACCGATACCCGATACCAATACAAGTCAATGGGACACAAGTATCGGAAGCTATCCTGGATGGTTCCCAGGGTCTGAAGGAGAGGAAACTCTCCTTCAGGCCCTGGGATCCATATTCATGTAAAAAATAAAGAATTAAAATAAAAAATATGGATATACTCACCCGTCCGGCGGCCCCTGGACCTTACCGATGTAACCGGCAGCCTCCATTCCTAAGAATGAGGAGTTTAGGACCTTCGATGACGTGGCGGCTTGTGATTGGTCGCGTGACCGCTCATGTGACCGCTCACGCGACCAATCACAAGCTGCCACGTCATCGCAGGCCCTAAACTCCTCATTCTTAGGAACGGAGGCTGCCGGTTACATCGGTAATATTGAAATCCACCGCACTCCCTGTGTGGAATATCTTAGAAACAAAAGGATTTTTTGAAACTTGCTAATTTATTCCAGTTCTTGGATGTACAATATTCTCTGATTTTATAATATTTGAGCAGGAGGCACAGTTAAGGCAAGGAAATGTGCCATGTAAGTCTAAACATACTTTTTATACTGTATATATTGTTTTGTATGTGTTGTCCTGAAATTTCTGTATATTATGTAACTAAAGATCTTGTATATACTGTTTTGTATTCACAGTGCGACTTTAGAGTAAGACCCGGGAGGGTCGAAACGTCGCACCTGCAAAAAAGGTTGTCTCCAGTGACATACCAACTTTCTATTTGAATCACATATGCAAACAGCAGCAAGACGCTGATACACGGCTGCTATTCCTCAGCAAGTGCAACTTTAGAGTAAGACCCGGGAGGGTCGAAACGTCAAAATCACTGAGTCGCTTGTACTGCCTACTATTTGATCTGTCACATTTGATTTTCTGTTTTTCACTTGAATAAATTAGCAAGTTTCAAAAAATCCTTTTGTTTCTAAGATATTCCACACAGGGAGTGCGGTGGATTTCAATAATACTGATACTAGACCTTACGGTCTGTCTCACCAGCACCCCGATCTAAATTTAGAGTGCAGGCCAAATTATATTTACATTTAAGGTTACATCGGTAAGGTCCAGGGGCCTCCGGGGAGGGGTGAGTATATCCATATTTTTTATTTTAATTCTTTATTTTTTACATGAATATGGATCCCAGGGCCTGAAGGAGAGTCTCCTCTCCTCCAGACCCTGGGAACCATACACTGGGAACTTCCGATTCCGATTTCCGATATCACAAAAATATCGGAACTCGGTATCGGAACTCCGATACCGCAAGTATCGGCCGATACCCGATACTTGCGGTATCGGAATGCTCAACACTATTCATCACCCATACACTATTCCATGGTGTAGGTTAAATTTCTGCGATGCTATGTAAAGAAGAAGCGGGCACCACTCTGAAATAAAAAAATGATATTAATGACGGGGTGCTGCCATTGCGCCCAAATGAGTACTGAAGTAAGCAAGAGAAAAGAAGGCGCAAACAACGAATTTTAAATGTTTTTAATGGTTGCACTGATGGATTACACAATAAAGCTTGTTTTCGCACTTTATTTAGTGGCGTGCACCATTGTTTGCGCCTTCTTTTCTCTTGCTTGCTTTAACATTTCTGTGATGTTATCTAATCCAGCCAATATTTAAGTTTTTTTGTAGTGTAACAGTTCCCATCTATTTCGTGGCCTGGGGTACATTTCCTGTGTTCTATAAAACTGAATTCAAAAAGCACTCATAAATTTTGCAAGCTTACATTTCTAAGCCATACAGTATTAGGTGGTCTGGGCACATTTCTGTGATTTTTAAAACTGATTGAAAGTGTTTAAAAATGTTGTAGGGTTACATTTCTCTGCCATACAGTATTAGTGATCTGGATATGTTTCTGTGGTTTATAACACTCCAAAAAAGTGTTAATTTTTTTACAGTATTCAATTAGTCATCCATACAATGTAACATGCTTAGTGGGTGACAAAGATGGCAGAAGCACGCGAGAGTCATGAGGTAGTGACCAGAGGAATATCGGAGCCAGAGGAAGCTGGTGCAACAGCAGAGGTGGCAGAAGCCTGTGGTCCTGATCTGGCTGATATGCTGGACCCATCAAGGTCCGAACTCAGGCTGTATCATTTATGGCTGGGGTTCCTGGGAATTGCAGAAAGAAGAGCCAGGATTCAGGAACTGGTGAGCGAACTGTGGGGCGTAGGCTGATTGGAAGACACAAAGAGGCGAACCAGGATCATGTCTGGACAAATGTTCTCAGGCCTGCCAGACGCAAGATACCAAGAATTGGTGGTAGTTACTTACGTCTGTCAGTGGAAAAGGGTGTCCACTGAGCAGTTTGTGACCTGTCATCACACCTCGTTCAAACATCAAGCAGCAGAGAAGGAACACTTAACTCAAAGGCTACAAGAGCCAACGGCTGGAACTAGGGTCGCATTCCCAAAATAGAAGGGCAACATGGCTGGTATGCAGTGGGTGTGATCCTAGAAAGAAGCATGATGAACCCTTCTTGAGGAATGAATAGGTCTGGGAGAGGCTCCTTGAGATGGCTCGAGACATGACTACTACCACTCTCAAGAGATCATGCTGTCCTTGGGCTTCCCGACGTCCTATGTGTGAGCAGCAGATGGTGCAGGTGAGGCGGGGCTCTTGTCCATATTTATATGTTGGGGATAAGTCAGTATCTGAAGCCAGGTCACTTACAGCCCAGGCACATGGCAATCGGGCTCCATAAAGAAGGTGAAGGCAGTGCCCCCAGCCTCAAGAGGAAGGAGAAGATGTGAATACGAAGAGGATTACTGTATTATCCTGCTTATAATTTTTTACTGGCTTTGTACATAGCCTTTATGAATGTAGAAGTACATCAACTACACTTTTAAAATATTTGAATGAGGCATGCAAGCTGTAGCCTTTTAGGGGTCTATGGATGACGCTCCTTACAATGTTTTACTGGCTTTGCACATTCTGCAACTCATTTATGAGTGTATAAGTACACAAAGTTTCCTTTAAAAATATTTAAATCCAGAACATTTTTATGAATTCAATGACTTATCCATACATATTCACACGGTTACTGTTGCGTTACGATGGAATGTAAAACTTACAAAAAGCATTGAAAAACATTTCTGGATTAGATTACTCTATCATAGATTATTATGTGCTTTCTGTAACATTTTGGTGGTATATAACGGTACAAAAAACTAAACAAATTTGGCTTGGTTACATTTCCTACCCATACACTATTCTGTGGTCTGGGTTCCATTTCTTGGATACTTAACACTTGAAAAAAGCATTTAAATATTTTGCAGGGTTACATTTCTGTCATATATCAAACACTCAAAAAAGCGTTACATTTTGCTGGTATTATGTATTTTGTGGTCTTGGGTACATTTCTATGATACATAACACTTTCAAAAAGTGTTCAAAAAATTCAGCTGGGTTACATTTCTCACCAAAACACTATTCTGTGTTCTGGGGTACATATTTTATGATATATAACACACCAAAAAAAGGTAACATTTTTAACTGTTAAAGTTTATCACCCATACACTATTTCGTCTTCTGGGATACATTTTGTTGCTATATTATTGTTAAAAAAATGTATAAGTATTATATTGCACACCCATAGACTATTCCGTGGTCTGGAGGACATTTCCTTGGTATGTAACCCTCAAAAGTGCATAGCCTTTATCAGTCTAGGAGACCAATACATGACAATTTGAACATAATGTGTATGAGGCCCTCCTTTATGTCTAATACAGGGTGTATCGGAGTCCATTATTTTTGGCAGTCCTTGATTCCTTCATAAATTACACTGAAATTTCCTATTTTTATTTTATTTAAAAAAAATCAATTTAGGTTTAATTAATTATATATATTTTTTAAATCTTTTAAAATTTTTCCTTATATACAAGTCATTATAGAGGAAAAAAATCTTTCTTAACATTTTTATCCTGTAAGGTGCAATTTCTTGCTGGTTTGGAATGTTTTATGGTCAGTCCTTAAAGTGGAGTAAAAGTATGACCCCATTGTTCTCAGCAGCGATCTGGGAGTCAGAGATGCTTCCAGGGGTCTTCCTCCATGCTGTTCTCCTTCCATTCAGCACTTTTCCCATCCATTTGAACATTTTCACTGCCCCCCAGACCTCTTTGTAGGGTCTGCCGGAAAAATGCTCAGCTTTCCACCAACCATCATTATACTCGGTTACTCTAAACGAGCACTCGAGTAGTAGGAATTGCTTGGGTCGAGCAACAAGCACCCGGGCATTTTAGTGTTTGCTCATTTCTAATCCCATCCTGCATACATAGACATTCATATGAAGTTGGTCCTTTTGGACCTTCCACTCTTTTGGGAAGACTTTCTAAAAGATTATGGAGCAGTTTATGGGAATTTTTACTCATTCATCAAGAAGAGCTTTGCTAAAGTCAGATGCTGATGTTGGGGAGAGCCTGGGACACCCTAAAGGTATTGGGGATGAGGTCCAGGTTCTGTGTAGCAGTTTGGGTTCTTCTACCCCTAACTTCTTCAACCATGTCTTCATGGCACTCGTGCACTGGACACAGTCAAGAGAAAGAGAAAAGGGCCTTCCACAAACAGTTCCCACTTCCCACAAGGCTGGAAGCTACAATTGTCTAAAGTTCCTTGGCAGAATGAAGCATTAAGATTTCACTACACTGCAACTAAGGGGTCTTGGCCGATCACTAAAAAAAACATGAAGGTTTGCACCCTGCAGTTAGGGAGCCAGCAAAGAGTTGGTGACTTTTCCGCCCTCTGCTCCTCAGCACTAACGTTACATGGTCTCCACTTTATGGATGAGTTGTTGTGGTTCCTAAACATTTCCAATATTTAGGGAAAACTGACTTTTTACAAAAGTGAAATCCTACAAGACTGCACTGGGATCTGTGAGCAGTTTACCCCCAGCCATTCTGTCACATGTGTTAGTAAAGGCAGACGGCACAGCGAGGAACCATATTACATACACTGGGGCAATGGGACTGAATGAAAAACATGAATTTAATACTTAAGAAGCTTATCCCAATACTTTTCTCCATATAGTGCAATGATCCCACCAGTTTGTCAGGGAGAACACTGGAGAGATCATGCAGATCTCACCGCTGTTACCAGTTTGTCATGGGACACAACTCTTCTTCCTCCAATGGTCAGGACAATTGACTGATGACTGATGGACGCAACTGCTTCCACTACTAGGCCGGTGTGGTGAAATATGTGTATTTATATATATCTATATGTGTGTAGGGGCATATGTCTAGGGTTATATGTGTGACTAGTGATAATGTAACATCTGTCCTGAAGGCAAGTCGCACCTAGGTGTTAATAGGTACTTCCTTGGGACGAGTAAGACATCTGTCTCCAAATCTCACCAGGAGGCCTAGCTAGAGCCAAGAAGAAAGGAACACTTGACACATCCTAGTGCTTGGAGGGGAGATGTTAATTGCTTGGAGGTTAGCTATTCCTGGGAACCATCTCACAAGTGTCTTCAGAGGAAAATAATATATATTCATTAGTAGAGTGGTCGTGCCCAATCAAACAGGCAGCAGTTATGATATTGGCCTGAGGGGCCGGTCTAGAAACCTGACCTCAGACCAAAGTTATAAATTTAGGCTGCAGACAGAGAATTGTGTTCAGATGTTGGGGGCAGCCTGAGAAGCTGGTGTGATCCAATCTACATTCATCCTACCCCAGGGAGCAGAAAGCAACTACCAGTTAGATAATTTCTGTAAGTTTCTCCTGTTTATTTTTATACTGTTTTGCATAAGTTGTATTTCTTTTTATTATCATATTTTTATACCTTTTTCTTATTGTAAGCACTGACCCTTTTGTTATTAAAGTATAAAACTTTAACAAGTTGAACCTTGAATGTTCTAAAGAATCCATAGCCTAAAGGTGTGTGAGCCTTATGAGTGCTAGACATATTTTTATTAGTATTATTATTAGTCCGGGACTCATCGCCCATGTATTCGATGAGTGGTGGCAGCGCGTATGAGCGGGTGTGTGGCCTGGGTTGGTGTGTGACTTATGCTCCCATTACAGCATAGGACAGAGGTTGAATGCTGGACTGAGAGTGGGGAGATAGATTAACCCTTGCAGGCACAACCCCAAGTCACGTGTGAGAGCAGGCACGTGACGAATAAGTGACACCACGGAGTAGGGATCCGTGACAATTGGTGGCGAGCGGTGGGATAGAATTATTTCTATTAGAGCATTAGTGCATGGTTTAAGCAATTATTCCCTGTACTAAAGAATTGGTATCCTTGCGAGGAGTGCACCAGTTCTTCAAGGTTCAACTCAGTGCTTACTTAGACATACTTGCAAACAGTTTCCCCTCCCCGTTTTTCTTTTCTATCTTTTATTTGGCAAAGGCTGTTCATCGATATGGCAGCCCAGTACAAGAAGCAGAGCAAAGAGGCTCTGACCGACCTCTGTGAGCAGAGAGGAATAGAGACAGCCGACAGATCCAGGGAACTGCTTATATGCGCCCTGGTCGAGCAGGACATAGAGCAAAGTGCTGGAACATCTGGGCAAGGAGAGAGCCCACCTCAGAGAGACCCAGCAATGCCAACTCTTGCACCGGAGATGCCTGATGGAAATGCCAGTGCTGAGGAGCCTATGGACTGTACTTTACAAATGGACTTACAACAGCTGGGAACAAGTGATCCCAATCTGCGCATGCAGCTGATTCTACAGTACCGACAGGCTGCAGAACGCCAGGCTGAGAGAGAGGCTGCAGAACGCCAGGCTGCTGCTGCAGAATGCCGGGACCGGGCTGAGAGAGAGGCTGCAGAATGCCAGGCTGCTGCTGCAGAACGCCGTGAGGAGAGAGCTTTCCAGCTTCAGATGGCTCAACTAGGGTGGGGTTTCAGTCCTCAGATAACCCCCTCCCAGGACATAAATCCAACGAGACCACGTCTAGAAAACTTCCCTGTGATGGAGAAGGATACGGACTTAGATACTTTCCTGCGGGGATTTGAAAAATCCTGCAGACAGTACCATCTACCCCGTGAGGAGTGGGCACAGTATCTAACCCCAGGTTTGAGAGGCAAAGCCCTGGAAGTTTTTGCTGGCCTCCCACCAGAGCTAGATGCGAACTATGAGGCCATAAAAGAGGACCTGATCAGGAAATACAACCTGACACCAGAAGTGTATCGTAGAAAGTTCCGGAACCTACAATGTGGATCCACTGACAGCTATGCGGATGTTGTGAGCACCTTGAGGACCACGTTCCACCAATGGATTAGGGGACTTTCTGTTAACAGTTTTGAGGACTTAATGGATCTTATGGTCAAGGATCAATTTCTTCACATGTGCCCCACGGATGTACGACAATTTGTGTGTGATCGGGAGCCACAAACTGCAGATCAGGCTGCAAGGATTGTGGACTGCTATGTGGCTAACAGGATGCCTGAGGTGCGGAAGCCATTGGGATTCAGCTGGAGGGGAAGTAAGCCAAACGGGGACCCTTCTCCCTCTGCCGGCCGATCACCAGTGCTGTCCAAGCCCACCTTCTATGTGGCCCCAGGCAATAGACATTCTCTAGGCGATGCACGCCGGTGCTTCTCCTGCAACAAAGTGGGACATGTTAGCGCTGTCTGCCCTGATAGGGAGAAACGCCCAACTACCACCACAAAGCCGTCTGTGCCCCCACCGTCTGTCCTCTTTGTAGCCGGCTCTGATGCGAGGGCGAATGAGAACTGTCAATCTGTCACTGTTGGCAGTAAAGTCACCACTGGTCTCAGAGACACTGGGGCAGAGGTGACCCTGGTGCGTCCAGCCATGATAACCCCTGCCGATATCATACCAGGAAAGACTATGTCTATAACCGGGATTGGAGGGGTCAGCCCTGCCGTGCCCATGGCCAGTGTGTACCTGGACTGGGGAGCAGGGAAAGGACTGAGAGAAGTGGGAGTATCAGAGGCTATTCCCACCAATGTGTTGCTAGACACAGACCTGGGGAGGATGGTGTCCCACTATGTCCCTCCCTTGCAAGTAAATGATGCAGAGAAGGTGGAAGAAAGAGACCCACCTGAGATCCCGTGCAAGGAGGGAAAATGTCCCACTGCACAGGACTGTAATTATGTGGCAGCTGTGACCCGGAGTCAGGCTGCGGCTTGGACTCAGGCCCAGAGATTAGAGGATGTGTCTCAGACAGAAGTGCCAGGACAGGAGGCCCATACTGTGGTCCCAGAGCCTCCATACATGGCAAACCCACCAAGGTCCCTGATAACAGACACTGAAAACTCAGCTTCAGACCAGGGCCTGGCAGTCACACTAGGCCAGAGCCTGCAGGCTGACCGTCAGAGCTTCCAGGAGGCCCTGCAGACAGATGTCAGTCTGGAGGAGCTCAGATGTCTGGCAGACCAACCCCCTGCTGCTTCTGGCAAAGAGAGAGTATACTGGGACCAGGGCAGACTGTATACAGAGACTATCCCCACGGATACTACAGAATCTTGGGACTATGAACGGCGGCTGATCGTCCCTTATCCATTTAGGGAACAATTATTGAGAATTGCCCATGAAATTCCTTTGGCCGGACACCTTGGAATACAAAAGACTAAAGCTCGCCTGACACATAATTTCTATTGGCCCAAGATGGGGACAGATATTGCCAATTACTGCCGATCATGTGTAGTTTGTCAGAGAGTTGGAAAGTCTGGGAATAAACAGAAAGCTCCATTGATACCACTGCCTGTGATCAATGAGCCTTTCCAGCGAGTGGCTGTGGATATCATAGGGCCACTTGCAATCCCTAGCAGCTCTGGCAAAAAGTACATCCTCACAGTGGTGGACTATGCTACAAGATACCCGGAAGCTGTGGCACTGTCCTCCATCCGAGCAGACAAAGTGGCGGATGCTTTACTGACTGTGTTCTCTCGTGTGGGTTTCCCCAGGGAAATGTTGACCGATCAGGGAACCCAGTTCATGTCTGATCTGATGGAAAGCCTCTGTGAAAGAATACAAGTACAGCATTTTGTGGCCAGCGCCTATCATCCCAAAACCAACGGACTCTGCGAGTGTTTTAACGGAACATTAAAGCAAATGCTCAAAATGCTGGTGGAGACTGAAGGGAGAGACTGGGAGCGGTACCTCCCCCATCTGTTGTTTGCCTACAGAGAGGTACCCCAGGCGTCTACTGGATTCTCCCCCTTTGAACTGGTTTATAGGAGGAGGGTCAGGGGGCCACTTGATTTGATTAAGGACTGTTGGGAGGATGACCCCAGAACTACTGGAGTCTCAGTGGTTGAATATGTACTGCGGCTCAGAGAGAGAATGAAAAAACTGAGCAACCTGGCCCATGAGAACGTGACCCAGGCCCAAATCAACCAGAAGGTCTGGTATGACCATAATGCCAGACTAAGGGCCTACGAGGGAGGGCAGAAGGTTTGGGTGTTGGTCCCTATGTTACAGAATAAATTGCAGGCCGCATGGGAGGGACCATATACTGTACATAAGCGGCTGAATGATGTTAATTATGTGGTGACACTAGATGAGCATGCAAAGCGTCAGAAAGTGTTTCATGTAAATATGTTGAAGGCTCATCATGCCAGGGAGGCCTGTGTCTTACCTGTCTGTAGCCTGCCTGAAGAGGGGGAGGCTGATCTGTTACTAGATGTGGGGGCCGGGACTCAATACATGGAGTCCCTGGAGTCAGCAGAGTTTAGCCCTGAGCTATCCCACAGTCAGAGGTCTGAGCTGATGGGGGCACTCATCGAGTTCACCGAAGTCTTCACAGGGGTGCCTGGGAGGACACACTTAGCAGTTCACCATGTGGACACTGGTAGTAATACCCCAGTACGGCAGTCTGCATACCGTGTGTCAGCAGAGGTGAAGGCACACATGAGGGAATAGGTAGAGGAGATGCTGAAACTCAAGGTAATACAAAAATCCCAGAGTGCCTGGGCCTCGCCTGTGGTTCTTGTCCCAAAAAAAGGACCGTACTACCCAGTTCTGTGTAGACTACAGGAAATTAAATGTACTTTCTTGCCAAGATGGGGCAGAACCGGATACGTGCTCGGGAGCTGACCTGTAAGTCAACCCCCATGCACGTTCATAAGGAGGGAGGTGTGGTGAAATATGTGTATATATATATCTATATGTGTGTAGGGGCATATGTCTAGGGTTATAAGTGTGACTAGAGATAATGTAACATCTGTCCTGAAGGCAAGTCGCAAGGTGTTAATAGGCACTTCCTTGGGACCAGTAAGACCTCTGTCTCCAAATCTCACCAGGAGGCCTAGCTAGAGCCAAGAAGAAAGGAACACTTGACACATCCTAGTGCTTGGAGGGGAGATGTTAATTGCTTGGAGGTTAGCTATTCCTGGGAACCATCTCACAAGTGTCTCCAGAGGAAAATAATATATATTCATTAGTAGAGTGGTCGTGCCCAATCAATCAGGCAGCAGTTATGATATTTGCCTGAGGGGCCGGTCTAGAAACCTGACCTCAGACCAAAGTTATAAATTTAGGCTGCAGACAGAGAATTGTGTTCAGATGTTGGGGGCAGCCTGAGAAGCTGGTGTGATCCAATCTACATTCATCCTACCCCAGGGAGCAGAAAGCAACTGCCAGTTAGATAATTTCTGTAAGTTTCTCCTGTTTATTTTTATACAGTTTTGCATAAGTTGTATGTCTTTTTATTATCATATTTTTATACCTTTTTCTTATTGTAAGCACTGACCCTTTTGTTATTAAAGTATAAAACTTTAACAAGTTGAACCTTGAATGTTCTAAAGAATCCATAGCCTAAAGGTGTGTGAGCCTTATGAGTGCTAGACATATTTTTATTAGTATTATTATTAGTCCGGGAGTCGGGACTCATCTCCCATGTATTCGATGAGTGGTGGCAGCGCGTATGAGCGGGTGTGTGGCCTGGGTCGGTGTGTGATTTATGCTCCCATTACAGCATAGGACAGAGGTTGAATGCTGGACTGAGAGTGGGGAGATAGATTAACGATTAACTCTTGCAGGCACAACCCCAAGTCACGTGTGAGAGCAGGCACGTGACGAATAAGTGACACCATGGAGTAGGGATGGGACACAACTCTTCTTCCTCCAATGGTCAGGACAATTGACTGACGACTGATGGACGCAACTGCTTCCACTACTAGGCCGGTTATTGGGAACTCACAGTGAGCGTATAGTAGATACACCGCCGATTATAACAAATTGAATATGTATACCAGCTCCACAATGACAAAAGGAACTACGAGCTGCCTCCAATCGCTTACACAGGTCGATTGGAGACCCATTATAGGTAAGGTTTGGCTTCAGGGGTGCGGTTTTCAAAGCAAGAAGATCTAAGCTATTAAATTTTATATAACAAATATACAAAGGTGTTACAAAATGGAAACAAAACAATACAGTTTAAACAATCTCAAAAGAAAAAGTACTAAACTTGCATCACGGAAATGTCTCAGAGCTTGACGGAGGGAGGCACTCCTTAGGAAAACAGACAGAACCCACAGCAAACTGTACCTTCCAGGACTGACAAATAATCAAACTCGAACTCTGATTTTTATTAGATCAAAGCTACACCCACATACCTCCCCTTGGTGAGCTCATGTGGGGGCCGGTTGTGGGATTTGTTAGGTCTTTTAGGATTTTATGAAATCCCCAACGTTCAGAATATCTTCACCCCTGGAGGTCCAAGGTAAAAGATATCGTTGTCATGTTTCTGATCACAATTTTACCCTTCTATAGAAATGAAACCTGACATGGATAGCATCATCCATCTTACTGTAATTTACTTGGAGGTGTTAGAAAGGCCTTACAGTGATGTGAGTGAATGCATTATGCTCATCTCTTTGCTACAATGCCAAAAATATATATCCCATAAATATCATGCAGATCCCTATAATCATCATGGACCACTGGCTCCAGAGCGCCTGTGACAATCCTTTGAACAGAGGAAGCCGATTCCTTTGAACAGAGGAAAACGCTGCACTTCTCCACCTGTGTGTATGCAAATCCTAGACTTAGTGATTAGCTCTCAGGGTAGATCGCTGCTATAATTACCTGTTCACGACAGGAGTGCATATTTCAATGGAGGTTGAAGTGTCAGCTCTCTATCACTTCCCTAGTTATAATTAATCCCATATGTTCAATGTGAGGGTGAAATGTCCCCTCTCCATGGAGGTCTTTATGGATTTTACAATTTTTCTCTATGACACACAGCCACAAACCAGAACATGCAGAGAGTCAGACTGCAGAGAAGTATAGGAGTACCTGCTTGTAATCTCCAATGATGGAGCTATTCTTCTTTATCTCAGATTTTGCCTTATCAAGTTCTTTCCGACACATTTCCTTCAACTGAAAAATAAGATTAAGGACAATAGAAGTTAGAATTCGGCTTGCAGTTGGAATTTCTGGGCTAACTGAGGGCTCTCCATTGTAATCGGCTTTAATTGCTCTTATGTGGTGTCAATGGAATCCGTTAATCAAATCATTGGCTGATCTGACCTCATCTAGTGTCGTTACCCATACATTGAAGAAGTCGATATACAATCTGCGCATGAGTGACAGTAAATGGAAATTAAACAAACCTTTGATTATCACAGTTCTGAAGAGAGCTAGATCGGTGAAAAACCTGCATACAATGCACAGATTTATATATCGGACAGGCTTCGGGAGAGCGGAGGATCTTTTACTTTACGTGGATCATAAAGATACAGAACATCCACAAAAAATATATATATTTTTCTTTTCAATATCAGAGAGGAGATGGGAAGTTCTGGGTCAGGCCAGCCCCCCTCTAGGTGATAGCCCACCTTCTTTCACAGACAGGGCCGGCCTCAGAACCCGGCGTACCCGGGCAAGTGCCGGGGCCCTGGCGAGACGGGGGGGCCCATTTATGGTAGTACACGTGACGTGAGCGTCACTCACTGACTACATGCACATCGCCCGGCACCGGCGGCGCCTTGGCTGCAGGGGGCACAGACAGTCAGCTCTGTCTGAGCCTGAGGCCGTTTCGCTGGCGCCTGCCTGGTCTGGCGCTGCGCAGCTGCAATAGCAGCGCAATACTCACCTCCCCCGGCCCCCCTCACCAGTCACCATGGATACACAAGAAGACACTTCCGGATCGCTGGGTCATCTCCTCTCCTGTTACATCCGGTCGGCGGGCTCGTCATGCTAGACTCGCAAGAAGGAGAGGACAGAGAGAGCGCCACTGAAGCCTTCCACTAGTCTCCACTGCAGTCCAGACTCCAGAATCTATCCGTCCCAGCGTCCACCATCCAGGACATGAAGAGAGGAGGACAGGTTCGGCAGCGCCAAGCAGGAGGAGAAGACGAGCAGCAGCTGCAGCCTGCAGTGAGGACGGTCGGTGCACCCTCTCCTGCTGTGTCCACAACGAGTGAGTCAGTGACTCGTCTTCAGTGAGGGGGTGAGTGAGGGTCCTGTCCCAACGCTGCGCTTTGCGGGGGGGAGGGAGTGGAATATCAGATGCCTGCTGCTGAGCCTGGCAGTGGCTGGGTTTGCTGAGCCTGCGTGCTGCGTGACACCCTCAAATTAATAAAGCTCATTCAGGAGCAAAATGGGCAGAATTGAAAGCTGCGCGCAGTGCCAGTGATGATGTGGGTGCTGGCTGCACTGCCCTCAGGCCGGGTGTACTGTGCGCTGGACGTGGTTATGGGGGCTCCGTGGCCGCTGTGACGTGATCTGTGTGGGCTCGCGGCTGTGTGTGTTATATACTGCGTGGGCTGCTGTGCGTTATATACTGCGTGGGCTGCTGTGCGTTATATACTGCGTGGGCTGCTGTGCGTTATATACTGCGTGGGCTGCTGTGCGTTATATACTGCGTGGGCTGCTGTGCGTTATATACTGCGTGGGCTGCTGTGCGTTATATACTGCGTGGGCTGCTGTGCGTTATATACTGCGTCACAGACTCACCGGCTGTGCGTTATATACTGCGTGGGCTGTGCGTTATATACTGCGTGGGCTGTGCGTTATATACTGCGTGGGCTGTGCGTTACATACTGCGTGGGCTGTGCGTTATATACTGCGTGGGCTGTGCGTTATATACTGCGTGGGCTGTGCGTTACATACTGCGTGGGCTGTGCGTTATATACTGCGTGGGCTGTGCGTTATATACTGCGTGGGCTGTGCGTTTATATACTGCGTGGGCTGTGCGTTTATATACTGCGTGGGCTGTGTGTTATATACTGCGTCACAGACTCACCGGCTGTGCGTTATATATATATGTGGTATGAATGTGTTAAAGGGGGGGGCCCACTGAGACTCGTTCGCCCGGGGCCCTCAAAAACCTGGAGCCGGCCCTGTTCACAGACCTACCTTACCATATTCCAGCACTGATCAGATTTGCCAGGAGAGGTCAATCAGTAGAGCTGCTCGGCTGACTTTGGCAGCCAATCAGATCCCGATGTCCTACTTAAAGGGGTTGGCAACTACTTTCATTAATGTACCAATGGACCCATGGTGAAGATAACATAGAAAACAATGCTGGTCTGGTAGCTGAGTATGTTCACCGCTGGTCTTCTGACTTCCTCTGTCAGTTGGGAGCATCAGGTGATCATGGCAGTCAGCTTCAGGGAGTGCCCGTGTCCACTGCAGCAATCACTTGGCATCAATTGCTGGAAGAGGAAGCCAGGAGAGCAGTGGTTAAAGAGTATGGAGAGTAGTGCCAGTCTGGCAGATATGTGTTTAGCTTGTTTTTGATCTCTCACCATCAGCAATTAGCCTTTTGTACATTTATAAAATGTAGCGAACAACCCAATTAACCTTCCCTATCTGTAAAGCGGTGTATCAGATATTGTGTTCAATGTAGTACTCTGGTGCCCTCACTGGACAGCAGGTCTGGAGTTCTGACCTGGCCCTCTTCCCTAACCTGGCCCCCTTCCCTGACCTGGCCCCGTTCCCTGACTTGCCCCTTCCCTGACCAGACTTCAGGATTAACCTTTGAAGGCCCGCTCTGATTTAACACAGGACTGTCTCACTATTTTCTATTTATTTCACCCGGCTTCATAATTACATAGGTTGAAAAAGAAAAGGTCCATCAAGATCAACCTTGATTGCCCAGTTCTACGTTCTCTGTCGTTAGACTATTCATAATCCACAATGCCATTTGTTGTGAGAAAAGCATCCGGTCCTTCTTTAAATGATGATATAGTTTCTGCCATTACTACTACGTCAGACATCCCATAGTGTGACTGCTCTAACTGTAAAGAACCCTTTCCTGTTTAGATGCTGTAATCCCATTTCCTCCACAAGTAATGAATGTCATCCCCTGGTCTATTTTGAGGTCCTTGGGAAAAAATAAATCATGTGCCCTTCCTTTGTATTTCTTTTTGCTAGGCCAAACAAGCCCTAATTTTTCAACCTCCCATAGGATACATTTTTCACCTCGTGTAATAATCTTGTTGCCGCCTTTGAACTAATTTTTAACATCTTTAGAAAATGTGGAGCCCAAAACTGGACCCAATATCCTAGATGAGGTCTTACATGGGATGCACAGAGGGAGTAGTATTACATCCTCTGGTCTATGACCCAGATATCATTATGTATCTGTCTTTTGTTATTTATTCTCTGGTTTTTGGTTGCTCCACCGGCCAGCAGCTATTCTGCATAAGCAGCATGGGGTCCGATCAGCATCGATCAGATGTCTACATATGGGTTAAAGGATGAAAACCAGTTTTGTGCTGATGGTTATTACACCTTCTGTATATTTAGGGATATTTTGTTACACTGACTTACCTATAGGTAGTGGAAACTGTGGTGCCATCTTTCTGCCGTGCACTATCCTTTTCACTAACCACATTACATGTCTACATGCAAGTGAGGGGTGTGATCCTCGGGGGCGTGTCCTTAGACTGATCTATGACCCTGTGAGCCACGCCCCAGCACAAAATAAAAAGACTTGTATCTCTGGAACAGAATGGCGAATTTTAAAATAACAAAAAACGGAATAGTAAGGGGAGCAGTGGGAATAAAATAAGAGCAAAAAAAATGGTCATCTTCTGATCTAGTGCCATGTCCTCTCTATATTTCAATTGTTACCATATGCCTTGTCACCCTGTTGCTAGAAATCTCCCTACCTGCCCGGACTCTTCCTGAAGTCGCCTCTTTTCCTCTTCTGCATCGATCAGTTTTTGCTTAGTCATCAGCAATTCTTTATTTAAGGCGTCTGCCTTTTCTTCTGCCTGTAAAATAAATAAATAACTCATAGAATTCATATTCTTTATGTGCACCATTAACATAGATTGCGGTGTCTGTCTTCTTGAAAATGCTTCTTTAGTGTTTTAATATTTGGTACGGTCACTATTTCTGCTTCCTGGCAGTGAAGGGAAACATTCTGTGCCTTTAGTGTTGTTCATAGCGGAGCCTGACGCTGACACATTGCGACAAGCTCTCTACAGTGTGAGGAACATTGAAGATCTGTATATCCTATGAATAAATGTCAAGGTGAGGATGTTAAACACCGTGGGCCCGATTCATCATAGTCACTATTCATCTATTGTCAGGTGTTATTTGCTGATTTTTTTTGTGCTAAATACTCCAAAAATGGTGCAAAACCATAAAAGCGCCAAATCGAAAACTCTTCACAAACCCCTGTGCAAAATAAAAAAATAAAATAACGACAACTAAAAAAAATGGTGTGTGATGGTGATGGATCTGCTCCACGGGCCGGGCTTACCCTGGAGAGGCGTGCCTAAGTGACTACCTGGTCTTCACAAGAGCCTCTGATGGTGAGGATAGGCTTGAGCCGTTAGGGTAGCCACCAGGTGCCACGCCAGGGCAGTGCCCAGACCTGCAGCTGCTGACCAACTGGTCAAGGCAGAGATATGAGAAGCACAGGGAACAGGCAGAGACGTAGTCAGACAATCCGAGGTCGAGGTGGGCAGCACAGGATCAGGATATGAAGCCGGGTCAGGAGCAGAGAGGTCAGACGGAAAGAGGAAACTAGCCGGATCGGTAACAGGAGAGACAACACTATAATACACCTCGACAGGATACTAGGAGACAAACTGCACTAGGGACCCAGGTTCAGGCAAGGTGTAGAGGCTGGAGCTGCCCAATATCTTCCCTGCCGACAGGAGAGAGGCCAGGGAAGTCAAACTCTGTGGGATACATAGGGGTTAAAATTCCGGCCCTGCCTCCCTGTAGCCAGGAGGAGATTCTCAGCAGAAGGAGGAAGCAGTCTGCATAGAATGCTGCAAAAGGAGCTCAGGGGCCGGGGCTGACACTGCTCCTCTGCCTCTGACAAGGTCAGCACACTGCGGACATCACACTGCTGCCAGCACCTCAGCCCCGAAGGGCCACAGCGGGGAAGAGACAATTGTTAAAGGGGGGCACAGTTTTCAGAGAGGCAGGGGTGGTGGTGGGATACTTTATTCAGAGGGGCAGTGTGGGGGGGATATTTTGCAGAGGGGCAGTGTGTGGGGGGAGGAATATTTTTCTGAGGGGCAGTGTGCGGGGGGGGGGAATTTTGGAGAGGGGCAGTGTGCAGGGGGGGGGGAAATTTTGGAGAGGAGCAGTGTGCGGGGGATATTTTTCAGAGGGGCACTGTGTGGGGAATATTTTGCAGAGGAGCAGTGTGCGGGGGGAATATTTTTCAGAGGGGCATTGTGGGGGGGATATTTTGCAGAAGAGCAGTGTGCAGGCGGATATTTTGCAGAGGCGTAGTGTGCGGGGGATAATTTGCAGAGGAGCAGTGCGCAGGGGATATTTTGCAGAGGAGCAGTGCGCAGGGGATATTTTGCAGAGGAGCAGTGTGCGGGGGATATTTTGCAGAGGGGTATTGTGTGGGGGATATTTTGCAGAGGAGTGGTGTGCGGGGGATATTTTGCAGAGGAGCAGTGTGCAGGGGATATTTTGCAGAGGAGCAGTGTGAGGGGGATATTTTGCAGAGGAGCAGTGTGCGGAGGATATTTTGCAGAGGAGCAGTGTGCGGGGGATATTTTGCAGAGGAGCAGTGTGCGGGGGGAATATTTTTCAGAGGGGCATTGTGGGGGGGATATTTTGCAGAGGAGCAGTGTGCGGGCGGATATTTAGCAGAGGAGTAGTGTGCGGGGGATAATTTGCGGCAACCGTCATCCTCCTGCACTCCCCGTACCCTCCGCACTTTCCAAGATGTGTTTGTATTAATCTGCACATGGATTAAACACTTTGGATCAGCAAACTGGTGAGTGCCGCTATTTTCTAAAAACTAACTCTGTGAAATGCAATATATGGACTGAAGTGGTAGTTCCATCTCCTTAAAATTCAAAGTCTTTATTTTTCAAGTTAAAACTTCATAATCTTCAAAGAATCCTTGTACATCATGGATGCATAGGCACAAGCTTCTCACAATAGTTGGTTGGAATTTGGGCCCATTCCTCCTGACAAAACTGGTGTAGTGATCCAGGTTTGTAGGTCGCCTTTCTCACACCGGCCTTTTCAGCTTTGGCCATAAATTTTCAATTGGATTGAGATCAGGGCTTCGTGATGGTCGCTTCAAAACATTGACTTTGTTATCCTGAAGCCACTTTGCTACCATTTTGGCAGTATGCTTGGGGCCATTGTTCATTTGGAAGACTCATTTCCGCCCAAGCTTTAACTTCCTGTCTGATGTCTTGAGATGTTGCTTCAGTATTGCCATAATTTTCTTTTCTCATGATGCCATCTATTTTGTGAAGAGCAAAAGTCCCTCCTGCAGCAAAACAACCCCACAATATGATGCTGCCGCCCCCATGTTTCACAGTTGGGATGGTGTTCTTAGGCTTCCAAGCTTCTCTCTTTTTCCTCCAAACATAACGATGGTCATTATGCCGAAAAAGTTCTATTTTACTTTCATCAAACCACAGAACATGTCTCCAAAAATTAAAGTCTCAGTTCCTGTGTGCATTTGCAAACATTAATCTGGCTTTTTTATGTTTCTTATGGAGTAATGGCTTCTTCCTGGCAGAGTGGACTTACAGCCCATGTTGATGCAGTACTCTTTTCCCTGTGCATATTGACACAATCTTACCAGCTTCTGCCATCATCATCACAAGGTCTTTTGCTTTTGTCCTTGGGTTGATATGAACGCTGGACCAAAGCGCATTCATCTCTGGGACACAGAACCTATCTCCTTCCTGAGCTGTATGATGGCTGGACATTCCTATCTTGTTTGTACTTGGGTATAATTGTTTGTACAGATGAACAAGGCACCTTCAGGTATTTTGAAATTGTACCCAAGGATGAGCCAGACTTGTGCAAGTTCACAATCCAATTCCTGATATCTTGGCGGATTTCTTTAGACTTTACCATAATGTTTCAGGTGTGCATTAAAATACATTTCATGTCAGATATTGAAAAAAAACATGCAGATGTGTCTTTTTATATAGTGTATGGAAATTTCTAGTTTCAACTGCGTGTGTATATATCCATCTGCAACTATCTAGTATCTATCTGCAACTATGGTCATAAGGACTGCAAAAGTAGTAAGCACTTGCAGCTTTATTGTAATCTAATGAAAATGTTCAAGACTTCTATTTATTCATGTGCAGAAACCCCTGCAGTTACAGCCTTGTCTGCCATCAATGAGGTTATGTTCTGCCACTCTGAATGCACTTGGGCAAATCATCTAGATCCGCTGCTGGCAGCTCCTTTTGAAATTGCCGACCAATGAGCTTCTGTTGACTGGATTGTTGTGAAATTGGATTTTGGGCTCCCCCGGTGGCCACTGGTGGAATTGAACTGGTGTGCATCATCCCCTCTGTTCACCTGTTTCCATCAGGATGTGGGAGTCGCTATTTAACCTTGCTCCTCTGTCACTTCCATGCCGGTCAACATTGTAATCAGAAGCCTTTCTGTGCATGTTCCTGCTGCTAGACAACTCCCAGCTAAGTTGGACTTTAGTCCTCGTTTGTTTTTGCATTTTGTTCCAGTTCACAGCTGTAGTGTCGTTTCTGTGTCTGGAAAGCTCTTGTGATCTGAAATTGCCACTCTGATGTTATGAGTTAATACTAGAGTCTTAAAGTAATTTCAGGATGGTATTTTGATAGGGTTTTCAGCTGACCATGAAAGTGCCCTTTCTGTCTTCCTGCTATCTAGTAAGCGGACCTCAATTTTGCTAAACCTATTTTCATACTACGTTTGTCATTTCATCTAAAATCACCGCCAATATATGTGGGGGCCTCTGTCTGCCTATCGGGGAAATTTCTCTAGAGGTGAGCCAGGACTATATTTTCCTCTGCCAGGATTAGTTAGTCCTCCGGGCGGCGCTGGGCGTCTAGGGATAAAAACGTAGGCAACGCTACCCGGCTACTGTTAGTTGTGCGGCAGGTTTAGTTCATGGTCAGTTTAGTTTCCATCCTTCCAAGAGCTAGTACTTATGTTTGCTGGGCTATGTTCTCTTGCCATTGAGAACCATAACAGTTTGACCGGCCCAAAAAGGGTTAAATTAATTGATAGAGAAAGGAGAGAAAAGAGAAGTCTGCTGAAGATTTTTTTTTTTTTTTTTTTTTTCCCTTCCCTTCAGTTCTGAGTGTGCTTGTAATTGAATCTCTTGCAAGTCTGCCTATATTGCAGCCTTTCTCTCTCTCTCTCTCCTTCTAATCCTGGAATGGCTCTGTGTTCACCTGTTTAAAATGGATATTCAGAGTTTAGCTGCAGGTTTGAATATTCTCACCACGAAAGTTCAAAATTTACAAGATTTTGTTGTTCATGTTCCTATATCTGAACCTAGAATTCCTTTGCCTGAATTTTTCTCGGGGAATAGATCTTGCTTTCAAAATTTCAAAAATAATTGCAAGTTGTTTTTGTCCCTGAGATCTCGCTCTGCTGGAGATCCTGCTCAGCAGGTCAGGATTGTGATTTCCTTGCTCCGGGGCGACCCTCAGGATTGGGCTTTTGCATTGGCTCCAGGGGATCCTGCGTTGCTCAATGTGGATGCGTTTTTTCTGGCCTTGGGGTTGCTTTATGAGGAACCTCACTTAGAGCTTCAGGCGGAAAAGGCCTTGATGTCCCTATCTCAGGGGCAAGACGAAGCTGAAATATACTGCCAGAAATTCCGTAAATGGGCTGTGCTTACTCAGTGGAATGAGTGCGCCCTGGCGGCGAATTTCAGAGAGGGTCTCTCTGATGCCATTAAGGATGTTATGGTGGGGTTCCCTGTGCCTGCGGGTCTGAATGAGTCCATGACAATGGCTATCCAGATCGATAGGCGTCTGCGGGAGCGCAAACCTGTGCACCATTTGGCGGTGTCTACTGAGAAGACGCCAGAGAATATGCAATGTGATAGAATTCTGTCCAGAAGTGAACGGCAGAATTTAAGACGAAAAAATGGGTTGTGCTTCTATTGCGGTGATTCAACTCATGTTATATCAGCATGCTCTAAGCGTACTAAGAAGCTTGATAAGTCTGTTTCAATTGGCACTTTACAGTCTAAGTTTATTCTATCTGTGACCCTGATTTGTTCTTTATCATCTATTACCGCGGATGCCTATGTCGACTCTGGCGCCGCTTTGAGTCTTATGGATTGGTCCTTTGCCAAACGCTGTGGGTATGATTTGGAGCCTCTTGAAACTCCTATACCCCTGAAGGGGATTGACTCCACCCCATTGGCTAGTAATAAACCACAATACTGGACACAAGTAACTATGCGGATTAATCCGGATCATCAGGAGATTATTCGCTTTCTTGTGCTGTATAACCTACATGATATGTTGGTGCTTGGATTGCCATGGCTGCAATCTCATAACCCAGTCCTTGACTGGAAAGCTATGTCTGTGTTAAGCTGGGGATGTAAGGGGACGCATGGGGACGTACCTGTGGTTTCCATTTCATCATCTATTCCCTCTGAGATTCCTGAATTCTTGACTGAATATCGTGACGTTTTTGAAGAACCTAAGCTTGGTTCATTACCTCCGCACCGGGAGTGCGATTGTGCCATAGATTTGATTCCGGGTAGTAAATACCCTAAGGGTCGTTTATTTAATCTGTCTGTGCCTGAACATGCTGCTATGCGAGAATATATAAAGGAGTCCTTGGAAAAGGGACATATTCGTCCTTCGTCATCTCCCTTAGGAGCCGGTTTTTTCTTTGTGGCTAAGAAAGATGGCTCTTTGAGACCGTGTATTGATTATCGGCTTTTGAATAAAATCACGGTTAAATATCAATATCCGTTGCCACTGCTGACTGATTTGTTTGCTCGCATAAAGGGGGCCAAGTGGTTCTCTAAGATAGATCTCTGTGGGGCGTATAATTTGGTGCGAATTAAGCAGGGGGATGAGTGGAAGACCGCATTTAATACGCCCGAGGGCCACTTTGAGTATTTGGTGATGCCTTTTGGTCTTTCAAATGCCCCTTCAGTCTTTCAGTCCTTTATGCATGACATTTTCCGTGATTATTTGGATAAATTTATGATTGTGTATCTGGATGATATTTTGATTTTTTCGGATGACTGGGACTCTCATGTCCAGCAGGTCAGGAGGGTTTTTCAGGTTTTGCGGTCTAATTCCTTGTGTGTGAAGGGTTCTAAGTGCGTTTTTGGGGTTCAAAAGATTTCCTTTTTGGGATATATTTTTTCCCCCTCTTCCATCGAGATGGATCCTGTCAAGGTTCAGGCTATTTGTGATTGGACGCAACCCTCTTCTCTTAAGAGTCTTCAGAAATTTTTGGGCTTTGCTAACTTTTATCGTCGATTTATTGCTGGTTTTTCTGATGTTGTTAAACCATTGACTGATTTGACTAAGAAGGGTGCTGATGTTGCTGATTGGTCCCCTGCTGCTGTGGAGGCCTTTCGGGAGCTTAAGCGCCGCTTTTCTTCCGCCCCTGTGTTGCGTCAGCCTGATGTTGCTCTTCCTTTTCAGGTTGAGGTCGACGCTTCTGAAATCGGAGCTGGGGCAGTTTTGTCGCAGAGAAGTTCCGATTGTTCCGTGATGAGACCTTGTGCCTTTTTCTCGCGTAAATTTTCGCCCGCCGAGCGGAATTATGATGTTGGGAATCGGGAGCTTTTGGCCATGAAGTGGGCTTTTGAGGAGTGGCGTCATTGGCTTGACGGGGCTAGACATCAGGTGGTGGTATTGACTGACCACAAAAATCTAATTTATCTTGAGTCCGCCAGACGCCTGAATCCTAGACAGGCGCGCTGGTCGTTGTTTTTCTCTCGGTTTAATTTTGTGGTGTCCTACCTGCCGGGTTCTAAGAATGTTAAGGCGGATGCCCTTTCTAGGAGTTTTGAGCCTGACTCCCCTGGTAACTCTGAACCTACAGGTATCCTTAAGGATGGAGTGATATTGTCTGCCGTTTCTCCAGACCTGCGGCGGGCCTTGCAGGAGTTTCAGGCGGATAGACCTGATCGTTGCCCACCTGGTAGACTGTTTGTGTTATGACCCCAATGGCGAGGGTCTCAGAGGAACGTGGAAGTCTGCAGAATACAAAAATCCAGCTCATAGGGCAGTGGTAACTGGGTTGACCATATATCTACTCCTAACGCCAACACTAGAAGTAGCCGGGGATCATTCCTACGTTGATTCTAGATGACACGCGCCAGCCGGAGAATCTAGCTACCCCTAGTAGAGGAAAACAAAGACCTTTCTTGCCTCCAGAGAAGGGGACCCCAAAGCTGGATAGAAGCCCCCCACAAATAATGACGGTGAGGTAAGAGGAAATGACAAACACAGAAATGAACCAGGTTTAGCACAGAGAGGCCCGCTTACTGATAGCAGAATAAAGAAAGGTAACTTATATGGTCAACAAAAACCCTATCAAAATCCACACTGGAAATTCAAGAACCCCCGAACCGTCTAACGGTCCGGGGGGAGAACACCAGCCCCCTAGAGCTTCCAGCAAAGGTCAGGATATAGATTTGGAACAAGCTGGACAAAAATACAAAACCAAAACAAATAGCAAAAAGCAAAAGGCAGACTTAGCTGATATAACTGGAACCAGGATCAGTAGACAAGAGCACAGCAGACTAGCTCTGATAACTACGTTGCCAGGCATTGAACTGAAGGTCCAGGGAGCTTATATAGCAACACCCCTAACTAACGACCCAGGTGTGGATAAAAGGAATGACAGAAAAACCAGAGTCAAAAAACTAGTAACCACTAGAGGGAGCAAAAAGCAAATTCACAACAGTTTGTTCCTGATGATTGGACCAGTAAAGTCATTTCTGAGGTTCATTCTTCTGCGTTGACAGGTCATCCTGGAATCTTTGGTACCAGGGATTTGGTGGCAAGGTCCTTCTGGTGGCCTTCCCTGTCTCGAGATGTGCGAGGCTTTGTGCAGTCTTGTGACGTTTGTGCTCGGGCCAAGCCTTGTTGTTCTCGGGCTAGTGGATTGTTGTTGCCCTTGCCTATCCCGAAGAGGCCCTGGACGCACATCTCGATGGATTTTATTTCGGATCTTCCTGTTTCTCAGAAGATGTCTGTCATCTGGGTGGTGTGTGACCGTTTCTCTAAGATGGTCCATTTGGTTCCCCTGCCTAAGTTGCCTTCTTCTTCCGAGTTGGTTCCTCTGTTTTTTCAAAATGTGGTCCGTTTGCATGGTATTCCGGAGAATATCGTTTCTGACAGAGGAACCCAATTCGTGTCTAGATTTTGGCGAGCATTCTGTGCTAGGATGGGCATAGATTTGTCTTTCTCGTCTGCTTTCCATCCTCAGACAAATGGCCAGACCGAGCGGACGAATCAGACCTTGGAGACATATTTGAGGTGTTTTGTGTCTGCAGATCAGGATGATTGGGTTGCTTTTTTGCCTTTAGCAGAGTTTGCCCTCAATAATCGGGCCAGCTCTGCCACCTTGGTGTCTCCTTTTTTCTGTAATTCGGGGTTTCATCCTCGATTTTCTTCTGGTCAGGTGGAATCTTCGGATTGTCCTGGAGTGGATGCTGTGGTGGAGAGGTTGCATCAGATTTGGGGGCAGGTGGTGGACAATTTGAAGTTGTCCCAGGAGAAGACTCAGCTTTTTGCCAACCGCCGGCGTCGGGTTGGTCCTCGGCTTTGTGTTGGGGACTTGGTGTGGTTGTCTTCTCGTTTTGTCCCTATGAGGGTTTCTTCTCCTAAGTTTAAGCCTCGGTTCATCGGCCCGTACAAGATATTGGAGATTCTTAACCCTGTGTCCTTCCGTTTGGACCTCCCTGCATCTTTTTCTATTCATAATGTTTTTCATCGGTCATTGTTGCGCAGGTATGAGGTACCGGTTGTGCCTTCCGTTGAGCCTCCTGCTCCGGTGTTGGTTGAGGGCGAGTTGGAGTACGTTGTGGAAAAAATCTTGGACTCCCGTGTTTCCAGACGGAAACTCCAGTATCTGGTCAAATGGAAGGGATACGGTCAGGAGGATAATTCTTGGGTGACTGCCTCTGATGTTCATGCCTCCGATCTGGTCCGTGCCTTTCATAGGGCTCATCCTGATCGCCCTGGTGGTTCTGGTGAGGGTTCGGTGCCCCCTCCTTGAGGGGGGGGTACTGTTGTGAAATTGGATTTTGGGCTCCCCCGGTGGCCACTGGTGGAATTGAACTGGTGTGCATCATCCCCTCTGTTCACCTGTTTCCATCAGGATGTGGGAGTCGCTATTTAACCTTGCTCCTCTGTCACTTCCATGCCGGTCAACATTGTAATCAGAAGCCTTTCTGTGCATGTTCCTGCTGCTAGACAACTCCCAGCTAAGTTGGACTTTAGTCCTCGTTTGTTTTTGCATTTTGTTCCAGTTCACAGCTGTAGTGTCGTTTCTGTGTCTGGAAAGCTCTTGTGATCTGAAATTGCCACTCTGATGTTATGAGTTAATACTAGAGTCTTAAAGTAATTTCAGGATGGTATTTTGATAGGGTTTTCAGCTGACCATGAAAGTGCCCTTTCTGTCTTCCTGCTATCTAGTAAGCGGACCTCAATTTTGCTAAACCTATTTTCATACTACGTTTGTCATTTCATCTAAAATCACCGCCAATATATGTGGGGGCCTCTGTCTGCCTATCGGGGAAATTTCTCTAGAGGTGAGCCAGGACTATATTTTCCTCTGCCAGGATTAGTTAGTCCTCCGGGCGGCGCTGGGCGTCTAGGGATAAAAACGTAGGCAACGCTACCCGGCTACTGTTAGTTGTGCGGCAGGTTTAGTTCATGGTCAGTTTAGTTTCCATCCTTCCAAGAGCTAGTACTTATGTTTGCTGGGCTATGTTCTCTTGCCATTGAGAACCATAACACTGGATACAGCGTTGATATCACATAGAGAGCTGAGCTCATTTGCTTTGCCGATGTACATGGCATAAGCTCAGTGATTGACTGCTGGCATAAGCTCAGTGATTGACTGCAGCACTGTAGGCATGATCGCAAATGCTCAGCTCAAGGACTGGCTGCAGCGCTGTCAAAGTGACATCAGCAATACAGACAAAATATTGATCGGGCCAGTGGCAGAGACACAGCGCTGGACTCGGGGAGGGCAAATGAAGCGCGGTTTGTGCTTCTGTTTTTTTACATTGAATTACACCTGAGGACAATAGTTTAACCCCTTCATGACCCAGCCTTTTTTGACCTTAATGACCTGGCCGTTTTTTGAAATTCTGACCAGTGTCCCTTTATGAGGTAATAACTCAGGAACGCTTTAACAGATCCTAGCGGTTCTGAGATTGTTTTTTTCATGACATATTAGGCTTCATGCTAGTGGTAAATTTAGGTCGATAATTTCTGAATTTATTTGTGAAAAAATCAGAAATTTGGCGAAAATGTAGAAAATTTTGCAATTTTCACATTTTGAATTTTAATTCTGTTAAACCAGAGAGTTATGTGACACAAAATAGTTAATAAATAACATTTCCCACATGTCTACTTTACATCAGCACAATTTTGGAAACAACATTTTTTTTTGCTAGGAAGTTATAAGGGTTAAAATTTGACCAGTGATTTCTCATTTTTACAACAGAATTTACAAAACCATTTTTTTTAGGGACCACCTCACATTTGAAGTCAGTTTGAGGGTTCTATATGGCTGAAAATACCCCAAAGTGACACCATTATAATAACTGCACCCCTCAAGGTGCTCAAAACCACATTCAAGAAGTTTATTAACCCTTCAGGTGTTTCACAGCAGCACAAGCAACATGGAAGGAAAAAATGAACATTTGACTTTTTAGTCACAAAAATGATCTTTTAGCAACAATTTTTGTATTTTCCCAAGGGTAAAAGAAGAAACTGGACCACGAACGTTGTTGTCCAATTTGTCCTGAGTACGCTGATACCTCATATGTTTGGGTAAACCACTGTTTGGGCGCACGGCAGGGCTCGGAAGGGAAGGAGCGCCATTTGACTTTTTGAATGAAAAATTGGCTCCAATCTTTAGCGGACACCATGTCGCGTTTGGAGAGCCCCCGTGTGCCTAAACATTGAAGCTCCCCCACAAGTGACCCCATTTTGGAAACTAGACCCCCCAAGGAACTTATCTAGAAGCATAGTGAGCACTTTAAACCCCCAGGTGCATCACAAATTGATCCGTAAAAATGAAAAAGTGCTTTTTTTTCACAAAAAAATGATTTTAGCCTCAATTTTTTCATTTTCAAATTGGAAACAGGATAAAATGGATCCAAAAATTTTTTGGGCAATTTCTCCTGAGTACACCGATACCTCACATGTGGGGGTAAACCACTGTTTGGGCACATGGTAAGGCTCGGAAGGGAAGGAGCGCCATTTGACTTTTTGAATGAAAAATTATCTCCATCGTTAGCGGACACCATGTCGCGTTTGGAAAGCCCCTGTGTGCCTAAACATTGGAGCTCCCCCACAAGTGACCCCATTTTGGAAACTAGACCCCCCAAGGAACTTATCTAGATGCATAGTGAGCACTTTAAACCCCCAGGTGCTTCACAGAAGATTATAACGCAGAGCCGTGAAAATAAAAAATAATTTTTCTTTCCTCAAAAATGATTTTTAGCCCAGAATTTTTTTATTTTCTCAAGTACAACAGGAGAAATTGGACCCCAAATGTTGTTGTCCAGTTTGTCCTGAGTACGATGATACCCCATATGTGGGGGTAAACCACTGTTTGGGCGCACGGCAGGGCTCGGAAGGGAAGGCACGCCATTTGGCTTTTTGAATGGAAAATTAGCTCCAATCATTAGCGGACACCATGTCGCGTTTGGAGAGCCCCTGTTGTGCCTAAACATTGGAGCTCCCCCACAAGTGACCCCATTTTGGAAACTAAACCTCCCAAGGAACTAATATAGATGTGTGGTGAGCACTTTAAACCCCCAAGTGCTTCACAGAAGTTTATAACGCAGAGCCATGAAAATAAAAAATAATTTTTCTTTTCTAAATAATGATTTTTTAGACCACAATTTTTTATTTTCCCAAGGGTAACAGGAGAAATTGGACCCCAAACGTTGTTGTCCAGTTTCTCCTGAGTACACCGATACCCCATTTGTGGGGGTAAACCACTGTTTGGGCACACGTCGGGGTTCGGAAGGGAAGTAGTGACGTTTTGAAATGTAGACTTTGATGGAATGCTCTGCGGTCGTCATGTTGCGTTTGCAGAACCCCTGATGTGCCTAAACAGTAGAAACTCCCCACAAGTGACCCCATTTTGGAAACTAGACCCCCAAGGAACTTATCTAGATGTGTGGTGAGCACTTTGAACCCCCAAGTGCTTCACAGAAGTTTATAACGCAGAGCCGTGAAAAGAAAAAATAATTTTTCATTCCTCTAAAATTATGTTTTAGCAAGCAATTTTTTATTTTCGCAAGGGTAACAGGAGAAATTGGACCCCAATAATTGTTGCCCAGTTTGTCCTGAGTATGCTGATACCCCATATGTGGGGGTAAACCACTGTTTGGGCGCACGGCGGGGCTCGGAGGGGAGGGAGCACCATTTGACTTTTTGAACGCAAGATTGGCTGGAATCAATGGTGGCGCCACGTTGCGTTTGGAGACCCCTGATGTGCCTAAACAGTGGAAACCCCTCAATTCTAACTCCAACACTAACCCCAACACACCCCAAACCCTAATCCCAACACTAGATATAACCCTAACCCCAACACACCCCTATCCACAACCCTAACCCAACACACCCCTAACCCTAATCCCAACCCTAACTCTAATCCCAACCCTAACCACAACCCTAACCCCAAAACACCCCTAACCCTAACCACAAGCCTAAACTTAACCCTATTTCCAACCCTAGCCCTAATTCCAACCCTAACTCTAATTCCAACCCTAACCCTAAGGCTATGTGCCCACATTGCGGATTCGTGTGAGATTTTTCCACACCATTTTTGAAAAATCTGCAGGTAAAAGGCACTGCGTTTTACCTGCGCATTTACCCCAGATTTCCAGTGTTTTTTGTGCAGATTTCACCTGTGAATTCCTATTGAGGAGCAGGTGTAAAATGGAATCTGCACAAAGAATTGACATGTGTCATGATTCTCAATGGCGAGAGAACATAGCCCAGCATATATGAGAACTAGCTCTTGGAAGATGGAAACTATACTGACCATGAACTAAACCTGCCGCACAACTAGAAGTGGCCGGGTAGCATGCCTACGTTTTTTTATCCCTAGATGCCCAGCGCCAGCCGGAGAACTACCTAATCCTAGCAGAGGAAAAGACAGTCCTGGCTCACCTCTAGAGAAATTTTCCCAAAAGGCAGACAGAGGCCCCCACATATATTGGCGGTGATTTAAGATGAAATGACAAACGTAGTATGAAAATAGGTTTAGCAAAATCGAGGTCCGCTTACTAGATAGCATGAAGACAGAAAGGGCACTTTCATGGTCAGCAGAAAACCCTATCCAAACACCATCCAGAAATTACTTTAAGACTCTAGCATTAACTCATAACACCAGAGTGGCAATTTCCGCTCACAAGAGCTTTCCAGACACAGTAACGAAACAGCAGCTGTGAACAGGAACAAAATGCAAAAACACACAAGGACAAAAGTCCAACTTAGCTGGGAGTTGTCTAGTAGCAGGAACATGCACAGAAAGGCTACTGATTACATTGTTGACCGGCATGAAACTGACAGAGGAGCAAGGTTATATAGCGACTCCCACATCCTGATAGGAGCAGGTGAACAGAGGGGATGATGCACACAAGTTAAATTCCACAAGTGGCCACCGGGGGAGCCCAGAATCCAATTTCACAACAGTACCCCCCCCTCAAGGAGGGGGCACCGAACCCTCACCAGAACCACCAGGGCGATCAGGATGAGCCCTATGAAAGGCACGGACAAGATCGGAGGCATGAACATCAGAGGCAGTGACCCAAGAATTATCCTCCTGACCGTATCCCTTCCATTTGACCAGATACTGGAGTTTCCGTCTGGAAACACGAGAGTCCAAGATCTTTTCCACAACGTACTCCAACTCACCCTCAACCAACACCGGAGCAGGAGGCTCAACGGAAGGCACAGCTGGTACCTCATACCTGCGCAACAATGACCGATGAAAAACATTATGAATCGAAAAGGATGCAGGGAGGTCCAAACGGAAGGACACAGGGTTAAGAATCTCCAATATCTTGTACGGGCCGATGAACCGAGGCTTAAACTTAGGAGAAGAAACCCTCATAGGGACAAAACGAGAAGACAACCACACCAAGTCCCCAACACAAAGCCGAGGACCAACACGACGACGGCGGTTGGCAAAAAGCTGAGTCTTCTCCTGGGACAACTTCAAATTGTCCACCACCTGCCCCCAAATCTGATGCAACCTCTCCACCACAGCATCCACTCCAGGACAATCCGAAGATTCCACTTGACCGGAGGAAAATCGAGGATGAAACCCCGAATTACAGAAAAACGGGGACACCAAGGTGGCAGAGCTGGCCCGATTATTGAGGGCGAACTCCGCCAAAGGCAAAAAAGCAACCCAATCATCCTGATCCGCAGACACAAAACACCTCAAATATGTCTCCAAGGTCTGATTAGTCCGCTCGGTCTGGCCATTAGTCTGAGGATGGAAAGCAGACGAAAAAGACAAATCTATGCCCATCCTAGCACAGAATGCCCGCCAAAATCTAGACACGAATTGGGTCCCTCTGTCAGAAACGATATTCTCCGGAATACCATGCAAACGAACAACATTTTGAAAAAACAGAGGAACCAACTCGGAAGAAGAAGGCAACTTAGGCAAGGGAACCAGATGGACCATCTTAGAGAAACGGTCACACACCACCCAGATGACAGACATCTTCTGAGAAACAGGCAGATCCGAAATAAAATCCATCGAGATGTGCGTCCAAGGCCTCTTCGGGATAGGCAAGGGTAACAACAATCCACTAGCCCGAGAACAACAAGGCTTGGCCCGAGCACAAACGTCACAAGACTGCACAAAGCCTCGCACATCTCGTGACAGGGAAGGCCACCAGAAGGACCTTGCCACCAAATCCCTGGTACCAAAGATTCCAGGATGACCTGCCAACGCAGAAGAATGAACCTCAGAGATGACTCTACTGGTCCAATCATCAGGAACAAACAGTCTACCAGGTGGGCAACGATCAGGTCTATCCGCCTGAAACTCCTGCAAGGCCCGCCGCAGGTCTGGAGAAACGGCAGACAATATCACTCCATCTTTAAGGATACCTGTGGGCTCAGAATTACCAGGGGAGTCAGGCTCAAAACTCCTAGAAAGGGCATCCGCCTTAACATTCTTAGAACCCGGTAGGTAAGACACCACAAAATTAAACCGAGAGAAAAACAACGACCAGCGCGCTTGTCTAGGATTCAGGCGCCTGGCAGACTCAAGGTAAATTAAATTTTTGTGGTCAGTCAATACCACCACCTGATGTCTGGCCCCCTCAAGCCAGTGACGCCACTCCTCAAAAGCCCACTTCATGGCCAAAAGCTCCCGATTCCCAATATCATAATTCCGCTCGGCGGGCGAAAATTTACGGGAAAAAAAAGCACAAGGTCTCATCACGGAGCAGTCGGAACTTCTCTGCGACAACACCGCCCCAGCTCCGATTTCAGAAGCGTCGACCTCAACCTGAAAAGGAAGAGCAACATCAGGCTGACGCAACACTGGGGCGGAAGAAAAGCGGCGCTTGAGCTCCCGAAAGGCCTCCACAGCATCAGGGGACCAATCAGCAACATCAGCACCCTTCTTAGTCAAATCAGTCAATGGTTTTACAACATCAGAAAAACCAGCAATAAATCGACGATAAAAGTTAGCAAAGCCCAAAAATTTCTGAAGACTCTTAAGAGAAGAGGGTTGCGTCCAATCACCAATAGCCTGAACCTTGACAGGATCCATCTCGATGGAAGAGGGGGAAAAAATGTATCCCAAGAAGGAAATCTTCTGAACCCCAAAAACACACTTAGAACCCTTCACACACAAGGAATTAGACCGCAAAACCTGAAAAACCCTCCTGACCTGCTGGACATGAGAGTCCCAGTCATCCGAAAAAATCAGAATATCATCCAGATACACAATCATAAATTTATCCAAATAATCGCGGAAAATGTCATGCATAAAGGACTGGAAGACTGAAGGGGCATTTGAAAGACCAAAAGGCATCACCAAATACTCAAAATGGCCCTCGGGCGTATTAAATGCGGTTTTCCACTCATCCCCCTGCTTGATTCGCACCAAATTATACGCCCCACGGAGATCAATCTTAGAGAACCACTTGGCCCCCTTTATACGAGCAAACAAATCAGTAAGCAGTGGTAACGGATATTGATATTTAACCGTGATTTTATTCAAAAGTCGATAATCAATACACGGCCTCAAAGAGCCGTCTTTCTTAGACACAAAGAAAAAACCGGCTCCTAAGGGAGATGACGAAGGACGAATATGTCCCTTTTCCAAGGACTCCTTTATATATTCTCGCATAGCAGCGTGTTCAGGCACAGACAGATTAAATAAACGACCCTTAGGGTATTTACTACCCGGGATCAAGTCTATGGCACAATCGCACTCCCGGTGCGGAGGTAGTGAACCAACCTTGGGTTCTTCAAAAACGTCACGAAAGTCAGACAAGAATTCAGGAATCTCAGAGGGAATAGATGATGAAATGGAAACCAAAGGTACGTCCCCATGAGTTCCTTTACATCCCCAGCTTAACACAGACATAGCTCTCCAGTCGAGGACTGGGTTATGAGATTGCAGCCATGGCAATCCCAGCACCAAAACATCATGTAGATTATACAGCACCAGAAAGCGAATAACCTCCTGGTGATCCAGATTAACACGCATAGTCACTTGTGTCCAGTATTGTGGTTTATTACTAGCCAATGGGGTGGAGTCAATCCCTTTCAGAGGTATCGGAGCCTCCAATGGCTCCAAATCATACCCACAGCGTTTGGCAAAGGACCAATCCATAAGACTCAAAGCAGCGCCAGAGTCGACATAGGCGTCCGCGGTAATAGATGACAAAGAACAAATCAGGGTCACAGATAGAATAAACTTAGACTGTAAAGTGCTAATTGAAACAGACTTGTCAGGCTTCTTAGTACGCTTAAAGCATGCTGATATAACATGAGTTGAATCACCACAATAGAAGCACAACCCATTTTTTCGTCTAAAATTCTGCCGCTCGCTTCTGGACAGAATTCTATCACATTGCATATTTTCTGGCGTTTTCTCAGTAGACACCGCCAAATGGTGCACAGGTTTGCGCTCCCGCAGACGCCTATCGATCTGAATAGCCATCGTCATGGACTCATTCAGACTCGCAGGCACAGGGAACCCCACCATAACATCCTTAATGGCATCAGAGAGACCTTCTCTGAAAATCGCCGCCAGGGCGCACTCATTCCACTGAGTAAGCACAGACCATTTGCGGAATTTTTGGCAGTATATTTCAGCTTCATCTTGCCCCTGAGACAAGGACATCAAGGCCTTTTCCGCCTGAAGCTCTAAATGAGGTTCCTCATAAAGCAACCCCAAGGCCAGAAAAAACGCATCCACATTGAGCAACGCAGGATCCCCTGGTGCCAATGCAAAAGCCCAGTCTTGAGGGTCGCCCCGGAGCAAGGAAATTACAATCCTGACCTGCTGTGCAGGGTCTCCGGCAGAGCGAGACTTCAGGGACAAAAACAATTTGCAATTATTTTTAAAATTTTGAAAGTGAGATCTATTCCCCGAGAAGAATTCAGGCAAAGGAATTCTAGGCTCAGACATAGGTGCATGAACAACAAAATCTTGCAAATTTTGTACCTTTGTGGCGAGATAATTCAAACCTGTAGCTACACTCTGAAGATCCATTTGAAACAGGTGAACACAGAGCCATTCAAGGATTAGAAGGAGAGGAAGAGAGGAAGGCTGCAGTATAGGCAGACTAGCAAGTGATTCAATTAAGAGCACACTCAGAACTAGAGGGAAAAAAAAAAAAAAAATTGTAGCAGACTTCTTTTTTCTCTCCTTTCTCAGCCAGTAATTTAACCCTTTTTTTTGGGCCGGTCAAACTGTCATGATTCTCAATGGCGAGAGAACATAGCCCAGCATATATGAGAACTAGCTCTTGGAAGATGGAAACTATACTGACCATGAACTAAACCTGCCGCACAACTAGAAGTGGCCGGGTAGCATGCCTACGTTTTTTTATCCCTAGATGCCCAGCGCCAGCCGGAGAACTACCTAATCCTAGCAGAGGAAAAGACAGTCCTGGCTCACCTCTAGAGAAATTTTCCCAAAAGGCAGACAGAGGCCCCCACATATATTGGCGGTGATTTAAGATGAAATGACAAACGTAGTATGAAAATAGGTTTAGCAAAATCGAGGTCCGCTTACTAGATAGCATGAAGACAGAAAGGGCACTTTCATGGTCAGCAGAAAACCCTATCCAAACACCATCCAGAAATTACTTTAAGACTCTAGCATTAACTCATAACACCAGAGTGGCAATTTCCGCTCACAAGAGCTTTCCAGACACAGTAACGAAACAGCAGCTGTGAACAGGAACAAAATGCAAAAACACACAAGGACAAAAGTCCAACTTAGCTGGGAGTTGTCTAGTAGCAGGAACATGCACAGAAAGGCTACTGATTACATTGTTGACCGGCATGAAACTGACAGAGGAGCAAGGTTATATAGCGACTCCCACATCCTGATAGGAGCAGGTGAACAGAGGGGATGATGCACACAAGTTAAATTCCACAAGTGGCCACCGGGGGAGCCCAGAATCCAATTTCACAACAGACATGCTACGGAAAATACAACACACCGTTTCCGCGCGGTATTTTCCGTACCATGGGCACAGCGGATTTGGTTTTCAGTAGGTTTACATGGTACTGTAAACCTGATGGAAAACTGCTACGAATCCGCAGCGGCCAATCCGCTGCGGATCCATAGCCAAATCCGCACCATGTGTGCACATAGTCTAATCTAACCCTAACTCTAGTTCTAACCCTAATTCTAACCCTAATCCTAACCCTAACCCAAACCCTAACCCTAACCCTAGTGGGGGAAGAAAAAAAAATATATATATTTTCTTTATTTTTATTATTGTCCCTACCTATGGGGGTGATAAAGGGGGGGTTCATTTACTATTTTTTTATTTTGATCACTGAGAGGGGAGTGGACCACAGTACGTGGCAGAAAGGAGGAATGGGGAGGCGATCGGTGGCGGTGGGGGGGGGGCAGATTAGGTATTCCAGCCATGGCCGATGATATTGCAGCATCGGCCATGGCTGGATTGTAATATTTCACCATTTTCATAGGTGAAATATTACAAATCGCTCTGATTGGCTGTTTCAATTTCAACAGCCAATCAGAGCGATCGTAGCCACGGGGGGGTGAAGCCACTCCCCCTGGGCTGAAGTACCACTCCCCCTGTCCCTGCAGATCGGGGGAAATTGGAGTTAACCCTTTCACCCGATCTGCAGGGACGCGATCATTCTATGACGCCACATAGGCGTCACAGGTCGGATTGGCACCGACTTTCATGACGCCTACGTGGCGTCAAAGGTCGGGAAGGGGTTAAGCAAAACTACACTACAATATGTGCGATACTTACAATAATCGGCAATGGCATTCATTTCTTGTTCTAAGCGGTGTCTACTGCTTTTCACCTGTGCCTAGATAAGCCGTTCCTTTGCCGTTCAGATGAAGGCGGATAATTTTATTTTTTTTTACCATGAAAAAGCTCCAGTACTCAAGAAAGTAACTTACTTCTTTGCTTTTATTTTAAAGTCTCTTTCTTTTTTGACTTTTCGCTGACTTTTTTTTTTTTGGCACCAAATTCATCAAAATGCCACCTGCGATCTAAGAATTTTGAGAAAAGTTAAAAATGGTCTTTTATTTCTCTATTGAACATTTTTTTGCGACTTGTTAAGAGGAAAGAGTCACATGTTTTGCAGAATATCACAAAAATTGTGCCAAAAAAACTGGCGTACTCAAAAAACACATGAGAATGGTGTGGGGGTGACTGGAGTGGAGGTGGGCCAATGTTTGTGACCCTTTAAAAAGAAGAATCTGCAGAAAACATCTGGAATTGCAAAACTCTGCCGACAAAGAGGAAAACCAAACCACAGGTGAGCAGATATAAAAAAAGAAAAATAAAAAAAGTTAAAAACACACAAAATTAGATAGAAAACAGGCATTGAGCTGTCACCAGAGTGGAGTACATGCTGCTTTTATTTAACTTTTTTCTTTATTGAAGGGGAATACAGTAATCTGTTGTCACATTTTCACTATATAATCTGACAGCAGCATGATGTAGGGACGGAGACCCCAATTTCAGCCATGAGTCAGTTTTACCGAGTGCAGCAGTTGTGATACAATCACAGTATTCTCTGCTGCAGATCTAGCAGAGCTCAAATGCTGAGCTGTATATAACCCCGCCCACACCACTGATTGGCCGCTTTCTGTTATATAACCTCACCCACACCCCTAATTGGCAGCTTCTGTGTACACTGTGTATTGACAGAAAGTTGCTAATCAGTGCTGGGGGTGTGGTTAGACCAGGAGGTACAGGATACGTAGTTCTGCACTGATAATCTCCTGCTGGTAAAACACTGGATGTATGGGGAAAAAAAACCTACACAGCCTAATAGGTGTTTTTGTTTCTCCCATATTCATCTTTCCATTTGTGCCCTTTTTAAGTCTATTTTATAAAGTCTTTATCGATTATTATTCTAAAGTTTATCATGGTTGGCGTTGTTTTGGGCTTCCAGCTGCTTTTCTATGACCCAAAACCGTACTTCCATCTTTCCCTGAAGTCATTTTATGAAAGCCAGAAACTTTAGTGCAATTTTATTTTGCAACATTTTATGAAATGTGCTTTTTTTTAGCTAAAAATTGCAAAAAAATGTCAAACTGAAAAATACAAAGCATTTTTTGTCTGTGCAACGAAAAAAAAAATTTCATGAACCCATCTTAAAAAATTTGGTGTACAAAAAAAAAATAAAAGTAGCAAATCATGATTGGGACTAGAGTCATCATGGTCGGTCCCCTTTTCTAGTCATTTGTGTGTATGAATAAGCGTTTTCCATAGGATCACACAGGGAGGTTGTAGTCAGTGCAATGAAATCGACTGCTCAGTGGTGAAATTTAATAGTACTTTATATTTGAGTTGATTGGGTTTACACACCGCACCTACACCAGCACTATTAGCACACGGTCAAAATAAGAACAGCAATCTTCTTATGTTTAAAACAATAAAGGACATTTGTAGCAGATATGGGAAAGAGAAATCTTTAGCAGATCGTGTTAGGATTCCGATATATAACTTTTACAGTAGCTAGCGTTAGTACGGGAACTAAGAAAACAAAAAAAGAGTAGATATACAAAATAAACCAAACTTTTTATATACTGTATATGTGCACAAACCAGGGCCTCTTAGTGTAACCCGCTTACACGTAACAACTTTATCACTGATGCAACAATTGCGAGAAAAAAACAAAACAAAAACAAGTATAAATTATAAAAAAAAGGTGCAAAACAGCCAGTCTACATCTGAACTCTACACGACACCAGGAACTCCAGAAAGGAATGAAGCGTGCTTTGTGTTTAGCACCTAAAGTGCAGATCTCATACTGCCGTATACTAGCCCTAGTAGTGGAGCAATTTCAGAAAACCCCTCTAAAGTGGGATGGGAGAAAAAAAAGAAAAAAAGGTAGATCACTCTTCCGAAAAACTACTGGAGATGGGATAGAAGTCTGGCGTCCATCAACGGATCTTGAAGTTAGTCCTTTGCTCCTTTTAGATGAATTGTCGTGCGATGGATGAACCGTCAGCCCTGGACAAGACATGAGTCAACGGAGAGTTAACGAGTTAGATACAAATTCTAGAACAGAAGCAGTGAGATCTGAAATGAAGAAACATCGCCAAGACGAGGACACATGCTTTAAACCCGGGGTTAGTCAATGAAAGCGAAGGTCCCATTCAGTGCCGTAACGTGCCCGGAGAATAGGCTCTCTCAGGACACTTGACTGCTTCTCGTTGATCGTGATTCCACATTGGTGGATCTTCTCCAAGACTTGGGTGCTTAACACATAAAAACGCTGTGCAGTACTGACTGACAGTGCTTAGCGGCTGCAGACTGGCATTGGCCACTACCAAAAAAACAACAAAAAGGGCAACATACCAACCAACATGGCCTTAACGTCTCAGCATGATGGAGGGCACAGAGATAACAGTCAACGGCTCTAGATGCCAGGTTGGCAGCATGAGAGGCCCCATTTTTGTCTCCTTATCACATATTTCGGTCTCGCCTAGCAATCTCTACTGTTTCAGTAAGCGACTTGCCATTGTTCCATGGCCATATTATTTAATATCAAGGGCCGGGAAAAAAAAAATAGGCTGAGCATTTCTTGTTGAAGGCATGTTCACCTCCCGCCTTGTGTTTGACCTACAGCAGCTCAAAATACAGTATTTCTCAACGCAGTTTAGGCTACAAGTATTAATACACCATCTTAGGATGTAAGAAAAAGAAAAAAAAACCTGTGTTGCAGTAGTGTGAAGCCTAAGATTTTGGTAACTCTATTACGTTGGGTGACGAGGGACCACTGCTGTTCATGGCCAGGGCACTGACCCACCAGCTCATGATCAGACAATAGGAACGTGCGTCGGAGTGCCCAGCGGCTTCATTGTAAGCATCGTTATCGTACGTCTTCACGTAAGGCCCTAATGATTACTTGTTACCTTAAAAAATAATTTCCCGTCATCGAAGAGTTAAAAAAGGGCAAAACTGAACCCATGGTGCGTCGTAGGAATTTTGGAAAGCTAGGTGCTATTTTTTTGTTTTCTTCGCCCTCCTCTTTTTCCGGCTAGTTTCGTGATTTTTAATACGTGATCTCTGTAGGTGTTAATAGGGGGCCAGAGATGCCTAATCGTACATTAATCTGACAAGCACCGACTTACTACCGTCCTGCCATGCTGCACTCCTGGTCCTCTTACATACAGGCAAACCAAAATATCTGGCCAAGGAAGGCAACAGTAGGTATCATGTTTTCATAAAGACTTGATAATTTGTACAAATGTTGGGGTGTTAAGAGGTCTCTTTTCCTTGCACGCCGGTGGCGGTTTTTATGGAGCTGATGGTTCTGTTGAACCAGGTCTTTTTTGCCGATTGCACTTCATTTAGGGCAAGACCGAGATGATGCTCCAGATCCTGAAAGAGAACCATGTAAAGCCCATTAAGAAAGTGTAAAGGTGGCAGATATCCATAAAATAGCTACTGACCCAAGAATGTGTCTGACAGCATTTAAAGAGAATAAAAACGTATATACACTGGCGCTTATTCACCTGGAAGGATGAGGTAGGAAGCCACGGAAGCTGCAGGTGGTTAAAACAGGTTCTGTGCAAAACTCTGTTAAAAATTAAACCAGTTGATTAATAATACTATTAACCACCGCGCTAAACCGAAACTGGAATATCAATGTACTTACTTTTGATATGGCTATTACTATGTTGTCTGGGGTCCCTTGTGAGTGAAGGGTTACACCTGGTTACAGTGGTTTGCTGAAAGGTAAAGTGTGCAGCAGAGTGATATATTATTTGATTTGGACCTTACAAAAAAAAAAAAAGGTGTTGGTTACAAACACTTACTCTTTTTATGAGGCTGTATAGGTTGCACCTGTGGTGTTTCAATGTGGGGTTAATAGTTTCTCTTTCCACAGTGTAGTGAACCGATACTGGAAGGCAAAGTGTGTAAAACCTCGGTATATTGTTTATATTGTACACACAAAGTATCAAGGGTATTAGCTGGGTGCACTTACTCCTTATATAAGGTTGTACAGTTTACACTTGGGATGTTCTTATGTGAAGTTTTGGTATTTGTCTTTCCACAGTGTGCTAAACTGATGCTGGTGAGTAAACAAAGTAGAGAATAAAGTGATTTGCAAGCAATACACTAGAATAGTAGGAAGTTACTGGCCACAATAATTGCAGTGGTATTAATAGGAATTAGTTGGCACTCACCACATGTTTGCTTATGAAGGTACCCGCGGTGAGGTAGGCAAGGTAGTCCACTGGATACGGTGCCGATAAAGTAACCCGCTGAGCTGGGAGGGTTAGAGTCCGGTGTGCGTGCCAGAGGCCGCGGTTCCTGGACGAGAACGTACCGGCGAGTGGTGAGGAGGTACCAGCGCCTCGTGTGCCCCGGCCGGAAGCAACGCTGAGGATGCGGTGCCGAGATGGGGCAGAGCTAGTGTGACGTCACAGAAAGCAGGGACGGGTGCGCGAGAGAGACAAGCTGCCAACTAGTTTCGAGAGGTAACTCCCCTCTTCGTCAGGGCTATGTCATAGCAATTATTGTGGCCAGTAACTTCCTACTATTCTAGTGTATTGCTTGCAAATCACTTTATTCTCTACTTTGTTTACTCACCAGCATCAGTTTAGCACACTGTGGAAAGACAAATACCAAAACTTCACATAAGAACATCCCAAGTGTAAACTGTACAACCTTATATAAGGAGTAAATGCACCCAGCTAATACCCTTGATACTTTGTGTGTACAATATAAACAATATACCGAGGTTTTACACACTTTGCCTTCCAGTATCGGTTCACTACACTGTGGAAAGAGAAACTATTAACCCCACATTGAAACACCACAGGTGCAACCTATACAGCCTCATAAAAAGAGTAAGTGTTTGTAACCAACACCTTTTTTTTTTTTTGTAAGGTCCAAATAAAATAATATATCACTCTGCTGCACACTTTACCTTTCAGCAAACCACTGTAACCAGGTGTAACCCTTCACTCACAAGGGACCCCAGACAACATAGTAATAGCCATATCAAAAGTAAGTACATTGATATTCCAGTTTCGGTTTAGCGCGGTGGTTAATAGTATTATTAATCAGCATTTAAAGAGAATCTGTCAGCAGGTTTTTGCTATATAATCTGACAGCAGTATAATGTAGGGACAGATACCACGATTCCTGCGATGTGTCACCTAGTTTACTGGGTGCAGCAGGTGTGATACAATCACAGTTTTCTCTGCTGCAGATCTAGCAGACCTCAGAATGATGGGCTGTGTATAACCCCGCCCACAGCACTGATTGGCTGCTTTGTGTCAATATAGAATGTACGTAGAAAGCTGCCAATCCATGCTGGGGGCATGGTTGGACCAGGTGGCAGGAGACACCTAGTCCTGCAGTGATAATCTTGTGCTGGTAAAACACTGATTTTATTGAAACAGTAAAACACAGACCAGTTAGTAACACTTCAGGGTCCCTGTGTCTACAGATTGCAGCTATCATATTACACAGCAAAAAGCTGCGGATAGATTCCCTTTAACACTTGGCTGAGCAAAGGATAAATCAATATGAAGTATAACAAATCTATGGTGTATGGGGGTCTCCAGAATGTGACTTTATAGCAGATGTTGGGGCAAAACTTGAGTCCCTCTCTACTGTACCTGCTGCATGATCCGGCCAAAATCAGCCAACTTTTATCACATATGTATAGTGATCAAAAGAAAAACAGATCCATATGCAAAGCAGAAGTTGAGCTCTTACGAGTAACCCTTATTTTAATTTTTATTAAAAAAATCGGATTCTCTTTCCTCCTGGACTGATCTTTCACTCTGGCTAAAATCTGTATTTAGTAAAGAAAAAAAAGTTCCCATTTCTGAAATAAGAGATGACAATTGGTGCTTAGAAGAGTCTATGGGAAGGAGGGGGGAGGAGTTACAGTTTTCCATAGAACTTTATGAGCACCAACTGTCTTCTCCCATGTCAATAAGGGGAAAGGCTGTATTCACTGTAGATCGTTTTTACCCATGAATTGAGAATGAAAGATCAGTCGAGAAGGAGAAAGAAGCAGATTTCTCGCATAGAATATATTACAAAGTTCCATATATTCACCATATTTGCTATTGATTTATGGAGAAACAAAACGAGAAAAAATAAATAAAATACGGGCACACTTTCGGCTTTAGTAGAAATTCAATCTTCTGACAGTGCTCTAAGATTGTCAGACTGGTGTCCACTATTAATAGTTGTCAATGCTTTCTTTTTTTTACCTGTACAGATAAGATTTGTGACTGATGGTTTACCTGTATCTTACACTCGGCTTCTACCAGCTGAAGTTTAGTCTGAGCCAATTCTAGCTCCATTTCCCGTAACTGGTTTTTAAGAGTCTCCTTCTCTTCATCAGTGTCCTCCTCCTCGGAATTCTCCTTCTTGGTGCTGACCAACTTCACTCTTCCTTCTGTGTTGAAGAACTCTCGGCAGCGTTCACAACCGTCAACCTTTTGCTAAGTGGTCAAAAGCAGAAAATAATTATTATGGGAATCTGATAAATAAATGTTGCTTCTCAAAACCAATACATCTAACCCATTATATGAGGAAAGAACAACACCTGAGAAGATGCCGAACAAACGGCTGTTTCCATAACTGTCCATAGACGTTACTGTAGAGCGCCATGCTTCCCCAACCTTTCCTATCCACCGCCGGACTGAAAGGGACAACACTGACACTTCCATCATTCCCTCGACGTGAGGTTTTCCGCTATCCATATTTTACAAATATACTGTAAATCTCTATGGTTTTAATAGCATTGAAGTCAATATTTGTTTCACACCGCTGGCGCTTTTATATAATTTTTGCTTTGCAAAAGTAAACATTTCTAAATATTCCGATATTAAAAAATAATTGTCATTTTAAAGGACAATTAACGCTATTACCCTGCAGATACAAGGTTAATCTGCAGGTGGTTAATAGCATTATGAAGGTGCCTGAACACCGAACTGAAAGTGTGGCACCCAGGAGAAAGTTGACTTTATTCTTCCCAGGAGCCGCCGGCTTTCAGTCATATTATGATCCTCGGGGCACTCCTCTATGACTGAAAGCTGGCGGCTGTAAGCACACTCCGGCACTTTTGATTGACAGCTCAGGATGCAGTGTATCAGTGCTGAGCCGGCTGTCAGTCAAAATGTCAAGGCTTGCAGGATTGGTGCTTGATCGCCAGGGGATTAAACAGATGAGTGTTGCCTATTTTAATTTTTCCTGGTTTTGAAAAAGCCAGGCAACCCAGTTTGGTAAAAAAAAAAATGCTAGAAGGCTAGAAAATAACGACTTGCTGACTGTGGGAACTACTGATTCTCAAAACAGGGCTCTAAAATGCCCCCATTAGTTGATGAATCGAGCAATGGAGGCTCATGCGCACCTACCGCTCTATTCCGATGGGTTATTTTAAAGCCCTGGTTTTGAGTTGGGACAACTGATTTCACCGCCAACTAGAAAGGTATTAAAAAGTGTTCTCCAAACACAAGGTTGATGACCAAGAATGGCGACTCTAGACAACTGCCCATACAGCCCACCTTGAGACTATTGAAGGCTTTTTATTGAGGTCTCAAGTTCAAGTGGCATAGGTAGAGAGTTCTATAAAAAAAAAGAAGCTCTGTAACAAGCGGCAGTACGTTTTATTACAGGCAAAACAATTATACTAATGAAAATATATTAGAGAAATGCACACAATGAAATGCTCCAATATCTGACAGCCATTACCCAAGCTTCAGTCAGTCTGAACGTACCCGGATTTTCTCAATTTCGGCTTTGTTTGCCGACTGCTGCTTCTCTAGTCGATCACTCAGCTGGGAACATATCTGCAAATGAACAAGAGAGTGGAATTACTTAAACGACAGGGATTTTCACTTATTATCCATAGTACCAAACAGCTAAAACTATTGTTCAGGATTATGATAACGATGACTGATATTTACAATCAGTGATGAATATCCGATCGTTGCTGGGGGTCCGACACCCAACCAGACCGCAGTTTTCGTCTCCGAATGTAAGAAGTGGACACAGCCGAGACAGCACAGCGTTACTTACAAGAACTGATGCTCAAATAAATATAAAATACACAAACAATAACAATCTGATCCTCTCCTGTTCTTCAATCTTACTATGCCTAAATGCAAAAATTGCTATCAAAAGGTTGAAATATTTATGGCAATTTTCTAGATGTCTCGAGCTCAATCTTTCCCTCTCGGAAACCTGAGACTGTAAAAAAAAAAAAAAAGTTATCTGCAGAAGGAGCCTCTCCCCACTGCGCTGTCTGCGATCGGACACATATAGTTAAACTTCCACCCTCCGAACATTTAAGGCCGTGTTCCCACGATGAGTATTTGGTGCAGAAAATATGCAACATCAAAAGCTTACCAATTAAGTAAGAAAATACAGAGTCAAAAACTCATCTGCTTAGATCTCACAGAGCTCAGTTTCTTCATCTTCCTCTCATCCTGTACTCCTGATGGGCACCATAAATTGTCTGACAAGTTCCCTTTAACTTTCCGAACCATGTACATTACACTTGTGCCATAAATGAATGAGCACAGACGTGGACCTGTCAACGGCATAAAGGACCGAGAGCGGAAAGATCCAGCAGGTAATCTATTCACCAGGAATCGGCGACGGCAGTGTGAGCACTGACTTATTCATTGTCTACCCCGACCACATGGTTTATTTCTGTACTTGCCATGACTCTTCCTCTATGCATTGTTTAAGCGATGCACCGCTACAGCTTTCTTATGAATTATGTTAAGAGGGTCAGAAACTTACATGAATGAATAAAACAGGCAGCAGGCGAGGAAAAGGTAGAGAAACAGGAGATCTGTCAGGGCAGTACCCAACTGCTGTGTTTGTGGCTCATTAGCATACAATTTCAACTAAGGATTTTTCTAAAACAGTAAAACAGATTTCTGCAAGAAAGATAAAAATGTAATCAGCATTAAAGCGCCTTCACTTACATACCATTATTTTGGGGTATATAATCCTGATGCCAAGTTTTCTTTGATGGCTTCATCTGTATGGTCCCCCTTCTAATCTACAGTGAAATTCTAAAATGTCATTGCATTGTATGGCCTCATAGAGAAGGCAGAGACGGTATATTACCATTTCTACCTTCACAATACAAATGAAGGGCTGTGCATGTAGTAATAGGAAGCGCTGATGGAGTTTCCTCCTCCATATACAGTGGTCATGTGGTCACTGTATATAGGGAGGGAGTATGAACTGTTGGATCATAGGATATCCAGACAATTCTGCTATGCAGCAAGGAGGCTACATTTCCCCTCTAACTGGGTCTAATATATCAGCACCAATTACGGGGGAAAAACATGAAAATAGAAATATTGAAATGCCCCATGGATTAACTTTTATGACCTTAAGAGGGGCACAATGTGTAAAAAAAAAGTAAAGAAAAATAAAATGAATAAACAAATAAAAACACCATTGTCTGTCCAAATTGCTGTTACTAGCTATGCCTCCTGTAAAAAAAAAATGTCCAATACACAAAAATAATTGTTACAGAGTGGGGAACACATTTTGAATGTATTTTAATGATCCTTTGTGACCATAAAAAAATAATAACAGACATTTAGGACTTGATTCATCACTGCTTTTATGTCTGTTTTTTGTCTAGTTTTTTTTAGTTTTGCGCCTTTTTTTATTAGCACCATTTCATTATTTGCTCCTTTTTGTAGCGTATGTTATATGTGTTCGCTTTTTTTGTTTTACTATTTGTGGGCGGAGTATAGTGACCCCAGATGTTTTTGGTTGATTCATCAATTGCAACCTTTCAAAGAGATGCAAAAGTTGTAATAAATAAGAAAAAGTAGGCACAGTTATAAATCGAGAGGAGTGCTACACAAAAGTTACACAAACTAAAAGCATAGTAAGGCTTGAGTAAAGTTGTAAGGAAGGCAAAGTGTGTTCACCCATAATTAATACTATAAATATGATTGAAGACAATGGCACAAAAAGATATCAACATAGGCAGAAAGAATGTATTTAAAAACAATCAGAAATATGTATGAGAAGTTGAAGGGGTAGCATATGATAGTCCAATAATTACCCCTTACTAGTGATGAGCGAATATACTCGTTACTCGAGATTTCTCGAGCACGCTCGGGGGTCCTCCGAGTATTTTTTAGTACTCGGAAATTTAGTTTTTATTCCACAGCTGAATGATTTACACGTGTTTTAGCCAGCATAAGTACATGTGGGGTTGTTTTTTTTTTTGTTTTTTTTGTGCACTATTTATGTATTATCTGTAATATGTGTACTGCATACTATGCACTCTGATTATTTACTACTCTTATGATATATGGGCTAATTCTGTCTAAATTTGTACTGATATAAGAGACTGACAGATTATTCCCCCATGCGTCTAGATTGTAATTCTCCAATTATTTTTGGAGGTGCATTTTCTTGGCCATTAACTTTTTTACCAGGTCAACATCAACACTATTCCCTGCGTTGGGTGTCAATTCGTACTTCATATATATTTATGCATACTTACTAGACTGTGGCGATTTTATAATGCATTACATATATGTCACTTTTATGTTTTACTTCTTTTGTATTTTTTGTAGCCAGATCTTGACAATTATATTTCATATTTACTTTTATGTTTTATCTTTTTGGTACCTCTGTAATTACAGTCTTAAATATCTGGTTATATTCAATTCTGGACTACACCATATATTATTGTGGATAATCCTTCTAATTTCAGATATTTGGGCTTAGTAATTGGGGTTTAGTTACGTTTGCTGGCGATGCTAGATCATAGTCGCCCTAAAGCACAATTTTTCTCAATTATTTTTTTCTATTTATTCCTAAACCTAGAGCGGCTTTTTTTGCATGCACCCCTCGGGACGCTATTCCTGCACTTACATTAACAACGCGGTAGTCTCCTCCCTACATCCGCTCTGACATGAGCGCACCCCACTCATGCGCTGTGGTGTTCCCGGTGGCGTTGTGAGCTGGCCGTGTCACCATGGGGATGGGTGGTAATGACGCATGTCCTCCTACCCATGTTCCGTAGCGCGCGGCCGCCCTCGCCGGCCGTGAATAGTTACATCATGATGGGATGTGCGCCGATTCGTCTGAGAGCTTCTTTCTACTCCTATTTATACCCCAGTCCTTCCTCTTATTAGCCCCGCCTCCTGACGAAGCCACGACGGTGAAACGCGCGTCGAGGCCTCCCCTGTTTACAGCACGTCGGCATTTTACCATCAACATGTCCCAAGGTAATATGGCATTATCATGAGCGGTATATATACATGTTTTAGTGGCCTGGGCTACATTATATGCTTTCGGTCTTGTGAAAAATCTTTTAGGAATTAATCCTGGATTGACTGATCATCTGTCCGGGTCTGTCTCATAGATTTTTCTTTTTACTATTTTGAACTTATAAACTATTTATTCTACAATGACCATTTAGCACATGCCAGTACATTGCTGTAACAAGGGTGCACAGATTTTTTGTGTCTTGAGCCAGCATTTTCTTTACCATCCATGTGTGCTGGCTGTTTCTTAACTGTTGCTTTCTATTCACCATATCTTTTGTTCACATATTATGTGTTTATATATTTAGCATTTGATGTACATTTGACATCTTAATAAACATGCATTGATTACTTGCTGATACCCCTATTATTTCGGCATGGATCCTTGGTCATTATGGATAACCAGCTATTTGATATTGGTTATTATTCCACAGCCTAGAGCATTATAGGTTTACATGTGGGGGTTGCCTGGTTGCTAGGGAATCCCCACATGTACTTATGCTGGCTAACAGATGTAAATCATTCAGCTGCAGCAATAAAAACTAAATCTCCGAGCACTAAAAATACTCGGAGGAACCCTGAGCATGCTTGAGAAATCTCGAGTAACGAGTAAATTTGCTCATCACTACCCCTTACGCAGGCTAATACAAGTGTGTAAATAATAATATTACCCGGATTTAGGAATGTGTATGTTCTAGTAACATGTATGTTCTAGTAACAAGTTTGCACACACTGCAACAGGGATTTTGGCCCACTCCTCCATACAGATCTTTCAGATTTCGGGGCTGTCACTGGGCAACATTGATTTTCAGCTCCCTCCAAAGATTTTCTATTGGGTTCAGGTCTGGAGACTGGCTAAGCCACTCCAGGATCTTGAAATGCTTCTTATGGAGCCACTCCTAGTTGCCCTAGCTGTGTATTTTCGGTCATTGTCATGCTGGAAGGTGCAGCCACAACCCATCATTAATGCTCTTACTGAGCGAAGGAGTACTCAAAAAACAAAACAATACAAAAACAAGGGGTATGTGAAGGCACAGCAATTTATCTTAATTAACCAGACATCTATTTTCAGTAGGGCAGGAGAAATAGACTGATATCTATATGTTGACTTTTGAATTTATGAGTTTCTTTCTTGTTGGTCAAGTGTCTGAAATGTTGACTCTTCTTGTAGGTTAAATTGATATTTCTAAATGGATGAATGGCTAATGTTATGCATCTGATATCAGCTCCTACAACTTCTTGGGTATTTTGCTGGGACTGTTCTATGTGTTATTTGCCTGTTTGCGGTTCAATAAAGTATTGCCACACAGTTTCACCCTAACCCTGTGTTGTCTGAGTAGTATTACACCCAGAGTGAAAGGAGAGTGGGCGTTCGGTGGGATGATCCCTGGTCCATGCGGTTTTGGCTAGAAGACTAGGGCTCCCACTGTCCCCGGTGTGTCGACAGGGCACACACCCAAGAAATTAAATAGACCAATGTTCAGAGGGAAAAAAAAAGTTTTTATGGTCAAAAGTAAAAAGGTCTATGTGTATATCGCTAGTGGATATTGAACAATAAACGTCCCATACTGTATAAGTATAATAATAACAACATATGTAAAACTGAGACAAGGGACTAAAAGATAAATATATATATAGGATGCTAGTGCAAAAATTGTAGTCCCATGGTTAGTAATGTATTAATCAATGGTATATAAAGTGCCAGTGCATAGTAGTGTTTATACATATAGGGTCTAGTGCAAAGCAATTAATCTCATAGAAGTATATTGATGGCATTGTCAAATATATAGTTATGAAGCTATTAAAATTCATGCATAATTGTATGTATAACACATTCAATAATAATTAGGCCATCATAGTCAATCTCCATAATTACACATAGTTAACAACTGTCAAGCATAGGTTAGTGTCAACAGGTTGTGATGCTCACCTTTCTACTGATTAAATTACTTTAAGGACTCACAGTTGCCAAGAGGCTCCCTTTCCCAAGTGGCGTCCACCCTGACGCATGTTTTGGCAGCCGCCTTGGTCAGGGGGAAGGCTGTTTGTTTCCCTTTATGCTGGAGATTTATGAACTTTAGTAAATCTACCTGTTTGCACCAAGTCACTTTTGTAGCTGTGTATACCTGAGGCACTGCCAGAAAACAAGTGATCCTTACAAAAGGAAGAAAGCCTATTTTTCACTTTGCTCCAAATTCATGAATCCCATTCATCATTTTGATGAATTTGGCACCACAAATGGCAACTCATACCACATAATAAAATGGAAAATGACTTAAAAAATGCATATAATGAATTGAGGTTTTATTTTTTTATTTATTGATATTGATATTGCCCTATATCAGGAAAATAAAAGAGAGAATATGACAGTGACATAAAAATGAAAACCCATGTATCATGAAAAAAAATGCAAAAAATACAAAAATATCTGAACAAGAAATATTTTTACAGAGTCTTGAATTGGTTAATATATCTCTTTGCATATATTTAGGAAACAGTCTAAAATAAAAATAATGATGCAGCTTTCAATTTACCAAGGCTGTTTAAAAATGAAAGTTGGGCTTTATTGATTATCATGGGCTACTACAAGGGCAATTTTACTTTTAGACAGTTTTTATAGCTGAGGTCTTTTTATGTATTCTCTCTACTTATGGTAAATTTGATTAATGAAACTAATTTGAAATACATGAGATATTTTCTTCAATGTTAAAACCTGATATAAACAATAGACGATTTTCTGCCAATTCAGAATCCAGAAATAAAGGAACAACTGTGTGATGTTTGCAATAATAATGGCCATCTGGAAGGGAATCTGCTTCGCCTCCAGGGTAGGGCAATGGGGTACTCGGCACCGGGTCCTTCGGTTCGGGGGATGTCACGGTGGCCCGACCCGGTCCGTGGCCCTCAGGGGTGTCCAGTGAAAGAGTTTATATATGGGAAAGGTCTTTAAAGGGAAAGTGTTCGTGACACCACCTGTGGTATTCGGTCAGGGCAACCAACGCTGCTTGGGGGTCCGCTGGGGTGATGTTATGGCAGCTTGATGGTATACCTTCCCACAGGTGAAGTGTATCCCCAAGGCTTCCCAGAGTGTAGATGGTGAATGGTGGATGATGTAAGGCGCAGTGAATAACAAGGACACAAGGTTGCAGTCTCTTTACCTTTACTGAAGGCTTCAGTGTCCACAGTCCAGGATACAGATCACAGGGCAGGCAGAGTCCGACCGGTCTGAAGGCAAATCCAGAGTCCCCTTATCCAGGTGGAATTCAATAGCCTTCCTCTAGCGCCTGTGTGTTGTAGTACCTCCCTGCTGAGCAACTCGGTAAGGTACTCACAACTATTGGAGATGTTAAGTCTCTCTGTCCCCCTGATGGATAGGATAGGACAAAACACGTATGACTGGTGGCCTGAGGCTTTTTGTAGGGACCCTAGAGATGCCTCGGCCTCTACAAGTTGCCACCGTGCCTCCTGTGTATAAAGGTAGGGCAGCCAACATAGAATTAACTGTCCTGCCAGTCTCTGAAGTAAAGCATAGAGTTCCTTACTCCCTCAGTATTCTGGCTACCGGGATTCTTGTGCACCTCAGAAGGAGGCAGCCTTTTACAGGGCAGAACTCCTTCTGGTTTTCCTCTCCTTTTGCTATGACTTTGTTTCTCACTCACTACAATACGCTCCGCTGCAATGTCTCTTTCTTGGGATGCTGCCGCACGTGGGGCAGGCACAGCTCCGTGGACCCTCGTTCTCCGCAGACCGCAGTCTGGAGCTGACTGGAACCCACTCCAGCCAGTCTCTCCAAGCTCGGTCGGGTTCTGTCTGTCTAACTTCCTAACCAAACCACCAGTTTTACCTAACTGTGAGGAGTGCCTTAATAGATAGAAGCTTAGCTCCCCCTGTCGGCCTGGAGTGTGAAGTGTGTTGTGTGGGGTTGTGATACCTGGACAGGAGATCTCCTTTATTACCTCCAGACGTAATATCACTCCCCCTGGTGGAAGAACAATATTACTGCAACGACCAGGACTTTGGGGCGCTGCAAATCCTTTCCCAAGTCATTGGAGTAGATAATATGTAGAAAGGTGAACTTCACGTTTCTTCAGATTTATAACTGATTATCAAACATAAATAGTGGGAATAAGGATGTGTATTGAAGCCTTCCTGATTTTCCAGAATATGAGGCATCTCCTATAAATCGAAGAATTCGAAAGCCCAGAAACCACAATCCAAGAAAAACATAGAACTTTAGCTAAATGACATATTTTAAGGGAAAGTAGTTTGGAACAAAAATCTGAGCAAATGAGATCATGAGGATAAAAAATGGTTTCAAGAAACATCAGAATGAATTAGTGCTGAACATAACACCACAATCTGGTTTAGATATGTGTGTTAGATCCATCAGCAGTAATATTTAACAAGTATCAAGTTCCTTGTATAAGGAGAAATTGGCAGCTACAGAAAAGTAAAATGCTTTGTAGCACCAGACCAATGAAAAACTTAAGCTGTGCAAAAGAATGGTGAAGCTTTGTTAAAACTTTAAAAAAGCCCTCTTCCTCCTCCTCCTACCATCAAAGCTTTTATCCTCTTAATATATTGCAGTCATCATATTATACAGCACTGTGTACTTACAATTGTTCATTTTGCCTTTCTACCCAGCTAATTCTTTTCTTTTCTCTGCTCTATGTAGAAATACTAAGTCTCTTTTTCCAGTATAAGTTATTCCAGTCTTCAACTTATCACCCAGATGCTTCCCCTGCCAAGGACTTTTGCAGTGATGACTCATGCAAGGAAGAGAGACTTCTTGTTTCTGCATAGAACTTAGAAGGATTCAGGTAATCAGTTTTTAGTCACGTGATGTCATAGACCTAAAGGAAAAGGGAAGAAATATCTGTGTAGAAAAGCAAAATGAGCAATTGTAAGTACACAATGCTATATAACATGATGATTGCAATATATTAAGAGGGTAAAACGTTTGATGGGAGAAGGAGGAGGACATCTGGCTATCAGTGCCAGAAGCAGTGCCTGCACCAATCCCAGCACTTTAACCCTCTAAATGATGCCATCACTGTGATTGCAGCATTTAGCAAGCAGGCAGAGGGAAAAAAAGCCCCTCTGCCCTTGGATTGGTGCCACCGCAACGTCATTGCAGGGGTTCGATCATTGCCATAGTGACTCGATGTCAACATGATGACATCCGAGTCACCAGGCACTAGCAACTTAGTTAGATCATGTGCAGTGCATAATTTAATTAACTTGTGTCTGCAGGGTGCACAGGTTACAAGGAGTATTGCCTTAAAACTGCAATAAGACTGCAGAAAGTGAGAGTGGGAATAAGTAAAAAAAATTAAAAAACGGAATAAATTTGTAAAAATATATTTTTTAAAATTACAAAATAATATATACAGATAGATAGATAGATATTGTACCCATAAATAAATATTGTTATGAAAAAAAACAATAAAAGTACACATATTTAGTATTTCTGCATCCGGAAGGACCGAGCCTATAAAGCTGTCTCACTAGTTAACTAGTTAACCCCTTTAGTGAACACCTTTAAAAAAAAAAATGAGGCCAGAAACAATGCTTTATCATCATACCACTGAACAAAAAACAGAAGAAAATGAGATAAAAAAGATGAATGTAGATAAACATGATATCACTGAACACTGCATCTTGTCAAGAAAAAACAAGCCGCCATACAGCTCCATCAGTCGAAAAATAAAAAAAGGTATAGCTCTCAGAAAAAGTGATACAAAAATATTTTTTTCTATAAAATAGTTTTTTTGTGTAAAAGCGGCAAAACATAAAAAATTATTTAAATGGGGTATTGCTGTAATCGTACAGATCCAAAGAATAAAACTGCCTTATCAATATTGCCACTCACAGAATGGAATAAAACCAAAGCAAAAAACATTTCATGAAGTGCCGTTTTTTATTTACTCTGCCTCCCAAAAATTGGAATAGAAAGCGATCAAAAAAGACCATGAGCCTGAAAATGATACCAATAAAAACATCAAATTGTCCCTCAAAAAACAAGCCCTCACATGCCTTTGTGAGCCAAAATATGGAAAAATTATAGCACTCAAAATATGGAGATACAATAACTATATTTTGCATCTTTTAGTATGTGACAGCAGCAAAACATAAAAACCCGATATAAATCTGGTATTGCTGTAATTGCACCGACCCGAAGAATGAAGTTGCCTAATCACTTATAGCATGAGGAACAATGTAAAAAATAAATAAAACCAATTCTTCACTTGCTGTTGATTTGTCCATTTTGCCTCCCAAAGATCGCACTAATTATCTGCTCACATTTATCCTGCGCTCTGCACTGAGTGCTTACACTGGGGTTTCTGTGTAAATCTCTGAAATTCAGACTGAACCCCCGATGGAAGATTCCCTATAATAAGGCAGATGGAGGCACTGTGAACACCGTCTGACTAGTGACCCAGCGGTGTCCATCTTTTTATTAGGAGTGTGTTTTTTATGCCATCGGCCACAGTTTTGTGCACCTCTGAAAAAATGACACAGTTAAACAGAGGCCAGACAGGGTCCAGAGTAACACTGCTGCCTCATTATAGTGAATGGGGTTTCATCTGAATTACATATCTCAGAGATTTAAAGGGAAACCCAATGGAAGTGCTCAGCATAGAGTGATGGATAAATGTGATCCAAAATGTTATGTAAAATGTTCCCAATAAAAGCTTCAAGTCAATCCATGAAAAAAGCAAGTCCCCACTCAGGCCTGTCATCTGTTAATGGAAATATAGGGGGCTTCCAAGTTACTGGTAGCACAAAGGCTCTGGAAAAACTAGAAGGCCCTCACCCCTCAAAAGAAATTCAACATATTCTGTGCTCCCAAATCCAAATGCCCCCCTCCCATCTGAGTCCAAGTGTGCCTAAACCACAGTTAGTGTCCACATGTTTGGCATTTCTGTAGCGATGAGAGAACACCTAATGTATGGGTGCATGAGCTTGTCACAATGTACAGGCACAGTGCCAGCTCCAGGTTTTTGTGGGCCCCGGGCGAATGAGTCTCAGTGGGCCCCTTTAACAGATACCACAATTCATGATGCACAGATACAGCAGAGAAATGTAGGTATAGTATAATACCAAATATTTCACTTACTTCTTACATTACATGAGTGATATCAATTTTAAATTCTACAATAGCTCAGAAACTGGACAGTATTGTCCTCCGTACAGTATTATGGGCATCATATAGTGCTCCACACAGAATAATTAGCCCCATATATTGCTACATGGGGCTAACAGGGCAGATAAAGTATGCCTGCACAGGAGCTGTGGCAGGAAGCAAAGAAGAGGACGTCATTGTATGAAGATGGGAGGTGCCGGACCTGGAACTTTGCCAGGTGGCCTCTTTTGACCTGCCTCAACTGATTAGTAGACCTAGTGAGACATCATGCATGTGTAGAGCCATAACACTGGACCTACCAATCTGAAGGGTCCTGTAATTCTCTTTGCTCCCCTATAATTATGAGATAAGGCTTTGTTAAAGAGATTACCCAGGCTTGAGGCTCAAGTCTTTAGTGACTGCAGACTTGTGAGTCCTCACAGTGTGCACAGTGTGTGCTGTCAGGATTATTCTGCACACTTCTGGCCACATTGTCTTGCTTCGCTCAATCCACTTGAATTAAGTGAAGCTGCGTAAGACTAGTCGACAAGTGACTGCCTGTATGCAAATTGCATACATGCAGTCATGTGCCTGCCTGCTCCCAATGCTAGCACAGGAAAATCTTGACAGTGTGTACTGTGAGTATTGACAAGCCTGAAGTCACATAGAATGACTGCAGACTTGGACCCCAAGCCTGGACCACCTTATTAAAGGTCCACTATCAATCACTGACCATTTATTACTAAGGAATGAGTACTGGGTCAGATATCCAGACAATAATATAATACATAGTGCATTCAAAACAAGACATGCCAAGGAATGTTGGTTGGACATGGTTCTATCCATTCCTTTGTTTCGCTGTAAGATGATAATGAGAAGAACCACTATGGCAGCACCTAAAATCAAAAAATTTTCTTATAATTTTATATTTCAAGTATTTAGACAACTTACAGTATCTATGTTAAATTCAAGCTCCCCACCTCCATTTCCCTACAATGGCGCATTCTACAACAAGTATTGTTAAAGAGCTACTTTACATATTTTAATTAACTGGAAAGGCTGAAAGAAAGATTTCGAACAATGATGGGGCTGTGCTTTAATGAATTAGTCTTTGAAATGTCATTAATTTTCCATTTTTTATTGAGATTTTTTTTTCCTCTCCATTTAGTCTTTTTTTTAGAATAAGGAAAAAAATTCTTTTTTGTGGCAAATTGCAAATGATTACCAGCTTTTAAAAAGAAATAGAGATTGTAAACGGGGACAGTTTTAAAAGGAAAATCTAATTAAAATCTTCTGTTCATTGTGAGAAGCGGCTGCTGATTACTTGTATTGTTTTGTGTTGTGTTAAATTCCTCATGTTCTGTTCCACTAAGTTCACAGAATTCAGAAGCAAAGAGGACAAAATTCTCTAGTGTAGACTTAAAAATATATAAGCTTCTAATTCTTCAATGTAAGAGAAAGTACTTTAATTTTCCATTTATCCAGGAGAATTGGAGAATTGGAGAAACAATAACAATATTTACACTTATGGGGCTAGCATTGTATTATCTGGTCACAAAAGCTACAATAATTGCTGCAATTTGGACAATTAGCCATGTATTGCAGCATCTGTGATACTTAAATGACCTCATTCCTTAAAAGGATCCTTGAAATGAACGTGATGGATCAGTGATGATAAGTACTACACATACATATTAGAAGAGCATTTAAATAAGACTATGTGCATAGTGCCATTATTCATTTTACTATGAAGCCTTATTATCTGGTTCATAGATTTTGCAATAATTTGGAACATCTAACATCTCCATCTGATATTACAAGTTATTAGAGCAGCTGGAAACACTTGCTCTATCAGTGGCTCAAGTCTATGATGGAGTAGGGCCAAGAATAACTAGCATTACAGTGGACTTAAATGGGTTGTCCAGACTTGAGGTTAAAGTCTGTAGTCACTATATATGACTGCAGACTTTTGAATCCTCCTACTGTGTGCCCTGAACACTGTGAGGATTCTTCCATGCCCTCGACCATGCATGCGATCACGTGCCAACTAGACGTGCACTGCCTTGCTCAATACAAGTGACTGTAGTGTGGCTGTGCACGTCTAGTCAGAATGTTACTGTAAGTATACAAGTCACATTCTTGTGGTCACGTGACTGGACTATCCAGCCATCAGTACTAGAGAATCCTCACAGTATGCAGTGCACATGCTGTGAAGATTGAAAAGTATATACTCACTTAGAGTGACCCCCAGCCTGGACAACCCTTTTAAGCATCCATTATATATGGTAGGTGAAATGCATGGTTGGGAAAAAAGAAGAAGGAAGTTCATGAGGAATGCTGATGAACAGGAACTGCCAGTGCCAATTCAAAAAGTGTGGGTGGCATGACAAGTTACAGACAATGAGAATCTGGACAGTTCCCAAATATATTAGACTGCCATGTGCACCAAATGCAGTTTTAACTAGTTGTGAGGGCAGAAGAGGGGACCCGAACTGTAAAGTTTGGAGGTTCGTACCTGACAACTAGTATCCGGCTCTGAATTCCGAACTTGGATTTCTCTTGGAAGTCCGTTTTAGTGTTGAGAGAGAGAGAGACCATTTTGCATCCCTTTTACAGCAGGAGAAGGCTATTAGAAGATAGCAAAGCATTTTCAAGATTCCCTTGCCTCAGTTCGACATGAAATTAAGAAATGGCAGTTAACAGGAACAGTGGAAGTCAAGATAAGATCTTGAAGGCAAAACAAAATTTCAGTGAGAGCTGCTGGTAGGATTGCTAGAGAGGCAAATCAGAACTCTCACTCAACTGCAAAAGACCTTCAGAAAGATTTATCAGACTCTGGAGTTGTGGTACATTATTCTACTGTTCAGAGACACCTGTACAAATATGACCTTCGTGGAAGAGTCATCAGAAGAAAACATCTCCTGCGACCTCACAATAAAATTCAGTAGAATTGCAAAAGAATATCTAAACAAGCCTGATGTATTTTGGAAACAAGTCCTGTGGACTGATGAGGCTAAAACAGAACTATTTGGCCACAATGATCAAAGGTATGTGTGGAGAAAAAATTGCACGAATTTCAGGAAAAGAACATCTCGCCAAACATTAAGCATGGAGGTGGATCAATCATGTTTTGGGGTTGTGTTGCTGTCAGTGGCACAGGGAACCTTTCAAGGGTAGAGGGAAAAATGGATTCAATGAAATTTCAACAAATTCTTGATGCAAACATAACACCATCTGTAAAAAGCTGAAGTTGAAAAGAGGATGGCTTCTACAAATGGATAATGATCTTAAACATATGTCAAAATCCACAATAGACAAACTCAAAAGGTGCAAGATGAAGATTTTATAATGGCCCTCACAGTCCCCTGATCTGAACATCATTGAAAATCTGTGGCTAGACCTCAAAATAGCAGAGGACGCAAGACAGCCCAGGTATATCAAAGAACTGAAAGAAATCTCCAAGGAAGAAAGGAGCAAAATACTGCAAACAAAGACTGAAAGACTCTTGTCTAGCTACAAACAGTGTTTACAAGCTGTGATACTTTCAAAAGAGGTGCTACTAGGTACTAACCATGCAGGGTACCCAAAATTTAGCATGTGCCAGTTTTCCTTTTTGTAATTTTTAATATGTAAAAGATAATTTTATATTTTGTGTGCCTAAAACACAAAGGAAATGTGTCATCTTTAACTTTAGGCCTTTTATAGATCTTTTCATCTTCAACTTGCTTAACTGTTTGCAATTACAGTAATTTTGACCAGGGGTTGGAAAACTTTTACATGCCACTGTATATGGTTATTATTATGAGGAGTTAAGGGGAATTATAATTAAAAGAGGCACAGAGGAATTATTTTAAGGCAGCACAAGGAGACATAATTACTGTATGGTTCTGTATAGTTGTAAGGAGGCACAGGTAAGCATTATCACTACAAGGAAGTGCAGAGGAAACATAACTGGGTAGAGGAACACAGGGGGCACTGCTATTGTGCGGGGCACAATAGGAGGACTGTCATGTGGCCCATTAGGAAAATTAATTGCCCACCCCTGGTCAAATGTAATGTGTTATGCTCACCTGGTGAAGTGCATTCATGAAGCTGCAGGTCAGGGAGGCCACATTGGTGTTGGCACAGAAGGCTGGAGGGCACATGGAATTGCAAGTATTTGGACAACAGGCTATGCTGTATGGCCGACAAACAAGCAAGTCAGGACACACTGGAAGCCACAGAACCAGAAGGGCAGATGAAGAGGAAAATGGAAGGTCTATACCAGCACACAGACGAAGGTGTCAGGAACCACAGCAAATTGTAACATAATGTGAACTGACTTCAAATAAGAGTGTTGTTGCAGAAAACAATTGGTTAACCAACAGGTTTGAGAGTTTGCATAAATCACTGGAGTTTGCAAAGATGAATGCTGCATAGTATGAACAGTTTCTTATTATCAGTTTCAGAAGCTTATAGCAAATGATGGACCACAGTAAAGGGTGACAGCCAAAAAGGAAGGGAGTAAAGTCCGGCCAAGAAACTAAGACAAGTATGTATTATTGCTATGATTAAAAATATTTATTGGTTCAAAGTGAGTCAGTGAATCTCTTGCTGGTGTGAGCTGGATTTTATTTTGTGGACAATAAAGCCGTAAATCATTTATCTTCAGAAAAGTCCTGGAGCTTCTTTTCTTGTGCTACAAGCTTGAGGTCAGCTGCCAATACAAAGCTGACATCAACCTCTTAACTATTACCTCACTTCTCACTGCACCACATCTACATGATGCCAGCTTAGGGAACCACAGCCCCAGCTGAAAGAATACAGATTTAATCTATTGACCATCACTGAACAAAAGGATACATTTGAGGAAGTCAGGATTTTAACTCACTGGTCACCTGAACCCCATGGATACATTTGTGAAAGTCAGGATTGGGACCTGGCTCCACGGAGATGTTAGGAGAAGCCAGGTTGTGACCTTCCGGTCACCTGGCCACGTACCTCAATGGACTGTCAGCTTCCTAAGCTACCTCCAGTCTGTGCTTGACACTGGTGGGGTTAGTTGGCCCTGGAAGCCCTGAAATTGCAACTGCTATAATCCTGGCAAGTCAGCTGAAGGGTGAGACTCTGTAATTTTGCACCATCTTGGATATATTGCTGGGACTGTTCTATGGGTTATTGTCTTTTTTGTGGTTCAATAAAATATTGCCAAGCTATTTTACTTTCACCTTGTTTTGTCCGAGTAGTATTATGCCCATGGTAAAAGGAGAGAGGGCATTCATTGGGATGAGGCCTGGCCCATGCAGGCACGGGCGAACTAGAGCACCCACTGATGCCCCAGTTCTCTATAAATGTCCAAATCTCCAAGATGCATGGAACTTCATCCTGACCAGGCAAATACAACAGTCCAAAAACAGACAAAGTTGTTCCAGTTACACTGTTATAAATGTCTCAAGCTTTATTTAAATGTAGTTAAAAATTACATCTCCCAGATATTAGAAGTAAAAGCAATGGAACTATTTCCCCCAATATTTCTTATGTATGGAAATTGTCATGCACAGTGTGAGAAAACTAAGTGCAACACGAAGGGATGAGGGGAAGGAAGCCAAGACACTAGGGAAAGGGTGAGTGGAGACCCCTACGCAGATCTAATAATGCCCTACCTGCCCTACCATCCCTAAATTGGTTCCCCACCAATCACCGAGCAGGAAATCTAAGCCCTGTATTTCCCTAGAGCTAAGCCCTGGATAGGGAGGGGGTGGGATCAGCAGTGGTCAGTCTCCACTATAAACTGAAGACAAAAAGGTAGACAGACAAAGGGAATGAACTTAGCTTGAGCAGACTCAGAGAGGCAACACCAAACATCCTCAAACAGCTCCAGAGAGGAAGTTAGCCGACTGCTGTAGCTCCAAGCCTTCACAAGGGAAAAATGTAAATATCACTGGTGACTCTCTGCATCAGACATGGGATTTATAAACACCCAGATCCAGCTGTGTCAACTAGAGCCGGAGGGTTGTCGCTGGGTCCAAGAGTCAGAAAGATATAGGAGGCATCCGTAATGCCAAACGCAGAGACCTTCAGCAGCCAGATGTGGAGCGACAGTCTTATGAATCTGGCACACTTGTGACAGAAATTGAATTTTTAACTACATTTAAATAAGGAGCTATTTTCTATTTTTGTACTGTATGAGGAGTACAGGTAGAGAGCGATGACTTCAAACTGCACAAAGAGGACAGGTAGAGAGTGATGACCTCACACTACACATAGAGGACAGGTAGAAGGCAATGACCTTACACTACACACAGAGGATAGGTAGAAGACAATGACCTCTCACTACACATAGAGGACATGTAGGAAGCGATGACCTCACACTACACATAGAGGACGGGTAGAGAGTGATGACCTCACACTACACATAGAGGACCAGTAAGAGTGATAGTGCAGCGCCCCAGAGTCCTGGTCGTTGCAGTACTGTGGCTCCGCCGCTAAGGGGGGCTATGGTACGTTTGATGGCACTGAAGGAGTTCATCTGACCAGGTATCACATACACCAATATATTTCACAGTCGGGCCTCCAGGGGGAGCTAAGGGTACTATTCATTAGGCCACTGCTCACATACTGGTAAAACTGGGGGTCAGGCAGGAAGTTAGGGAGAACGCTGACTGGGTTGGAACCAGGCAACACCTTGTGGCAGAGGGTGTTGCAGGGGAAGATTCGGTAGGGTCCCTGTCAGGGGTGGGATCCTGACAGAGGCCTTGCAAACAGAGAGAAAGCTACGAGACCGCGCCTGCACTTCATAGCGGCGGTGCCCTAAGAAAGGACAAGAAGCGAGATTTATTGTGCTGAGTGAGAAACGAGATCAAAGCAAGAAGGAGAAATACCAGTAGGAGTCGTGCTGTAAGATCGAGGCAACATCCTACTGAGGCGTAAACAACCAGCGGCCGGAACGCCGAGGAGGTACAGAGCTCTAAGCCATACTTCAAACCAACGGCAGGACAGTAAGTCACAGGCGGGCTGTCTCACTTAAATCACCTACGCAGACATAGGGGGCAACCTGTGGAGAGGGGCGACTCTAGGGTCCCGGAAGAGCTCCGAGCCTACCCGTCATACGGGTGCGTCCCAACCATAACATCTGGGAGGGACGGAAGATTAGCAGAAGATCATCTAATCGAGTTGTGAGGGAACACGAGAAACAGACACAACAGTTGTGGGGACTATCCCGTAAGCACAGCAGGGGAGGACCACAACACATAGCGCTAGCAGGAAGGCACAGATTTCCACCTGCAAGGAGAACTCTGGAGGTGCCATTGGACCGGCCGGACTTGCGCAGCCTGGTGAACCGTATTCCGGACTGAGGACCCAGAGACCTTCAGTAAAGAGGTAAAGAGACTGCAACCTGGTGTCCTCGTTATTTACTGCACCGCACCACCACCACTATCCACATCTATTACTGTACGCCCCTCAGCAGGGTCACGGACTGGGTCTAGCCACCGTGACAACCCCAGAGCAGAGACTCAGAGGCCCGGTACCCCTCGGCCCTGCGGCAGTGGGGGCGCTACAACTTGGCGTCACGAACAGGATCTACTTAAGCCTGAAGAATCAGGTCATGTGTGCCTTGGAACTGTGATTTATTATACTTGGACTGTGATTTATTGCAAAGACTGTGCCGCGCCATTTACCGCCAAAATCCACCGCCATTACAGCGCTGAGGAGAGCGCAGGAGAAGAAGAGGGGCGTGGAGTAGCCGTAGACAAGCTGAAGAGCGCGAAGGACAATGGCCGCCCAGTCTAAATATTTCTGTGTCCTGAGGACGTGTCCGTCAACAGCCGAGGTCCGCCTCCTGATCCTGTTTGGAGGGTGGAGACCATGGAGACGGGGCTGCCCACGAAAGAGACCGCGGGAAGAAGACGCTGGGGAGGAGATAAAGATGGCGACGCCGGGAGCACCGCGTGGGGATGACCTGACTCGGCATGGAGCCGCATCACCAGACACAGCCTCGGAGACGCCATCGTTGCGGGGACTGGCCCTCACGGAACCACCAATGTGTCGACCTAACTGGCAAATGTCCGAGGAGTGTGTGGCCACAGCCGAGGCCCGACAGATAGCACGCCGCTTGGAGGCTGATGCCCGCGTGCTCGCTCGGCTGGTCCAGCCCACGGAGGTCCGCCTGTCTCCGGTGTCCCCTGCTCCTCCCAACCCGGCCGCGGCTGAAGGTACGCTGCAGACACAGAGCATGAGAATCCTGCCGGAGGCCGAACACCTGCGGCGCTTGATGACGGAGTGGCGGAGCCGGCCCCAGCCTGCAGCCCAGATCGACCTGACCAGCGTGGAAGAAACCCCGCCGTCACACTGGGGTGTAGTGGTGTCCTTTAATTCCCGACACGGAAGGGGAGTTATACAGGAGATTGGGGAGCCGCTACAGGTCCGTGTAGACCGGGAGGAAGTGGAGCCCTGCGGAGGAAGGTTCGCTCGCGACCTGGAGCCAGGTGACGCTGTGACCTACACCAGATGGAGGAGGGAGGTCAGCTGGATGGCTCGGGGCGTCCAGCGGTGCGTCGCACTCCAGGCCGCTGCCGGAACATCAGAAGATGAACCTCCTGCTGAAAAGGCAACGGAATCTGTCCCTGCGGAGCAGCGGGGAACACGGACCCACCACGTACCTTGGGGGCGTGCCGGTCCATCAGTGAGAAGGGCATCATGGCGTGGGATCCTGTCATTGCTGGGGCAGGAACCGCTCCTTGGATCGGCAGCGCGACCCGTTGGTCTGGTGAGGCCCGGAAGGAAACCACCTTCTGCACCACAAGAGTAAGATCTTAAAACTCTGAATATGTAAATAGTTCTTCAAACTGTTTGTTTTCTGCTACGTTGCTGCTAAAACCCGTCTAGGGTTACTCTTAAATGGATCCCTATTGTTTTTGTTTGTTTTCTACATTTGCACAAGTTATCAAAGAACTGCTGAATCATGAACAATGCATGATACAAACTCCTTGTATATAGTTTGCACCTTCTTAAAGGTGCTCTCTACTGGTTTTATATAAAAGACGGACTCTTTGCGAAGATACGGTTCTTGGAACCTGTACTGGAGTCCTTGCTGCATACGGACTTGCAGCTTGAAAAGTTGCACTACCTCATAGAGACTTGGTCCCCTCTTAAAGGGGATGTTCGCATCCTGCACTTATGAACAGTGTTGCCTTGAGATGGTTGAATGGCAATAATGTCCTGAAAAGAAAGTATTGATGATGTTGATATGTGAAAGTTAAATGTAACCAATTAGTTGATTGTAAGAAATGTTCAATAATGTTAATAGAGGAATGAGGACAGGAAGTGAACCCGTAGGGGTTAGTGGTGAGTCCTCCTAGGAGCCATACAGAGATGGCTCAGTGATCCTAAACTGAAAGAAAAACGTGTTCTATACTGTGTATAGTAGTGGAAGGACAGTAGGCTCGGGCAGAATGGGGCGGTCCTGTAAAAGAAAGGAGAGGCAGCAGGCCTGGAACAGTTAGGACAGGCGGTCCTGCAGACGTAAAGTAGGAGAATGTAGCACAGTTGCTTAAGCCTTATAATGTGTTATAAGAAGGTCTTTAGTGGATTCAGAGTGTACATCCTTAAAGGCAATGTTAAATTAATGTTTAAAAATTTTGCACTTAGTAGAATACCCGGTTGGGTAAGAAAAGTTATTTATAGTAAGTTATTTAAAAGTATTTTACCATGTTTGTAACGTTCAAGTGTCCTCACCTCCCATAAAGGGAAGCGCTGTTCAAATATGCTTATTGTTATTGCACTCACAAAAATTGTATGTCTTTTTGCTGACATGTATTGTTGTTTTCTTGCCAGTCCAGGAGTACTGGATTTAACCGGGGGGGAGTGCAGCGCCCCAGAGTCCTGGTCATTGCAGTACTGTGGCTCCGCTGCTAAGGGGGGCTATGGTACGTTTGATGGCAGTGAAGGAGTTCATCTGACCAGGTATCACATACACCAATACATTTCACAGTCGGGCCTCCAGGGGGAGCTAAGAGTACTATTCATTAGGCCACTCCTCACATACTGGTAAAACTGGGGGTCAGGCAGGAAGTTAGGGAGAACGCTGACGGGGTTGGAACCAGGCAACACCTTGTGGCAGAGGGTGTTGCAGGGGAAGATTCGGTAGGGTCCCTGTCAGGGGTGGGATCCTGACAGAGGCCTGGCAAACAGAGAGAAAGCTACGGGACCGCTCCTGCACTTCATAGCGGCGGTGCCCTAAGAAAGGACAAGAAGCGAGATTTATTGTGCTGAGTGAGAAACGAGATCAAAGCAAGAAGGAGAAATACCAGTAGGAGTCGTGCTGTAAGATCGAGGCAACATCCTACTGAGGCGTAAACAACCGGCAGCCGGAACGCCGAGGAGGTACAGAGCTCTAAGCCATACTTCAAACCAACGGCAGGACAGTAAGTCACAGGCGGGCTGTCTCACTTAAATCACCTACGCAGACATAGGGGGCAACCTGTGGAGAGGGGCGACTCTAGGGTCCCGGAAGAGCTCCGAGCCTACCCGTCATACGGGTGCGTCCCAACCATAACACCTGGGAGGGACGGAAGATTAGCAGAAGATCATCTAATCGAGTTGTGAGGGAACACGAGAAACAGACACAACAGTTGTGGGGACTATCCCGTAAGCACAGCAGGGGAGGACCACAACACATAGCGCTAGCAGGAAGGCACAGATTTCCACCTGCAAGGAGAACTCTGGAGGTGCCATTGGACCGGCCGGACTTGCGCAGCCTGGTGAACCGTATTCCGGACTGAGGACCCAGAGACCTTCAGTAAAGAGGTAAAGAGACTGCAACCTGGTGTCCTCGTTATTTACTGCACCGCACCACCACCACTATCCACATCTATTACTGTACGCCCCTCAGCAGGGTCACGGACCGGATCTAGCCACCGTGACAACCCCAGAGCAGAGACTCAGAGGCCCGGTACCGGGTACTCCTCGGCCCTGCGGCAGTGGGGGCGCTACAATGACCTCTCTCAACACATAGACGACAGGTAAAGAGCGATGACCTCACATTACACATAGAGGAAAAGTAGAGAGCGATGATCTTACGCTACACATTGAGGACAAGTAGAGAGCGATGACCTCACACTACACATAGAGGACAAGTAAAGAGCAATGACCTCACATTACACAGAGGACAAGTAAAGAGTGATGACATCACACTTCATATAGAGGACAGGTAGAGAGTGGCAGACTCCTGCACTATACATAGAGGACAGGTAGAGAGTGGCAGACCTCACACTACACATGGAGGGCAGGTAGAGAGTGGTGACCTCACACTACACTTGGAGGGAAGGTAGATAGTGATGACCTCACACTACACATTGAGGATAGGTAGAGAGTGACAGACCTCACTCTACACATAGGGGACAAGTAAAGAGTGATGACCTCATACTACACATAGAAGACAGGTAAAGAGCGATGACCTCACACTACACATTGAGGACATCTAGAGAGTGACAGACCTCACTCTACACATAGAGGACAGGAAGAGAGCGATGACCTCACACTACATAAAGGACAGGTAGAGAGCAATGACCTCACATTACACAGAGGACAAGTAAAGAGTGATGACCTCACACTTCATATAGAGGACAGGTAGAGAATGATGATCTCAGACTACACATAGAAGACAGGTAGAGAATGATGACCACACACTATACATAGAGGACAGGTAGAGAGTGGCAGACCTCACACTACACATGGAGGGCAGGTAGAGAGTGATGACCTCATACTACACTTGGAGAGCAGGTAGATAGTGATGACATCACACTATACATAGAGGATAGGTATAGAGTGGCAGACGCGACACAACGAATGGAAGTCTTAGGTGAGGACACAGGAGCGTCAGTCAGTGCAGGTACAGAGTTATGGACCCAAATTAATGGCTATGGCTTCTCTCACCTTGTGCAGTTGCCTAACAGAATGGAATGCAGTTACAATTTGGCTGTAAAGTAATTAATTTGTTTGGGTGAGATAGATTAATATACTGTATGTATGTATTCTGAGATTCTCAATTAAGTGAGTTTTTCTTACATAGGTCATACCCTTCAAAGAACGTTTGCATACATATCACCCTGCGAAGATCTTTTTGCGGTTGACATATCTGCCATATAAAATCCTGATGAACCATTTTGCTCAAGAAACAATACCAAGACATAGAGGTATAACGCAACTCATAAATGGGCGAATGTAACAGAGCCCTATATGCCTTTGGTGTGTCACTGTGTAGCCAAAAAAGTCTTAGGTCTTGCAATCCTAAGAGGCCACAGAACAGCTGTAAACTAAACCCTTGTCAATGGGAATCTGTCAGTAGGTTTTTGCTGTGTAATCTGACCACGGTTTAATGTTGGGGCCTGATTCTGGTGATGTGTCATCGGTTTTTTGGGTGCAGCAGGCATGATGCAAAGTTTTCTCTGCTGAAGATCTAGCAGAGCTTGGACTGCTGAGCTGCGTATAACCACACCCTCACCACTGATTGGCTGCTTTCCATGTACACTGTATATAGACAGACAGCTTCCATCAGTGTTGGGGGCGTGGTTGGACTAGGAGGCACGAGACACCTAGTCCTGTAGTGATTAATCTCCTACTGATAAAACACTGATTTCATTGAAACGGCAAAACACAGCCCAATAAATGACACATTGCTGGAATCAGAGTCTCTGCCCCTGCACTATGCTGCTTCCAGATTACATAGAAAAAACCTGTTGACAGAGTAAGCCCACCTCAAAGCCGCGACATGTCAGCTATTTTCAACAGCTGACATGTGCCCGCAATAGGCGCGGGTGGAATCACGATCCGCCCATGCCTATTAACTAGTTAAATGTCACTGTCAAACTCTGACAGCCTCATTTAACGTGTGCTTCCGGCCATCGGGCTGGAAATACGTGCACCGCTGACCCCCGTCACGTGATCGGGGGTCAGTGGTGTATCGGCATGACAACCAGAGGTCTCCTGGAGACCTCTAAAGTTGTTGATGCCGGACTGCTATGAGCGCCACCCTGTGGTCGGCATTTATAGCAATGCAGTAATTCTACTACATAGAGGCGATCTGAGCATTGCTCCTATGTTTCAGAGCCGGACAGGCTATGCCAGCTTTTAGCCTCCCATGGACACTATTGAAGCATGGCAAAAGTTACAAAAAATGTTTTTCAAAATATGAAAAAAATAAAAAATATATAAAAGTTCAAATCACCCCCCTTTCGCCCCATTCAAAATAAAACAATAAAAAAATCAAACCTACACATATTTGGTATCGCTGTGTTCAGAATTGCCCGATCTAGCAATAAAAAAAAAGGATTAACCTGATCACTAAACGGCGCAGCGAGAAAAAAAATCAAAACGCCAGAATTAAATTTTTTGGGTCATTACAACATTGCATTAAAATGCAATAGCGGGCGATTAAACAATCGTATCTGCACCAAAATGGTATCACTAAAAACGTCAGCTCGGCATGCAAAAAATAAGCCCTTACCAACCCCAGATCATGAAAAATGGAGAGGCTATGGGTATCGGAAAATGGCGCAATTTTTTTTTTTATCAAACTTTGGAATTTTTTTCACCACTTAGATAAAAAAGAACCTAGACATGTTTGGTGTCTATGAACTCGTAATGACCTGGAGAATTACGATGGCAGGTCAGGTTTAGCATTTAGTGAACCTAGCAAAGCAAAAATCAAGAGTGGGATTGCACTTTTTTTTGCAATTTCACCGCACTTGGAAATTTTTTCCCTTTTTCTGTTACATGACATGCTAAAACCAATGGTATGATTCAAAAGTACAAAAATAAGCCCTCACATGGCCATATTGATGGAAAAATATAAAAGTTATGGCTCTGGGAAGGAGGGGAGCGAAAAACGAAAAAAGCTCCAGTCATGAAAGGGTTAAGTGTCACAAAATTGAATCCTATGGAAATACGTCTGTGTGCGCTATTATTATTCTCTCTTTCTCTGAGATTTGATCCAAATAAAAATCTGCTTATTTCTATAGTTTCAAATCCCTTCAACTTATGCACGACTGAGAGGTTTCAGCCTGCGAGCCTTGGAAGCTTCAATTCACTTTGGAAATAATTGCAGCCGGGGCACACATGCAGGACAGATCTGATCTCCCTAGTGTAATTACGGTGAAGATGAAGTGCTCTTTTCTTTGGCCCATTTGTAGCCATAAAGATAAGAGTAAGTAATTTTAGATAAACTCACCTTTCCTTGCATAGGGACTGACTGCTTTACATAATACATTTGCTCATGTTTATGTTCATTTATAATCTCCCATCAGCAACAGGAGACTTCCTCTGATGGAAAACAGACTGAATTCTGGCTAAGAACAGACGATAGGATGAGAAACATTTTGCAATTCATCTGAATTCAGTTGTAAAGCGTGCAGCCAAGAATCCATCATTCCTGATAATTCACACTGTCTTTATCATATAAATATTTATACGTTTCTTCGGCTCCAGAAAATGTATTTCAATCCCATCCGAGGTTTCGCTGTATGGAAAGGCCAAGTCTAGCTAACAACTCGAAGGTCTGAGGATGTGATACTTTTAAAAGGAACGTGGCATTAGAAATTGATCTATTGGTTTATGTTACATTTATTCTTTTTATTATTATTATTATTTTTTATGATTTACAAAAACATATTTTTCTATAATATTATATTAGAGAAAATTTCCAAAATGTTGCAAATTTCATGCTGTCCACAAATTCTAATAGTAGGTTGATAGTTTCTGTTTTTTTTTAGAGATTACTTTTTAGTTGATCTCTCATTACCATCATGGGTATCATTCAGATGTCTGTTTTTCACGTACGAGTGCTATCCAAGTTTTTCACGAATAGCATTTATTCCTAGTACTTGCTCCTTCCCCACGCACCCACACTGTTAATTGATTGGTGAGTGCCTCCTTGAAGCTTGTTATACAGAATGCAAAGAGTGAGGTGAGTTTGTTATCGGCTGCTGCTCTCAGCATGGGCGGCAACTGCAAAGCTCAGTAGAATGAAGTACTGTATTTGTCATCTTAATCGTTGCCTATGTGGAGCACAGCAGCCATTGGCAAACTCATCTCTGCTACTGCATTCTACACTAAGCAGCAGTGGAGATGACAGAATATTAGCAAGTAATGAATGAAGACAGTATCAAATTAAAGGGAACCTGTCACCCCGTTTTTTCGATATGAGATACAAATATGGTTCAATACGGCCTGAGCTCTGCTTTACATTAGTACCTTCCATATCCCCCAATTCCGCACCTTTGCAGAGAAAATATCTTAGTAATCTCTCTGTTTTGGTCTGTCAATCACCCCAGTCCGGTCCGATGGGCAGGGCCTAATCACCGATTCTCCCCACCTCCGGCTGTATTCTTCCCCTCTTGGCAGAAAACACACTTGAAAATCTGCCCGTTTTTGCTGCGGATTTTCATGCATTTTTTTCATGCGGATTTGTATGTGTTTTTGTAAGCTAAATAAAGATCTATTATTTAACAACAAAAAAATATTGTGATGTAATTTCCTTGTCCAATCTCTTCATTTACATACTCCATTGAAGCATAATGTTTACACACAGATAGATAGATAGATCTATAGATAGATAGATAGATATACCTATAAATAGATAGATCTATAGATAGATAGATAGATAGATAGATAGATAGATAGATAGATAGATGGATAGATAGATAATAGATAGATCTATAGATAGGGACCAAAAAAATGGAAGGCAGCACTCCAGGTTTTAGCAAAAATATAATTGGACTTTATTGGGCCCACATGGCCACGACACGCCATGTGGGCCCAATAAAGTCCACTTATATTTTTGATAAAAACCTGGCATGCTGCCTTCCATTTTTTTGGTCCCTGTATATTTGGCAAGTATATCTATCTATCTATCTATCTATCTATCTATCTATCTATCTATCTATCTATCTATCTATATATCTGTAGATCTATCTATCTATAGATAGATGGATAGATGGATCTATCTATAGATAGATAATACCAAGCCCGATGTTTAGTAATAAACATAATAAAATGGTACATAAAGAGTTAAATAAAGACACACACATACACACACAAAATCTGCGTTAGGCAAGGGTCACACTTGCGAGAAACTTGCACAATTCTCGCACTCCCACACTCTGCACTGCCACCGGCACTCGGGACTGGAGCGTGCAGCTGCATGTATTTCTATACAGCTTAGTGCTCCGGTCCCGAGTGCCAAAAAAATGGCATGGGCTCACGTGCAATTTTCTGCTCTAGAGAGGGAAAGCCAGCGACTGGGGGACGATGTTTATAGCCTAGGAAGGGGTTAATACCCATGGATCTTCCCAGGCTATGAATATCAGTCCACAGCTGCATATTTAACCTTTACTGGCTATTAAAATAGGGTGAACCCCCCCAAAAAATGAAGTGGGGTCCCCCTATATTTAATAGCCAGAAAAGGCTATGCAGACTGCTGTTGGCTGAAGAAAGGCCATGGATATTGGTTCCCCGGCTACAAACACCAGCTCACAGTTGCCCCAGAAATGGTGCTTCTCTAAGATGCACCAATTCCAGCACTTAGCCTCTCTCTTCCCACTGCCCTGTGGTGGCATATGGAGTAATATTTGTGGGGTTGATGTCACCTTTGTATTGTAAGGTGACATCAAGCCCGGCTTAGTAATGGAGAGGTGTCAATAGGATAATTCCAGACTCTGGCATTCCTTAGCCAAATCCTGCATTATCAGCGTCAAATTTGCCACCTGGTCAGAGAGTGTGAACAGGCTTGATACAGGAGAAAAAGAAAAACTTGTCAGTCAACTATAATGTGACACTGAGTCACGTCTCATGGACAAGCCGTGAGTTGGGATAGTCGAGGAGTATGAGGTAAATAGCCAGGTGAGTACATCATAAACAGCTGAAGCTACAGCTGACCGCTGTTTGGACTGCCAGCTCAGTTAAATAGCTAATCAACTATGGGAACTGTGAGCACCTGACAAGAACTCAACACCTCCCGGTCTCAGATTGGATGGTTAAGGTGCCAATCAATACACAGACTGCTCAGCACACCCCTGCACCAGACTGGACAACTGAGCTGCCAATCACTGCATCTTTAAAAATAGTGGCTGTCCAGAATGAGAAAAAATGGGTGTTTTTTTATACTCAGAAATACTGCTACAGGTATTGATGATAGGGAAATGGAAAGGCGGTGGGACCAGTATCCACATGTATACAAAAGGCTAGGGGGATGGAATGGTGGAATCAGGCATTGGAACAATCAAAAGTCAAATTTTATTAAGCCTCCATTAAAAAATAAATATAACAAACCAAAATAGGACATGCAATACCTTACACGTTTCGGACAATAATGTGCTTACATTAAGTCGTTGCAAGTTCTATTTTGGTTTGCTTTATTCCTGTTTTAAAGTTGACCTAATCAAATTTTATTTTTAATGGTTCCAGTGCTGGACTCCACCATTCTATATCCTCTTGTTTACTCATGGATACCGGTCTCAAATATCCGTACATTGGTCAATATCCAAAATCCATGGACATTTCACCACTGTTGGTGACATTTTTAATTTTATAGTTTACTGATTGTTGGCAAGGTTATTGGCTACCGTTGCAGTCTATCAGAGATGGTCGTTCTCCTAGCGAAAGAGAACAGCGCTTGCAAGCTTTTTACTGTATAGCTTGCTTGTGCTGCTCTGAAGTAGGCTGGATACGGCCTCAGTGCCGCTGCCATCCTCCGATGCTGCAGAAGTTAAGTTACCACTGCTTGACGTATCGGAGCTTGCATGAATAATCATGAGTGCACAACCCCCAGGAAGCAGGAAGCAAGAAGGCAGGGGAGCAGTGTGCTCCTGAAGATAGCTAATTAGATAATCAGAACAACTTTTTAATGTGTTTGACACACAGGAAATAGCAAATTCCTAATCTTGGACAACCCCTGAAAGCAAAGTCCATGCATTCCTTCTGTGTTATTCTGCTATAATATCTTTGGTTCCTTAATGTGACCCTGGTAGAGTCTTTTAGATCTTACGATACACCATATGCCATTAGAAAGAAGAATGTAGTATGGAAGATGAAGGATTTCATTAAAATAATTAATGATTATATAATGGATCTTGACACTTCACCATCTAGACAGAGTGACTATGGATCATCAGAAAAAGACAAAACCAACCTCCGATGAAGAATCCGAACAAAGTGTTACAGGCACTAATGAAGGAGACGAAGAATATTGCTAAAATGTCATCGTCTAATCAGTCATAGCAAGACTTCCGTCAAGGTTGTTTTAAGATATCAACACTGTAACTAGTGTTTCAGGGCACATTGGGACAAGGACAGAGGAAAGGTTATTGTTCATAGTTCATAGTGATAACAATTAAAGGGGTTCTTCATTTTCTGCAAAATAAATATACAGCTGCAAATGTTATAAACAAAAAATAAAAAATGCTAACCTTTTCTATCCTCCCTTTAACCTAGCACTGACAATGACAAGTCAACGGTCCTTTCGGTCCCTGTTTACAAGCAGCAAGCATGGCCACAGTCTAAAGCCACATTTAGTACTTGTTCAGTATTTTCCATCAGTATTTGTAAGATAAAATAAGGAGTGGAACAATTAGAGGACAAACTAAAGTAGAAACACGTCACCTCACCACTTCTGCATTTTTTTGCGCCACTCCTGGTTTTGGCTTACAAATACTGATGTGAAATATGGACCAAATACTGAACCTCTGAACAACGCCTAATACAGTACTTTCATCATAGTGTCATTAGTGAGTTAAGTACAACATTTTATGGAAAAAAATCATTTTATTTTTTTCCCATAAGCGGAGCTATACGGAGACTTTTTTATTGGTAGTATTTTGCAATAAATTTAACCCCTTCATGACCTTGGGATTTTCCGTTTTTCCGTGTTCTTTTTTGCTCCCCTCCTTCCCAGAGCCATAACTTTTTTATTTTTCCGTCAATATGGCCATGTGAGGGTTTATTTTTTGTGGGACGAGTTGTACTTTTGAACGACATCATTGGTTTTACCATGTCGTGGAGCAGCCCCCAGACGCAGGGTAGCGGGGTACTCGGTACCGGGTCTCTCTCTCGGTTCTGGGGATGTCACGGTGGCCTGACCCAGTCTGTGGCCCTGCTAAGGGGCGCCCAATTAAAGATGTAGTTGACGGTGTAGGTCACAGTAAATAACGAGGACACAGGGTTGCAGTCTCTTTACCTCTTTACTGAAGGCTTCAGCATCCGCAATCCAGAGCACTGTTAACGGGGCTGGCTGAGACCGGCCGGTGGAAATCAGTAGCCTACCTACTAGCACCTGGGTGTTGTAGTACTTCCCTGCTGAGCACCACGGGATAGTCCTCACAACTGTCGTGTATGTTTCTGTTCTTTTCTCTCTCCGTCCCCAGATGATATGGATAGGACGCACCCGTATGACGGGGTAGGCCTGGAGTTATTTTATAGGGACCCTAGAGACGCCCCTCTCCCACAATTGCCTCCGTTGTCTTCATTAGGTGAAAAAGGTGAGACAGCCAACCTAAAGTTAACTGTCCTGCCATTGGTTTAAAGTAATGCGTAGAGTCTGTTACTTTCTCGGCGTTCCGGCTACCGGCTATGCGCCTCAGTAGGATGTTGCCGATCTCGGGGCACGACTCCTACTGGTTCTATTGCCTTTGTGCTGTGATCTCGTTTCTCACTTTTCCACAATATACTTCGCTTCGTGTCCTTTCTTAAGATGCCGCCGCAATGAGGTGCAGGCACGGCTCCGTAACAATCTGTCCTTTCGCTAGGCCTCTGTCAGGATCCCACCCCTGACAGGGACCTCCCTGAATCTTCCCAAGTAACGCTCTCCTCTCACTAGATGTTACCTGGGCAAAACCCAGTCAGCTTCTCCCTAACTTCCTATCCAACCCCCAGTTTTACCAGAGTGTGAGGAGTGGCCTAATACATAGAACCCTTTGCTCCCCCTGGTGGCCGGAGTGTGAAGTGTAATGTGTGACTGTGATACCTGGTCAGGTGAACTCCTTTAGTGCAATCAGACGTAACATCGCCCCCTTAGTGGCAGAGCGACATTACTGCAACGACCAGGACTCTGGGGCGCTGCACTGTGTACTAGAAAATGGGAAAAAAAATCCAAGTGCGGTGAAATTGCAAAAAAGTGCAGTCCCATGCGTGTTTTTTGTTTGGCTTTTTTGCTAGGTTCACTAAATGCTAAAAATGACCTGCCACTATGATTCTCCAGGTCATTATGGGTTCATAGACACCAAACATGTATAGGTTATTTTTTATGTAAGTGGTGAAAAAAAATTCTAAACTTTGCTAAAAAAAAATTGCGCCATTTTCCGATACCTGTAGCGTCTCCATTTTTCATGATCTGGGGTCAGGTGAGGGCTTATTTTTTGCATGCTGAGCTGATGTTTTAGTGATACCATTTTGGTGCAGATACGTTTTTTTGATCGCCCGTTATTGCATTTTAATGCAATGTCGCGGCGACAAAAAAAAATGTAATTTTGGCATTTTGAATTTTTTTCTCGCTACGCCATTTAGTGATCAGGTTAATCCTTTTCTTTATTCATAGATTGGGCAATTCTGAACGCGGAGATACCAAATATGTATATATTTGATTTTATTTTTATTGTTTTATTTTGAATGGGGCGAAAGGGGGTGATTTAAACTTTTATATGTTTTTATTTATTTCATATTTTTGTAAACTTTTTTTTTCTACTTTTGCCATGCTTCAATAGCCTCCATGGGAGGCTAGAAGCTGGAATAGCCTGATCGGCTCTGCTACATAGCAGCGATCATCAGATTGCTCCTATGTAGCTTAATTACAGGCTTGCTATGAGCGCCGACCACAGGGCTGTAAAGATTATGGCAGTACTAAATATGAATTACTTAACAAAGAGAAAAATATATTTTTTTATAATTTTTTCTATTAAATGTTATCATTGTAACATTGTTATATTTTTTATGTTCTTATTTATTTATTTTCTTATTTATTTTTATTTTTTTTTATGCCTCAGCAGCGATGACTTGAACGCTTAGTTAATACATCTATAAAGAACATGCACTAAGCGCATTCAAATGTTGGCTACTGACAGCTAGAATGTTATATTTTAGATCTATATTTATGTAGTGGGTTCGCAATGAAAGATATTAGAAAATAATCAAGAATTTTTTTTGTAATTTATTTAGACAGAAATAACTATTCTATTCAGAAAATGAATATCTGATTTATGAATACGTTGATAAATAGACTAATGGCGTGGTTTTTTTAACAAATTTCTTTTGGGGCATTTTTCAATATAAATATGAACATATGAATATCTCTATGTGCCCTTTTTTATTGTTTCTCATTTATTTTATTACTTCCATTGGCTTTTTAAAATGTATTTAAAAGCATGTGAAAAAAGGAACAAAATACAGTTCCGAAAACTATTCCAAGACATGCAGTAAGGGCAGTCAAAGGCAAATTTGGATTTTTCTTTTATTATGCCACTGCAATAAAAAGCCCAATAATACCTAATTTTTGCATTTTGTTTCCAGGGTCGTAATACGGTCCATAGAATAGATTACAATTGATTTTCCATCTGTTTCTCAATCTGTTTTACAATCAATATTTCCTTTGGAAATGTAAAGATTAGTGATTGATAGAGAACCATGCTTTTCCATAGAAGCACTGCAAAATTTTCTACTATTTTTCTCTAAAGCTCATGAATTGCTATTAATTTTTTAAAAAATTTTGCGTTAGTTTATAAGCACAGTCAATAATGACTGAAACAAAAAAAAGTATATTGTATCCGCTAGTGTAACTTAACGGGCTGCTGCAGTGACATAGTTAATAGCATTTTAGAAAAAAACACAGCAAATGGAGCTTCCATGCTGAGCCAGACCACTCAGAGCAAGTGAACGCTATCGATGTGTGCGGTTATCTTTCTCAGGTTTTAATTATATTTCCTATAGCCTTGCATGTAATTTCCATTCTCAATGGTCCACTGGAAACATATAGTAAATGAACCTGCAATAAAGCACCAAGAAAGAATATTTTCTTTTGAACAAGGTCACAGTCAAGGTCATAAAGATGGACCATACACAAGCGCTTCTGGCTATATATATGTTTTATTCCCCATTAATTAAAGGGGATCTGTTTTCTTTACCTTTTTTTCCCCTGTTAAATAAACATAGGAGTGTAAAACCTTATGTTTGGGGGTCGCTTCTATATGGGGAGTATTGCAGCTGTCATTTTTCATGCCATCAGCACAAATTTTGCATCTAGCTGTTCAATGATAGGGAAAGGAGATGACATGTTCTCGTTCTTATCCTCGACTTTCTAAGAATTGGCTGATAAGGATTCACACCAATTTGAATAATTTTAAACTATATCAGTATTAAGAAAAAACTGGAATGGCACTGTCACTAAGGAAAAATGAAAAAGGACCTGATGGCTCTTATTATATTTGTCCTTGTATGAATACTTGTAATAAAGATTGTCTACTATTATGAATATATTGGTGTGCATAAAACTTTTTTTTTATGTTGTTCTCTAGTTTTGGTTGCAATGCTTATATATTTCGGATAATTTATAATATAAAAATTATACTGCTCCTTTCTTCTTTTAAATAAATTGACAACCGGGTGTTACTATTGCCCTGGCAAAGCACAGTTTGAATGGAGAGGCTAATTCTGTGTGAGTGGGACAAAATCCAAGAGAAATAAAACAAAATGAGCCTATATACTGAAGTAAGTCAATAAGTAAATAGTAAAAGTACATGTAAATAACATTGGGTACTCAGTTAACACTATTTTGATCAAAGAGGTGTAGAAGTCATCCCACCACGACAAGGTGAACCCAGTCGGGATGGTCTTATCCTGTCTCCAGTATTATAACCTTACCTTGTGTCAGCCAACATCAATGTAGATAACGGCAGCACAGGTCAGGGGTCTGATTGTTCAGCCACCAGTCCATGGGAAGCTACATAGATTAAGTGTCTAGCTCAAAAAGGATGGGTCAAGCCTTGTAAGGTTTTTATACTAGAGACAGAATAGGACCATCCCTGTTATGACCCCAATGGCAGAGGGTCTCAGAAATAAATACCAAGTCTGCAAACACAAAAAACCAGCTCATAGGGCAGTGGTAACTGGGCTGACCGTATATCTAATCCTAGCACCACAAATAGCAGCAGCCGGGGAACGTGCCTACGTTGGTTCTAGACGTCTCGCGCCAGCCGGAGAACTAACTAACCCTAGAAGGGAAAAGATAGACCTTTCTTGCCTCCAGAGAAAAGACCCCAAAAGTTGGATACAAGCCCCCAACAAATAATAACGGTGAGGTAAGAAGAAAAGACAAACGTAAGAATGAACTAGGTATTTAGCAAAGAGAGGCCCACTGACTAATAGCAGAATATAGTAAGATGACTTATACGGTCAGCAAAAACCCTATCAAAATTTCCACGCTGGGTATTCAAGAACCCCCGAACCGTCTAACGGCCGGGGGGAGAATACCAGCCCCCTAGAGCTTCCAGCAAAATCAGGAATCACATTTAGTACAAGCTGGACAAAAAATAAGAGCAATGCAAATAACCAAAAAACAAGGAAGCAGGACTAAGCTTAATTTTGCAAGAACCAGGACCAGCAGACAGGAGCAAACAGAAAGGACTGATTACAACGATGCCAGGCACCAGACTGAGAATTCAGGAAGTTTATATAGCAACACCCCTGGACTAACGACCCAGGTGGGTGCCAAACTAGGGAAAGACAATCCCAGAGTCATATCACTAATGACCACAAGAGGGAGCCAAAAAAGTCTAATTCACAACACATCCCTAATGGGTCGCCTTGTTGCGGTGGGATTGGTTTTATGCTTTTTGATCAAAAGTGTGAACGTGCTCTTACTTATTGCACGTATTTCTTTTGGTTTTGCTGTTCTTTCGGATTGACATCCAACTGCATATTTCACATATACTAAATCTGTAAATTAAGACAAGGGAGGACATGCTTTCACCACTGGGGATACCAGCTAACAACCTTTACCAGTACTATTTTCTGACATGTCTACATAACATTAAAAGGTATAGTTAAAGCACATGTCATTTTACAAACAACCTGTCGTAAAACTGCTTTAATACAAATAACAGTATAATTCGTTTAGGAAATGTTTTGATTTTCATGTTCTGTAATTTTTTTTGCACTCATTTTCAATCAGCAGTTCATGTTCAGCAACATTCGGACAACATTATAGGGGCTTAATCAATCTTTCTTCACTTCCCAGCATGAATTGTTCCTGCTGCTCTCCAATAGTTTGCCTACTCTGAACTTAAAGCCTGCCTCTCTTTTATACCTTTTATGCAGGTTCACAGACAGGAGAGCAGGAGCAGAGAGACAAAGACCAGCTCAACGTTTGGTGATGTGTCATGGCATATTTGCTGGAGATGGATTACACTTGACAACAGGCAGTGAGTGGACAGATGAAGCACATCTAGTGGCATATACATATATATTTTGCGATCAATAACTCTTAGAGCTGATAATTTACTAATACTGTTTGAGGGCCATTATTCCAACAATGCAGCCTAGTAGTGCAACAAGGAAATAAATCAAGTTTTCTTTTATGAAAACAAAACAAAAATATGAACTCAGCGCTTATATAGAATAACTTGTCCCAAAGTGTAGAAGTTGCTGCTTCAAGAAACACTCCTTCTCATCCCATCAAAATTTCTATCCTCTTAATATATTTATTATCATCATCATATTATACAGGACTATGTACTTACAATTGCTCATTTTCCCTTCTACCCAGTTAAATGTTCCCTTTTCCATTAGATCTATGACATCACATGATTATAAACCGAGGAGCTGAATCTTTCTAAGTTCTATGTAGGAACAGGAGGTCAATTATCCCTGCACGAGTCATGAGTTACTGCAAAAGTCTCTGGTAGGAGGAGGAGGAGCAGTTGGGTCAGGAGTGAAGAGGAGGATGATAAATGCAGGGAAAAGAGACTTCCTGTTTCTACATAGAGCAGAGGATAAAAAAGAACTAGCTGAGTAGAAAGGCAAAATGAGCAATTGTAAGTACACAGTGCTGTATAATATGGTGAGTGCAATAAATAAAGAGGGTAAAAACTTTGATGGGAGGAGGAGGGGGAGGGCTTCTTTAAGCAGGTTTCCAGGAATAAGCAGGTTTCCATAAAATTCCATCAGGTCATTGACATCACAAGGATTGCCTATCAGGGTTGACAACTGTTCAGAAATTCCAGGACAGTCCGTTAATAGATGACACTATTTTGACTAATTATTATTGCACAGTGAATGCAGTTGATGCCATCATATCAGAATTATGGGCCGTAGACATGTATCACTTATAATCATGATTTATTTTCGTTTTCCATGATTTTTTAATAAGTTGTGATGAGGGAACAGCCGCCATCTTGGACGAGCCTACTAACACAGATTGGCGTGACTCCATTTTGTCTCCTGGTCACAGGTCTGCAGAGAGGAGTGCTCCTGGCCCCCACCTTTTCTAATGAACATAGTGCCTATTAGTATGGTAATCGGCTGAGCTCAGAGGAGATTGCAGAAGGTACTTCAAAGCTCAGTTAGGAAGCCACACCAGCAGGGGGCTTGGAAATGCTCAAGGGCTTAATTAAAGCACACATGTCAAGGGGCCACTGGATACACATCTAGTATGGTCGTCCAGCCGAACCGTCTCTGACATGGAATCGTGAATTATGGACGCATCGTCCGAGGTAGCGGCTCATAAAAAATATTCCCCTCGTCCTAAAGAAATGGTGCATCTAATGGTGCGACTCCTGTATCCGTGGGAGGTCTGAAACCCGAGATATAGAGATCAGCCTCCCACAGGGACCGAATGGGTCCAGGTTTGATCCCAGTACGACCGGCAGAACAAACCACAGGCGCTGGTACTGCCCGTGTGCTGATCTGATCATCCTGAGAGCGGTTATCCCATTTATTAGATATTGGAACAAATATCGCAGGGAGGCAGAGGGGTGGAGATTGCTAAGCCCACCCAGCTACAGGGGGAGGGACACGGCAGGGTTAAGAGCTGGACCATGTGGAGAGTGGGGGACACAGAAGATGACCAGCTAAGAAACAGGGCATATGCCAGCCAGAGGGGGGCAAGCACACGCTTTCTGGGGGCTGCCCGGCAACTAAAGTTTTGGACCTGCGGAACGCTGCGCCCCCCGGCTTCCACAAGCGATCTCTAACCTGGTAAAGTGACCTCCAGCTTTATACCTTAAGCCTTGTATCATTGTTGTTATATTGTACTCTGACTGTAACTCTTGATATATTGTGATTGTATATTTCTTGTAATTACCTAGTGCGCCCTTAAGGCAATTAAATCATAAATTAATTTTGGGCTGATCCTTTTACTCTGATTGCGAATCTTAGAATACCCAGTGTGGGTAACAGGGCAGTCATTCCGGCGGCCATTTGCTCTAGGTGCAGTTCCCTTACTGACCTGAGAGACAAAGGGGGCGCCGGAGAGCTGTGCCTGTGTAGTGACGTCACGGATTGGTGACGTGGAAGGAACAGGGGCTTCCTTCACAGTGGTGGCAGCGTACGTGGGATCAGAGTAATAGTGTGCGTGGGACTCCTACTCCCAAACACTAAAGACTGCCAGTGGTAACTTTCACTGCTGGGGTCTTAAGGTCAGCCCAGCACTAGACGGTCAGAGTGTAAATATAATAAGTTGTGTGCAAGGCCAGGGTTACAGCTGTGTCAGTAACCAGAGGTTCCAAAGATGGCAGAGGGCACCAGGAGTGCAGTGAGGGCGCAGGCCAGTGCTATGGTCGAGGAGGAGGTGGTGGTGGATGGTACTGTTCAAGGCGAGGGGGAGCTCAGCCCAGACTCCCCAAGGAGCCAGCCACCTGTGCTTAGTCCGGCAAGGGACTACCCACCACCTACCCGCCCCGGCCTGTCCACATCAGAGGCCCTTGTTGCAGCGGCAGTGGCACGTCTCGAGGCGGGTAATGAAGACGCCTATATGAGACTCATGGCAGCTGCAGAGAAGGCAGCGGAGGCCGAGCGTGCAGAACGCCGTGAAGCGGCGGAGCAAGAGCGTGCAGAACGCCGTGAGGCAGCGGAGCGGGCCGAGAAAGCTGCAGAGCGGGCAGCGGAGCAAGCAGCGGCAGAGAGAGCAGCGGCGGAGAGAGCAGCGGAGCGCCAGCACCGACTGGAGATGGCTCAACACGGGCTCCCGCTGGATGCCCCAGCACCACCAGAGTCCAGGGTTTCCAAAGTCCGGGCCGAGGACTTCCCTCTGCTTGAGATGGATGGAGACCTGGATTCCTTCTTGCTGGCCTTTGAAAGGACCTGCCTTCAACACCATCTGGCCCCGACTCAGTGGGCAAGATACCTGACCCCCCGTTTGAGGGGTAAGTCCCTGGAAGTTTTGGGGGACTTACCTGCCGGGGCGGAGCAGGACTACAGCAGCATCAAGCGGGCCCTGATCCAGCACTACAACCTCACCCCGGAGTCCTACCGCAAGAAGTTCCGGAGCCTGCAGCGGGGCCCAAAGGACACCTGGACCGACCACATGCGGGCGTTGCTGAGAGCTGCAGAGCACTGGACCTCGGGTCTAGCGCTCACCACCCGCCAGGAGGTCCAGGAACTGTTCGTCACGGAGCAGTTCTTGTGGAACTGCTCAGAGGACCTCCAGCAGTTCCTTCGTGACCGGAAACCAAAGGGGGCTTCTGCTACAGCCGCCCTGGCAGATGAGTATGCCAATAACAGGGTGCCTGAGCCGAAGAAGCCTGCCAGCAGCACCTGGAGAGGGGGTAAGCCCAATTCTGCCCCTGTTTCCCCAGCCCCCAGAGTGCAAGGGGTGTACCCCCCTGCTGCCCTCTCCAGGCCAGGTGCAGAACCCAGACGTTGTCATCACTGCAACCAGCTGGGACACTTCAAGTCTGCATGTCCCCAGCGTCTTAAGGCCCCATCCCTGTCCCCGGAACCGTCCACTGTTTTATGTGTGGGAGGGGGTGGTGGGAGGTCCCTGGACAATTACCAACCCGTCACTATCGGCCGCTCAGCGGTCATGGGACTGCGGGACACAGGCGCTGAACGAACCCTGGTACGTCCTGAGGTGGTGTCCCCTCAAGACTTGGTACCGGGAAAAACCCTTTCCGTCTCCGGAATTGGAGGCGTGGAACCGGCGCTGCCTGTCGCCAAGGTGTTTTTGGACTGGGGCGCCGGGAGGGGAGTGCGGGAGGTGGGAGTAACGTCAAATATTCCTGCCAATGTATTACTTGGGACCGATTTGGGGCGGATAGTGTCTCAGTATGTGGCCACTGAACCCCCAAGTTCGGCTCCCCAAGAATGTCATGACTCTACTGTGAATGTTGATGTGTTGAATGTGCCTCCAACAGTGGAGGAGGGATTGAAACCTGAGGGTAATCCACGCACTGACACCACACACACAGGGCTCACAGGGAGGACAGGTGAGGAGACTGTAGGGGAGAGCACAGAGGTGGAGGGAGGGGCTGCTATGGGCAGTGTAGGGCCCCTAAGTGAATCCAGCCTGCTGAGTCTAGGGCCCCTGCAGGAAGAGGAACAGGCCATGGGGGGAGGAGGCGTCCCAGGAGAGGAGCCACCAGGTAAGACCCCAGGGCAGGAGTTCCCCACACCCGGGATGTCAGGAGGGCAGGGAAGTCTGCCTGACCCGGCGACTTGGTCAGGAGCCGGGGGGAAGCAGGCGCTACCCATGGGCACAGCGGTCGTGGCCGCTGTCACCAGGAGTGGGAGCGCCGGAGCCCAAGGAGCCTTGCAGAGGTCCGACGGCTTCCCCCTCTCTGACCAAGTGGCGGCCGAGTCAGACAGCGGCCAGGAGACAGATCCCGTGGAGCTGACAGCGGATGTGGCAGTGTCGTCCATTCTCGCCACATCGAGTCAGGGATTTCAGGCAGCGTTGGAAGCTGATGCTAGCCTGAAAGCTCTCAAGGAGCAGGCGGCACAGCCTCCTGGGGAGTCAGACCGCGAGCGGGTGGTCTGGGACCAGGGATGGCTGTTCCAGGTAACGGTCCAGCAGGGTTCACCGGAGGCGTGGCCCAGGGACCGACAGTTAGGGGTACCCTATCCGCTCAGAAAGGGGGAGGAGGGGGCAGAAACAGCCTCAGAGAGAGACAGAGGAGGAGGCAGAGACTGCCTCAGGGAAAGAGAGAAGGAGGCAGAGACAGCCTCAGAGAGAGAGGGAGAGGCAGAGACAGCCTCAGAGAGGGACAGAGGAGGAGGCAGGGACAGCCTCAGAGACAGAGAGGAGGAGGCAGAGACAGCCTCAGAGAGAGACAGAGGAGGAGGCAGGGACAGCCTCAGAAAGAGAGAGGGAGAGGCAGAGACAGCCTCAGAGAGGGACAGAGGAGGAGGCAGGTACAGCCTCAGGGAAAGAGAGAAGGAGGCAGAGACAGCCTCAGAGAGAGACAGAGGAGGAGGCAGAGACTGCCTCAGGGAAAGAGAGAAGGAGGCAGAGACAGCCTCAGAGAGAGACAGAGGAGGAGGCAGGGACAGCCTCAGAAAGAGAGAGGGAGAGGCAGAGACAGCCTCAGAGAGGGACAGAGGAGGAGGCAGGGACGGCCTCAGAAAGAGAGAGGGAGAGGCAGAGACAGCCTCAGAGAGGGACAGAGGAGGCAGGGACAGCCTCAGAGACAGAGAGGAGGAGGCAGAGACAGCCTCAGAGAGAGACAGAGGAGGAGGCAGGGACAGCCTCAGAGACAGAGAGGAGGAGGCAGAGACAGCCTCAGAGAGAGACAGAGGAGGAGGCAGGGACAGCCTCAGAAAGAGAGAGGGAGAGGCAGAGACAGCCTCAGAGAGGGACAGAGGAGGAGGCAGGGACAGCCTCAGGGAAAGAGAGAAGGAGGCAGAGACAGCCTCAGAGAGGGACAGAGGAGGAGGCAGGGACAGCCTCAGAGACAGAGAGGAGGAGGCAGAGACAGCCTCAGAGAGAGACAGAGGAGGAGGCAGAGACTGCCTCAGGGAAAGAGAGAAGGAGGCAGAGACAGCCTCAGAGAGAGAGGGAGAGGCAGAGACAGCCTCAGAGAGGGACAGAGGAGGAGGCAGGGACAGCCTCAGAGACAGAGAGGAGGAGGCAGAGACAGCCTCAGAGAGAGACAGAGGAGGAGGCAGGGACAGCCTCAGAAAGAGAGAGGGAGAGGCAGAGACAGCCTCAGAGAGGGACAGAGGAGGCAGGGACAGCCTCAGGGAAAGAGAGAAGGAGGCAGAGACAGCCTCAGAGAGAGACAGAGGAGGAGGCAGGGACAGCCTCAGAAAGAGAGAGGGAGAGGCAGAGACAGCCTCAGAGAGGGACAGAGGAGGAGGCAGGGACAGCTTCAGAGACAGAGAGGAGGGGGCAGGGACAGCCTCAGAGAGAGAGGAGGGGGCAGAGACAGCCTCAGAGAGAGACAGAGGAGGAGGCAGAGACTGCCTCAGAGAGACAGAGGAGGAGGCAGAGACAGCCTCGGAGAGAGACAGAGGAGGGGGCAGAGACCATGGTAATGCTGATGGGTTGTCCCGGCAAGGAGAAAGTGCGGAAGGGCGCACGGGGGAACACAGGAATGTGATGCCCCCTAGCGCCCTCTAAAGCAGGGAGGTGTGATGAGGGAACAGCCGCCATCTTGGACGAGCCTACTAACACAGATTGGCGTGACTCCATTTTGTCTCCTGGTCACAGGTCTGCAGAGAGGAGTGCTCCTGGCCCCCACCTTTTCTAATGAACATAGTGCCTATTAGTATGGTAATCGGCTGAGCTCAGAGGAGATTGCAGAAGGTACTTCAAAGCTCAGTTAGGAAGCCACACCAGCAGGGGGCTTGGAAATGCTCAAGGGCTTAATTAAAGCACGCATGTCAAGGGGCCACTGGATACACATCTAGTATGGTCGTCCAGCCGAACCGTCTCTGACATGGAATCGTGAATTATGGACGCATCGTCCGAGGTAGCGGCTCATAAAAAATATTCCCCTCGTCCTAAAGAAATGGTGCATCTAATGGTGCGACTCCTGTATCCGTGGGAGGTCTGAAACCCGAGATATAGAGATCAGCCTCCCACAGGGACCGAATGGGTCCAGGTTTGATCCCAGTACGACCGGCAGAACAAACCACAGGCGCTGGTACTGCCCGTGTGCTGATCAGATCATCCTGAGAGCGGTTATCCCATTTATTAGATATTGGAACAAATATCGCAGGGAGGCAGAGGGGTGGAGATTGCTAAGCCCACCCAGCTACAGGGGGAGGGACACGGCAGGGTTAAGAGCTGGACCATGTGGAGAGTGGGGGACACAGAAGATGACCAGCTAAGAAACAGGGCATATGCCAGCCAGAGGGGGGCAAGCACACGCTTTCTGGGGGCTGCCCGGCAACTAAAGTTTTGGACCTGCGGAACGCTGCGCCCCCCGGCTTCCACAAGCGATCTCTAACCTGGTAAAGTGACCTCCAGCTTTATACCTTAAGCCTTGTATCATTGTTGTTATATTGTACTCTGACTGTAACTCTTGATATATTTTGATTGTATATTTCTTGTAATTACCTAGTGCGCCCTTAAGGCAATTAAATCATAAATTAATTTTGGGCTGATCCTTTTACTCTGATTGCGAATCTTAGAATACCCAGTGTGGGTAACAGGGCAGTCATTCCGGCGGCCATTTGCTCTAGGTGCAGTTCCCTTACTGACCTGAGAGACAAAGGGGGCGCCGGAGAGCTGTGCCTGTGTAGTGACGTCACGGATTGGTGACGTGGAAGGAACAGGGGCTTCCTTCACATAAGTGTCCAGAAAAAAACAAAAAATCAAGTTGGCATCCCTGTTGTCTGTAGAAGTGCAGATTTGAGGCCTTGAAGAAGATAAAAATTAACAGTAACAGAAACACATGAGAAACTCTTAGTTATCTTACTTAAATGGGTTGTCAGGAGCAAATGTTTGTTTTTTAAATTCTAATGAGTTTAATACTTCCCTCACTTATTCCCGGGCACTGAGGTTCTATTGTTCCTGCTCCATTGCTTCCACCTACAGCAAAGCATGTAACCTCTGCAGTCAACTACAGTGGTGACTCACTACAGCCAGTGATTGGTTGCACTGGTCACATGTACCTGTGATGGGACATTATCGCTGTGCTCTGCATAGAATGGAAGGAGTAATTAGAGAATATTACATATTTTTCTAACCCATGTTCAGCATTTAAATAAAACCACTCCCTGGATAACCTTTTTAATTATTCCTGTATTCAGAACTCCCAATTATTGAAGGACATTCAGGCAATTCTGCATTATAGTGGACCAGGCCAGGGGGCTTCATCAGAAATAACTTTACTCCAGTCCTCTGCAGTTCAATCCCTTTACTTCCTTCAAAGTTGTCTTCTCTGATGAAGCCCCCTTCAAAGAAGTTTGAGACATCTGGAAGAATGTTTGTCCAGAAGAAAAGGTGAGCACTGCCATGAGTCCTGAGTCATGCCAACAGTAAAGCCTCCAGAGACCTTTCATGTGTTGGGGATTTTCATCCATGGAGGGAGCTCACTGACAATTTTACATAAACACACTGCCATGAATAAACAATGAAATCTAAACATCTTCCAAAAGCATCTTCTCGCAAGATCCAGGAGCAATTTGGTGAAGATCAATACTTTTTCCACCATGTTGGAGACCATGTTACAAGGCAAAAGTGATAACTAAGTGGCTCAGTGAATAAAACATTGAAATTGTGGGTCCATAGCCTAGGAAACGCCCCAGATCTCATACCTGTGTCAATTCTCAAAAAGTGGACTGGCAAACAAAAATACAAAAATTGTGATAAATGCCAAGCACTGATTAGATAAGAATGGTCATTCATCAGTCAGGATTTGGCCCAGAAGCTGATATCCAGCTGCCAGCGCAAAGGGCAGAAATCTTAATAAATAAGGGTCAACAGTGGAAATATTAAGTCTTTGCATAAACTCGATGTATTTATAAATAAAAATTTAAAAACGTATTAAATAATGTCAGAAACATGTGACTATAAGATCTAAAAACACTCGAGCAGCAAACCAAAATTTGTGTTGGTCTCAAAAGTTTTAGTCTTCTTCACTGGTGCGGTTGAACAACACGCATTGTTTGTCCAATATTTTAGGGATTTCTTTTCATAGCTCTTTTGCTGAGCCATGTGCTCTGACATCCTCTCGCTATTCTAAGTCACCCTAGCATGGCTGCTGCATTCCCTGCATCGGCTTTCAGACTATGCTAATACGTCCTTATTGGCAGTGTTATGCCATATCATTTGATAGCTGCAAGGCATTATGGGGAATCTCACAAGGTTACACCTGAGGTCATGTCAGTCTTCTGTGGCGGCTGTAATATTCTGCAATGTATAAATAGGTGGTGGGCACTTTCAATAAATTCGAGCAAATTGAAACTCAAATTGTCAAAATGTAAAAAATTTGACTCAAATTTGATTTGCATCGAATTGATTCTCTCATCTCTAATAGATCATCAATATTGTTTGTCCGGACAATCTTTTTAAGATGATATTATAGAGATCATATTTATTCAATCTAGGAGTTTTGTGGATATCATTTGCCCTGCTGTAAAGATGAATGTCCAGGCGTTTTGAAGATAAAGATGATGGTTTATTCTCAATGCATTTCAAAGTCACTAGGTCTTCTTCCTCAGGAGATGATTTCAACGCGTTTCAAAGTAACTAGGACTAGGGTTGAGCGAAACGGGTCGATCATTTTCAAAAGTCGCCGACTTTTGGCTAAGTCGGCGTCTCATGAAACCCGATCCGACCCCTGTGCTTGTCGGCCATGCGGTACGCGACTTTCGCGCCAAAGTCGCGTTTCAATGACGCGAAAAGCGCCATTTCTCAGCCAATGAAGGTGAACGCAGAGTGTGGGCAGCGTGATGACATAGATCCTGGTCCCCACCATCTTAGAGAAGGGCATTGCAGTGATTGGCTTGCTGTCTGCGGCGTCACAGGGGCTATAAAGGGGCGTTCCCGCCGACCGCCATCTTACTGCTGCTGATCTGAGCTTAGGGAGAGGTTGCTGCCGCTTCGTCAGAAGCAGGGAGAGCGTTAGGCAGGGTCCACTAACCACCAAACCGCTTGTGCTGCAGCGATTTCCACTGTCCAACACCACCTTCGGTGTGCAGGGACTGTGGAAGCTATTTTTTTTTTTTTTTCCCCTCAGCGCTGTAGCTCATTGGGCTGCCCTAGAAGGCTCTGTGATAGCTGTATTGCTGTGTGTACGCCACTGTGGAAACCAACTGCTTTTTTCAAAGCACATATCCTCTTGTTCCTTCCTTTCTGCACAGCTATCTTTTTTGTTTGTCCACACTTTTTATTTAATTTGTGCATCAGTCCACTCCCATTGCTGCCTGCCATACCTGGCTTAGATTACTGCAGGGAGATAGTAATTGTAGGACAGTCCCTGTTTTTTTTTTGTTTTTTTTGTGGGAGATTAAGATTGGCATTTCTGCTACAGTGCCATCCCTGTGTGTGCCATCTCTCACTGAGTGGGCCATAGAAAGCCTATTTATTTTTTCCGTGATTTGTGTTCTAAATTCTACCTCAACACAAAAACACTACATCAATCAGTGGGAGAAAAATATTGGCCTCAGTCAGGGCTTGTGTGCCACTGCTGTGTGTGCTATCTCTCATTCAGTGGGCTATAGAAAGCCTATTTATTTATTTTTTTTTTTTAATATTATTTGGTTTCTAAAGTCTCCCTGAAAAAAAAAAAAATACCTAAAAAAACAGTGGGAGAGTAATATTGCCCTTTCAGCTTGTGTGCCAGTCTTGACTCCTGGGTGTGCCACCTCTCTCTAATTGTGGGCCATAGAAAGCCTATTTATTTTTTCCGTGATTTGTGTTCTAAATTCTACCTCAACACAAAAACACTACATCAATCAGTGGGAGAAAAATATTGGCCTCAGTCAGGGCTTGTGTGCCACTGCTGTGTGTGCTATCTCTCATTCAGTGGGCTATAGAAAGCCTATTTATTTTTTATTTTTTTTTAATATTATTTGGTTTCTAAAGTCTCCCTGAAAAAAAAAAAATACCTAAAAAAACAGTGGGAGAGTAATATTGCCCTTTCAGCTTGTGTGCCAGTCTTGACTCCTGGGTGTGCCACCTCTCTCTCTCATTCAGTGGGCCATAGAAAGGCTATTTTTTTTTTTTGTTTTTTTAATATTATTTGGTTTCTAAAGTCTCCCTGAAAAAAAAAAAAACATAAAAAAACAGTGGGAGAGTAATATTGCCCTTTCAGCTTGTGTGCCAGTCTTGACTCCTGGGTGTGCCACCTCTCTCCCTCTCATTCAGTGGGCCATAGAAAGCCTATTTATTTATTTTTTTAAAATATTATTGGGTTTCTAAAGTCTTCCTTAAAAAAAAAAAAAAACATAAAAAAACAGTGGGAGAGTAATATTGCCCTTTCAGCTTGTGTGCCAGTCTTGACTCCTGGGTGTGCCACCTCTCTCCCTCTCATTCAGTGGGCCATAGAAAGCCTATTTATTTATTTTTTAAAATATTATTGGGTTTCTAAAGTCTCCCTTAAAAAACAAAAAATACATAAAAAAACAGTGGGAGAGTAATATTGCCCTTTCAGCTTGTGTGCCAGTCTTGACTCCTGGGTGTGCCACCTCTCTCTCATTCAGTGGGCCATAGAAAGCATTTTTTTTTTTTTCCTTGATTTGTGCTCTAAAATCTACCTCAACACAAAAACACTACATCAATCAGTGGGAGAAAAATATTGGCCTCAGTCAGGGCTTGTGTGCCACTGCTGTGTGTGCTATCTCTCATTCAGTGGGCTATAGAAAGCCTATTTATTTATTTATTTTTTTTCTTATTATTTGGTTTCTAAAGTCTCCCTGAAAAAAAAAAAAAAACATAAAAAAACAGTGGGAGAGTAATATTGCCCTTTCAGCTTGTGTGCCAGTCTTGACTCCTGGGTGTGCCACCTCTCTCCCTCTCATTCAGTGGGCCATAGAAAGCCTATTTATTTATTTTTTAAAATATTATTTGGTTTCTAAAGTCTCCCTGAAAAAAAAAAAAAAACATAAAAAAACAGTGGGAGAGTAATATTGCCCTTTCAGCTTGTGTGCCAGTCTTGACTCCTGGGTGTGCCACCTCTCTCTCATTCAGTGGGCCATAAAAAAGCATTTTTTTTTTTTTTCCTTGATTTGTGTTCTAAAATCTACCTCAACACAAAAACACTACATCAATCAGTGGGAGAAAAATATTGGCCTCAGTCAGGGCTTGTGTGCCACTGCTGTGTGTGCTATCTCTCATTCAGTGGGCTATAGAAAGACTATTTATTTATTTATTTATTTTCTTATTATTTGGTTTCTAAAGTCTCCCTGAAAAAAAAAAAAAAAAACATAAAAAAACAGTGGGAGAGTAATATTGCCCTTTCAGCTTGTGTGCCAGTCTTGACTCCTGGGTGTGCCACCTCTCTCCCTCTCATTCAGTGGGCCATAGAAAGCCTATTTATTTTTTTTTAAAATATTATTGGGTTTCTAAAGTCTCCCTTAAAAAACAAAAAATACATAAAAAAACAGTGGGAGAGTAATATTGCCCTTTCAGCTTGTGTGCCAGTCTTGACTCCTGGGTGTGCCACCTCTCTCTCATTCAGTGGGCCATAAAAAAGCATTTTTTTTTTTTTTCCTTGATTTGTGTTCTAAAATCTACCTCAACACAAAAACCCTACATCAATCAGTGGGAGAAAAATATTGGCCTCAGTCAGGGCTTGTGTGCCACTGCTGTGTGTGCTATCTCTCATTCAGTGGGCTATAGAAAGACTATTTATTTATTTATTTATTTTCTTATTATTTGGTTTCTAAAGTCTCCCTGAAAAAAAAAAAAAAAACATAAAAAAACAGTGGGAGAGTAATATTGCCCTTTCAGCTTGTGTGCCAGTCTTGACTCCTGGGTGTGCCACCTCTCTCCCTCTCATTCAGTGGGCCATAGAAAGCCTATTTATTTTTATTTTTTTAATATTATTGGGTTTCTAAAGTCTCCCTTAAAAAACAAAAAATACATAAAAAAACAGTGGGAGAGTAATATTGCCCTTTCAGCTTGTGTGCCAGTCTTGACTCCTGGGTGTGCCACCTCTCTCTCTCATTCAGTGGGCCATAGAAAGGCTATTTTTTTTTTTTGTTTTTTTTAATATTATTTGGTTTCTAAAGTCTCCCTGAAAAAAAAAAAAAAACATAAAAAAACAGTGGGAGAGTAATATTGCCCTTTCAGCTTGTGTGCCAGTCTTGACTCCTGGGTGTGCCACCTCTCTCCCTCTCATTCAGTGGGCCATAGAAAGCCTATTTATTTTTTTTTTTTAAATATTATTGGGTTTCTAAAGTCTCCCTTAAAAAAAAAAAAAAACATAAAAAAACAGTGGGAGAGTAATATTGCCCTTTCAGCTTGTGTGCCAGTCTTGACTCCTGGGTGTGCCACCTCTCTCCCTCTCATTCAGTGGGCCATAGAAAGCCTATTTATTTATTTTTTAAAATATTATTGGGTTTCTAAAGTCTCCCTTAAAAAACAAAAAATACATAAAAAAACAGTGGGAGAGTAATATTGCCCTTTCAGCTTGTGTGCCAGTCTTGACTCCTGGGTGTGCCACCTCTCTCTCATTCAGTGGGCCATAGAAAGCATTTTTTTTTTTTTCCTTGATTTGTGTTCTAAAATCTACCTCAACACAAAAACACTACATCAATCAGTGGGAGAAAAATATTGGCCTCAGTCAGGGCTTGTGTGCCACTGCTGTGTGTGCTATCTCTCATTCAGTGGGCTGTAGAAAGCCTATTTATTTATTTATTTTTTTTCTTATTATTTGGTTTCTAAAGTCTCCCTGAAAAAAAAAAAAAAACATAAAAAAACAGTGGGAGAGTAATATTGCCCTTTCAGCTTGTGTGCCAGTCTTGACTCCTGGGTGTGCCACCTCTCTCCCTCTCATTCAGTGGGCCATAGAAAGCCTATTTATTTATTTTTTAAAATATTATTGGGTTTCTAAAGTCTCCCTTAAAAAAAAAAAAATACATAAAAAAACAGTGGGAGAGTAATATTGCCCTTTCAGCTTGTGTGCCAGTCTTGACTCCTGGGTGTGCCACCTCTCTCTCTCATTCAGTGGGCCATAGAAAGGCTATTTTTTTTTTTGGTTTTTTTAATATTATTTGGTTTCTAAAGTCTCCCTGAAAAAAAAAAAAAAAACATAAAAAAACAGTGGGAGAGTAATATTGCCCTTTCAGCTTGTGTGCCAGTCTTGACTCCTGGGTGTGCCACCTCTCTCCCTCTCATTCAGTGGGCCATAGAAAGCCTATTTATTTTTTTTTTTAAATATTATTGGGTTTCTAAAGTCTCCCTTAAAAAAAAAAAAACATAAAAAAACAGTGGGAGAGTAATATTGCCCTTTCAGCTTGTGTGCCAGTCTTGACTCCTGGGTGTGCCACCTCTCTCCCTCTCATTCAGTGGGCCATAGAAAGCCTATTTATTTTTTTTTTTTAATATTATTGGGTTTCTAAAGTCTCCCTTAAAAAACAAAAAATACATAAAAAAACAGTGGGAGAGTAATATTGCCCTTTCAGCTTGTGTGCCAGTCTTGACTCCTGGGTGTGCCACCTCTCTCTCATTCAGTGGGCCATAGAAAGCATTTTTTTTTTTTTCCTTGATTTGTGTTCTAAAATCTACCTCAACACAAAAACACTACATCAATCAGTGGGAGAAAAATATTGGCCTCAGTCAGGGCTTGTGTGCCACTGCTGTGTGTGCTATCTCTCATTCAGTGGGCTATAGAAAGCCTATTTATTTATTCATTTTTTTTCTTATTATTTGGTTTCTAAAGTCTCCCTGAAAAAAAAAAAAAAAAACATAAAAAAACCGTGGGAGAGTAATATTGCCCTTTCAGCTTGTGTGCCAGTCTTGACTCCTGGGTGTGCCACCTCTCTCTCTCATTCAGTGGGCCATAGAAAGGCTATTTTTTTTTTTGGTTTTTTTAATATTATTTGGTTTCTAAAGTCTCCCTGAAATAAAAAAAAAACTTAAAAAAACAGTGGGAGAGTAATATTGCCCTTTCAGCTTGTGCGCCAGTCTTGACTCCTGGGTGTGCCACCTCTCTCTCTCTAATTGTGGGCCATAGAAAGCCTTTTTTTTTTTTTTTTTTTTTTTATATTATTTGGTTTCTAAAGTCTCCCTGAGAAAAAATAAAAAATAAATTAGGTGGGAGATTAATATTGACATTAGTGCTTGAGTGACAGTCCTGCGTGTGTGTCATCTCTGTGATTTTGTGCCACAGAAAACAGAGTGTGTACCATTGTGCCTGATTTTCCTTGTGGTCTCACCAACCTGTTAAGGGATATTGAAATCATACTGAAGTTATAGCTCACCGTGTAAGTTGTTTGACAGCAACAAATAAAGTTACTTTGGTTAAGATTTTAAAACAATGAGGAAGTCTGGTGCAAGAGGTCGTCGTGGGCGTTCATTGTCAGCTGGTAATGATGGTAGTGGTAGTGGAGCATCAGGTGGTCGTGGGGATAAAAATATTCCACCTAAGTCTGGAGCTGTGGAGCCAGTTTCGTCGTCAGGCTACACAAGGCCTCGAACGCTCTCTTTTCTGGGAGTAGGAAAACCGCTTTTAAAGGCGGAGCAGCAACAGCAAGTTTTGGCTTACATTGCAGACTCAGCCTCTAGCTCTTTTGCCTCCTCTTCCGAAACTGGTAAATGTAAAAGCAGCGCGTCGCTTGTGGATGTTCACGGTCAGGGACAAGTCGCTTCCTTGTCCTCCTCAGCAAAAACTACAACAAGAGAGAAGGATGCAGCAGGCGACACAACGGGTTACTCCATGGAGCTCTTTACACATACCGTCCCTGGCTTACAAAGTGAAACACTTAACAGGCCATGCCCATTACAAGTATATTCTGACATGGAGTGCACTGATGCACAGCCACAGCCAGAGTACTATGCTGCTCCTTTGACTCAGACCACCACATTGCCCTCTCAGGGTACAGATCCACAATCAGACCCTGATGAGACTATGTTGCCCCGCCACGAACGCTATACCACCGACCGACACAGTGACACAGACGAAGTTGCACACGAGCTCGAAGAGGAGGTAATAGATGACCCAGTTATTGACCCCGATTGGCAGCCATTGGGGGAACAGGGTGCAGGCGGCAGTAGTTCAGAAGCGGAGGTGGAGGAGGGGCCGCAGCAGGCATCAACATCGCAACAGGTTCCATCTGCCGGGCCCGTATCTGGCCCAAAACGCGTGTCAAAGCCAAAACCTGTTGGAGCACAGCGTTGCCATCCGGTTAAAGCTCAGTCTGCAATCCCTGAAAAGGGATCCGAGTCTAGGAAGAGTGCAGTCTGGCATTTTTTTAAACAACATCCAACTGATCAGTGCAAAGTCATCTGTCAAAAATGTTCAACTAGCTTAAGCAGAGGTCAGAATCTGAAAAGTCTAAATACTAGTTGCATGCATAGACACTTAACCACCATGCATTTTCAAGCCTGGACTAACTACCAAACGTCCCTCAAGGTTGTAGCACCCTCGGCCAATGAAGCTAGTCAGCAACGCAACATCCCTTCCGTCACTGTAAGGCCACCATTTTCCGCACCACCGGCAGTATCTGTGCAGGTTTCTTTGCCAGCCAAAAGCAGTCAGGGTCAGGGAATCACCAGTTTTGTAGGAGGAAATATTGCATCTAGGGCACCGGCGGAAACAATACCGTCTCCAACCGTCTCTCAGTCTGCCATGTACACCGGCACACCCGAAAGTTCCACGATCTCCAGCTCTCCAGTCCAGCTCACCCTACATGAGACTCTGGTTAGAAAAAGGAAGTACTTATCCTCGCATCCGCGTACACAGTGTTTTAACGCCCACATAGCTAGACTAATCTCGTTAGAGATGATGCCCTACCGGTTAGTTGAAAGCGAAGCTTTCAAAGCCCTGATGGAGTACGCTGAACCACGATACGAGCTACCCAGTCGACACTTTTTTTCCAGAAAAGCCATCCCAGCCCTGCACCAGCATGTTAAACAGCGCATCGTCCATGCACTCAGGCAATCTGTGAGTACAAAGGTGCACCTGACTACAGATGCATGGACCAGTAGGCATGGCCAGGGACGTTATGTGTCCATCACGGCACACTGGGTGAATGTGGTGGATGCAGGGTCCACAGGCGACATCAATTTAGGGACAGTTGTGCCTAGCCCACGGTCTAGGAAACAGTTGGCTGTAGGCGTTCGCACCCCCTCCTCCTCCTCCTCCTCGTCCTCCTGCAGAAGCTACAGCTCTTCCACAGAACGCAGTCTGCCAACCACTCCATCGGCAGATGACACTGTTGCACACCAGTTGTCCCATTATGGGCCAGCTACTGCCAAGCGTCAGCAGGCTGTATTGGCTATGAAGTGCTTGGGCGACAACAGACACACCGCGGAAGTTCTGTCCGAGTTCTTGCAACAAGAAACGCAGTCGTGGCTGGGCACAGTAGATCTTGAGGCAGGCAAGGTAGTGAGTGATAACGGAAGGAATTTCATGGCTGCCATCTCCCTTTCCCAACTGAAACACATTCCTTGCCTGGCTCACACCTTAAACCTGGTGGTGCAGTGCTTATTGAAAACTTATCCTGGGTTCTCCGACCTGCTCCTCAAAGTGCGTGCACTTTGCTCACATATCCGACGTTCGCCTGTACACGCCAGCCGTATGCAGACCTATCAGCGGTCTTTGAACCTTCCCCAGCATCGCCTAATCATAGACGTTGCAACAAGGTGGAACTCAACACTGCACATGCTTCAGAGACTGTGCGAACAGAGGCGTGCTGTTATTTATTTGTGGGAGGATACACGGGCAGGCAGTAGGATGGCAGACATGGAGTTGTCAGGTGTGCAGTGGTCTAAGATACAAGACATGTGTCAAGTCCTTCAGTGTTTTGAGGAATGCACACGGCTGGTTAGTGCAGACAACGCCGTAATAAGCATGAGCATCCCCCTAATGCGTCTGCTGATGCAAAGTTTGACGCACATAAAGGAGCAGGCGTCTGCACCAGAGGAAGAGGAAAGCCTTGATGACAGTCAGCCATTGTCTGGTCAGGGCAGTGTACAGGACGAGGTAGCGGGCGAAGAGGAGGTGGAGGACGAGGAGGATGATGGGGATGAGTATATTTTTAATGCCGAACCTTTCCCGGGGGCACAGGAAATTGGTTGCGTGTCACGGCCGGGTTCTGGTTTTTTGAGGGACACAAGTGACGTAGATTTGCCTGCAACTGCCCCTCAACCAATCACAACCGGAGATTTGACAACTGGAACTTTGGCCCACATGGCGGATTATGCCTTACGTATCCTAAAAAGGGACACACGCATTACGAAAATGATGAACGATGACGATTACTGGTTGGCCTGCCTCCTTGATCCACGCTATAAAGGCAAATTGCAAAATATTATGCCACATGAGAACTTGGAACTAATATTAGCAACCAAACAATCAACTCTTGTTGACCGTTTGCTTCAGGCATTCCCAGCACACAGCGCACGTGATCGTTCTCACACGAGCTCCAGGGGGCAGCAGACTAGGAGTGTTAGGGGTGCACACATCAGAAGTGGCGTTGGACAGAGGGGTTTTCTGACCAGGTTGTGGAGTGATTTTGCTATGACCGCAGACAGGACAGGTACTGCTGCATCAATTGAAAGTGACAGGAGACAACATTTGTCCAGTATGGTTACTAACTATTTTTCATCCCTTATCGATGTTCTCCCTCAACCGTCATTCCCATTTGATTACTGGGCCTCCAAATTAGACACCTGGCCAGAATTGGCAGAATATGCATTGCAGGAGCTTGCTTGCCCGGCAGCAAGTGTCCTATCAGAAAGAGTATTCAGTGCTGCAGGTTCAATATTAACCGAAAAAAGGACTCGTCTGGCTACCCAAAATGTTGACGATCTAACATTCATTAAAATGAACCACAACTGGATTTCGAAATCTTTTGCCCCACCTTGCCCGGCCGACACCTAGCTTTCCTATGAAAAGCTCTTGCCTGTGAATTACTTTTCTAATGTCTAATTTGCTGCAGCTGATTGTACAGCATACGACATGTTTACACCTCCCTAAATGGCAAAACTCCCCACACGGGGCCGTGGTATCGCGACTTGGCGCAAGCACCCGTGAGACTGCTGTTTGTCTGAAGAGGTGGGTGTGCTCGCTTTTGGTTGACGGCATTGCTACTGGGTCCCTCATAGTACAATGTAGTGTCTCTGGCGGTGGTGGTGCGCACCCAACGTCAGACACACCGTTGTAACATGAGGGGCCCTGGGGCGGTCCCGCCGGCCTCAAGAGAGTTCCCCCCTACCCCAGCTCAAAATGTGCTCTACCACGTGCAAAATTATGTCGCACAGCTCCACCAATCTTTAGTCTATTCGCTGACATCATTCAATGTCTGGCACTGACAATACAAATTTGTAGACATCTATGATGCAACTTAAAGTAGTCTGTGTCTGTGTCCTATATTGGCACCATTAAATAGTTACTGCCAAATTACTATGTCAGAAACTCAGCAGATGAGCCCACCCCTGTACCTAAGTATGCCACCTTTTTTTTTGTTTTGGTTGTTTTGCGAGACATTAACATCTATTTATATTTTGGGAGTACTGGGACAGACACTCCTTGCACTACTCCTCCACTCACCACCAAGCTGCCCGTGTATCCATGTAACCGCTGTAAAACTGCCATGAGCCTATTGTTTGTTATTTTAGGCCTTTGAAGCCTGTCTGCGGTCCCTCCTTCCACTAGTCCTCCACTGACCAGACCACTGCTGCCCGTGTACCCCTGGAACCAATTATAAAGTGCCTACAGCCAGCCCATTTTTTTATGTTAGGTCTTTGAAGCCTGTCTGCGGTCCCTCCTTCCACTAGTCCTCCACTGACCAGACCACTGCTGCCCGTGTACCCCTGGAACCAATTATAAAGTGCCTACAGCCAGCCCATTTTTTTATGTTAGGCCTTTGAAGCCTGTCTGCGGTCCCTCCTTCCACTAGTCCTCCACTGGCCAGACCACTGCTGCCCGTGTACCCCTGGAACCAATTATAAAGTGCCTACAGCCAGCCCATTTTTTTATGTTAGGCCTTTGAAGTCTGTCTGCGGTCCCTCCTTCCACTAGTCCTCCACTGACCAGACCACTGCTGCCCGTGTACCCCTGGAACCAATTATAAAGTGCCTACAGCCAGCCCATTTTTTTATGTTAGGCCTTTGAAGCCTGTCTGCGGTCCCTCCTTCCACTAGTCCTCCACTGGCCAGACCACTGCTGCCCGTGTACCCCTGGAACCAATTATAAAGTGCCTACAGCCAGCCCATTTTTTTATGTTAGGCCTTTGAAGCCTGTCTGCGGTCCCTCCTTCCACTAGTCCTCCACTGGCCAGACCACTGCTGCCCGTGTACCCCTGGAACCAATTATAAAGTGCCTACAGCCAGCCCATTTTTTTATGTTAGGCCTTTGAAACCTGTCTGCGGTCCCTCCTTCCACTAGTCCTCCACTGGCCAGACCACTGCTTCCCGTGTACCCCTGGAACCAATTATAAAGTGCCTACAGCCAGCCCATTTTTTTATGTTAGGCCTTTGAAGTCTGTCTGCGGTCCCTCCTTCCACTAGTCCTCCACTGACCAGACCACTGCTGCCCGTGTACCCCTGGAACCAATTATAAAGTGCCTACAGCCAGCCCATTTTTTTATGTTAGGCCTTTGAAGCCTGTCTGCGGTCCCTCCTTCCACTAGTCCTCCACTGGCCAGACCACTGCTGCCCGTGTACCCCTGGAACCAATTATAAAGTGCCTACAGCCAGCCCATTTTTTTATGTTAGGCCTTTGAAGCCTGTCTGCGGTCCCTCCTTCCACTAGTCCTCCACTGGCCAGACCACTGCTGCCCGTGTACCCCTGGAACCAATTATAAAGTGCCTACAGCCAGCCCATTTTTTTATGTTAGGCCTTTGAAGCCTGTCTGCGGTCCCTCCTTCCACTAGTCCTCCACTGGCCAGACCACTGCTGCCCGTGTACCCCTGGAACCAATTATAAAGTGCCTACAGCCAGCCCATTTTTTTATTTTAGGCCTTTGAAGCCTGTCTGCGGTCCCTCCTTCCACTAGTCCTCCACTGGCCAGACCACTGCTGCCCGTGTACCCCTGGAACCAATTATAAAGTGCCTACAGCCAGCCCATTTTCTTATGTTAGGCCTTTGAAGCCTGTCTGCGGTCCCTACTTTAAATACTCCTCCACTCACCACCAAGCTGCCTGCCCGTGTATCCATGTAACCGCTGTAAAACTGCCATGAGCCTATTGTTTGTTATGTTAGGCCTTTGATAGCCTGTCTGCGGTCCCTACTTTAAATACTCCTCCACTCACCACCAAGCTGCCTGCCCGTCTATCCATGTAACCGCTGTAAAACTGCCATGAGCCTATTGTTTGTTATATTAGGCCTTTGATAGCCTGTCTGCGGTCCTTACTTTAAATACTCCTCCACTCACCACCTAGCTGCCTGTGTATCCATGTAACCGATGTAAAACTGCCATGACTGCCTACTGTTTGTTATTTTAGGCCTTTGATAGCCTGTCTGCGGCCCCTACTTGCAATACTCCTCCACTGACCACAATGCTGCCTGGAGTGCCTGCCTGTGTATCCATGTAACCGATGTAAAACTGCCATGACTGCCTACTGTTTGTTATTTTAGGCCTTTGATAGCCTGTCTGCGACCCCTACTTGCAATACTCCTCCACTGACCACAATGCTGCCTGGAGTGCCTGCCTGTGTATCCATGTAACCGATGTAAAACTGCCATGACTGCCTACTGTTTGTTATTTTAGGCCTTTGATAGCCTGTCTGCGGCCCCTACTTGCAATACTCCTCCACTGACCACAATGCTGCCTGGAGTGCCTGCCTGTGTATCCATGTAACCGATGTAAAACTGCCATGAGTGCCTACTGTTTGGTATTTTAGGCCTTTGATAGCCTGTCTGCAGCCCCTACTTGCAATACTCCTCCACTGACCACACCAATGCTGCCCGTGTACCCCTGGAACCTATTTAAAAGTTCATAGAGCCTAGTTATATATTTTATTTACTATTAATAAGGCCATGATGGACTACGCTGTACCACGCTACAAGCTAACCAGTCGACACTTCTTTTGCGAGAAAAGCCATCCCAACCCTCCACCAGCATGTAGAAGACCGCATTGTCCATGCACTCTGGCAATCTGTGAGTACAAAGGTGCACCTGACAACAGACGCATGGACCTGTAGGCATGGCCACGGAAGATTACGTGTCCATTACGGCGCAATGGGTTAATGTGGTGGATGCATGGTCCACAGGGGACAGCCTACTAAGTCTGTCTGCAGTCCTTAATTCAAATTGTCCTCCACTGTCTAAATTGGAGCTTCCACCTTCTGGCTTTCGGCCTATAGTATCAGAAATTAAACTGCATTTGGCCTTCAACTTTGGTTAGGGCCTACTAACGGCTTCTGCCCCTCCCTGGTGTTGCCCTCAACTAAATAAAGCTGAGCTTCAACCTTCCGGCTCTCATTAAGTGGTTTTTAAAAAAAAAAATGGTGGTTAGGGCCTACTAACGGCTTCTGCCCCTCCCTGGTGTTGCCCTCAACTAAATAAAGCTGAGCTTCAACCTTCTGCTCCAAATTACCATTTTAAAAAATGCAATAGGCTTTTCCGGCCTACTAAAGGTGTCTGTCTGTGTGCCCCTGCCTGGTGTTGTCCTCAACTAAATAAAGCTGAGCTTCAACCTTCTGCTCCAAATTACCATTTTAAAAAATGCAATAGGCTTTTCCGGCCTACTAAAGGTGTCTGTCTGTGTGCCCCTGCCTGGTGTTGTCCTCAACTAAATAAAGCTGAGCTTCAACCTTCTGCTCCAAATTACCATTTTAAAAAATGCAATAGGCTTTTCCGGCCTACTAAAGGTGTCTGTCTGTGTGCCCCTGCCTGGTGTTGTCCTCAACTAAATAAAGCTGAGCTTCAACCTTCTGCTCCAAATTACCATTTTAAAAAATGCAATAGGCTTTTCCGGCCTACTAAAGGTGTCTGTCTGTGTGCCCCTGCCTGGTGTTGTCCTCAACTAAATAAAGCTGAGCTTCAACCTTCCGGCTCTCATTAAGTGGTTTTTAAAAAAAAAATGGTGGTTAGGGCCTACTAACGGCTTCTGCCCCTCCCTGGTGTTGCCCTCAACTAAATAAAGCTGAGCTTCAACCTTCTGCTCCAAATTACCATTTTAAAAAATGCAATAGGCTTTTCCGGCCTACTAAAGGTGTCTGTCTGTGTTCCCCTGCCTGGTGTTGTCCTCAACTAAATAAAGCTGAGCTTCAACCTTCTGCTCCAAATTACCATTTTAAAAAATGCAATAGGCTTTTCCGGCCTACTAAAGGTGTCTGTCTGTGTGCCCCTGCCTGGTGTTGCCCTCAACTAAATAAAGCTGAGCTTCAACCTTCCGGCTCTCATTAAGTGGTTTTTTTAAAAAAAAATGGTGGTTAGGGCCTACTAACGGCTTCTGCCCCTCCCTGGTGTTGCCCTCAACTAAATAAAGCTGAGCTTCAACCTTCTGCTCCAAATTACCATTTTAAAAAATGCAATAGGCTTTTCCAGCCTACTAAAGGTGTCTGTCTGTGTGCCCCTGCCTGGTGATGTCCTCAACTAAATAAAGCTGAGCTTCAACCTTCTGCTCCAAATTACCATTTTAAAAAATGCAATAGGCTTTTCCGGCCTACTAAAGGTGTCTGTCTGTGTGCCCCTGCCTGGTGTTGTCCTCAACTAAATAAAGCTGAGCTTCAACCTTCTGCTCCAAATTACCATTTTAAAAAATGCAATAGGCTTTTCCGGCCTACTAAAGGTGTCTGTCTGTGTGCCCCTGCCTGGTGTTGTCCTCAACTAAATAAAGCTGAGCTTCAACCTTCTGCTCCAAATTACCATTTTAAAAAATGCAATAGGCTTTTCCGGCCTACTAAAGGTGTCTGTCTGTGTTCCCCTGCCTGGTGTTGTCCTCAACTAAATAAAGCTGAGCTTCAACCTTCTGCTCCAAATTACCATTTTAAAAAATGCAATAGGCTTTTCCGGCCTACTAAAGGTGTCTGTCTGTGTTCCCCTGCCTGGTGTTGTCCTCAACTAAATAAAGCTGAGCTTCAACCTTCTGCTCCAAATTACCATTTTAAAAAATGCAATAGGCTTTTCCGGCCTACTAAAGGTGTCTGTCTGTGTGCCCCTGCCTGGTGTTGCCCTCAACTAAATAAAGCTGAGCTTCAACCTTCTGCTCCAAATTACCATTTTAAAAAATGCAATAGGCTTTTCCGGCCTACTAAAGGTGTCTGTCTGTGTGCCCCTGCCTGGTGTTGTCCTCAACTAAATAAAGCTGAGCTTCAACCTTCTGCTCCAAATTACCATTTTAAAAAATGCAATAGGCTTTTCCGGCCTACTAAAGGTGTCTGTCTGTGTGCCCCTGCCTGGTGTTGCCCTCAACTAAATAAAGCTGAGCTTCAACCTTCTGCTCCAAATTACCATTTTAAAAAATGCAATAGGCTTTTCCGGCCTACTAAAGGTGTCTGTCTGTGTGCCCCTGCCTGGTGTTGTCCTCAACTAAATAAAGCTGAGCTTCAACCTTCCGGCTCTCATTAAGTGGTTTTTAAAAAAAAAATGGTGGTTAGGGCCTACTAACGGCTTCTGCCCCTCCCTGGTGTTGCCCTCAACTAAATAAAGCTGAGCTTCAACCTTCTGCTCCAAATTACCATTTTAAAAAATGCAATAGGCTTTTCCGGCCTACTAAAGGTGTCTGTCTGTGTGCCCCTGCCTGGTGTTGTCCTCAACTAAATAAAGCTGAGCTTCAACCTTCTGCTCCAAATTACCATTTTAAAAAATGCAATAGGCTTTTCCGGCCTACTAAAGGTGTCTGTCTGTGTGCCCCTGCCTGGTGTTGTCCTCAACTAAATAAAGCTGAGCTTCAACCTTCTGCTCCAAATTACCATTTTAAAAAATGCAATAGGCTTTTCCGGCCTACTAAAGGTGTCTGTCTGTGTTCCCCTGCCTGGTGTTGTCCTCAACTAAATAAAGCTGAGCTTCAACCTTCTGCTCCAAATTACCATTTTAAAAAATGCAATAGGCTTTTCCGGCCTACTAAAGGTGTCTGTCTGTGTGCCCCTGCCTGGTGTTGCCCTCAACTAAATAAAGCTGAGCTTCAACCTTCTGCTCCAAATTACCATTTTAAAAAATGCAATAGGCTTTTCCGGCCTACTAAAGGTGTCTGTCTGTGTGCCCCTGCCTGGTGTTGTCCTCAACTAAATAAAGCTGAGCTTCAACCTTCTGCTCCAAATTACCATTTTAAAAAATGCAATAGGCTTTTCCGGCCTACTAAAGGTGTCTGTCTGTGTGCCCCTGCCTGGTGTTGCCCTCAACTAAATAAAGCTGAGCTTCAACCTTCTGCTCCAAATTACCATTTTAAAAAATGCAATAGGCTTTTCCGGCCTACTAAAGGTGTCTGTCTGTGTGCCCCTGCCTGGTGTTGTCCTCAACTAAATAAAGCTGAGCTTCAACCTTCTGCTCCAAATTACCATTTTAAAAAATGCAATAGGCTTTTCCGGCCTACTAAAGGTGTCTGTCTGTGTGCCCCTGCCTGGTGTTGCCCTCAACTAAATAAAGCTGAGCTTCAACCTTCTGCTCCAAATTACCATTTTAAAAAATGCAATAGGCTTTTCCGGCCTACTAAAGGTGTCTGTCTGTGTGCCCCTGCCTGGTGTTGTCCTCAACTAAATAAAGCTGAGCTTCAACCTTCCGGCTCTCATTAAGTGGTTTTTAAAAAAAAAATGGTGGTTAGGGCCTACTAACGGCTTCTGCCCCTCCCTGGTGTTGCCCTCAACTAAATAAAGCTGAGCTTCAACCTTCTGCTCCAAATTACCATTTTAAAAAATGCAATAGGCTTTTCCGGCCTACTAAAGGTGTCTGTCTGTGTGCCCCTGCCTGGTGTTGTCCTCAACTAAATAAAGCTGAGCTTCAACCTTCTGCTCCAAATTACCATTTTAAAAAATGCAATAGGCTTTTCCGGCCTACTAAAGGTGTCTGTCTGTGTGCCCCTGCCTGGTGTTGTCCTCAACTAAATAAAGCTGAGCTTCAACCTTCTGCTCCAAATTACCATTTTAAAAAATGCAATAGGCTTTTCCGGCCTACTAAAGGTGTCTGCCCCTCCCTGGTGTTGTCCTCAACTGAACAAAGCTGAGCTTCCACATTCTGGCTTTCGCCCTATACTATCAGATATTAAACTGCATTTGGCCTACTAGTGTGGTTAGGCCCTTGAAACAGTGTCTGCTGCTCTTGGGTTTGCTACTCCACTGAACAAAGCAATGCCGCCTGTTTAGTCCTGTTACCAATTTTGAACTGCATTTAGCCTACTTTATTCTTTGGCCCTATATCTGTTTCCTCCTCATCCTGCCCATTGCCCAGCCACTGCTAAATGAGTCTGCTGGTACATTGACCTAGACCACTACATTCCCCTTGTACTCTACACAGCCAGAATCTGACCCTGCTGAAAGTAAGGTTCCCCTTCCCGCATGTTATACCACCTTACACAGGGACAAAGAGGAAGGTGCAGATGAAAGTGCAGGTTCCTTCATCAGGTGGGGGGCATACTCGTTGGCGACGTCACTGGCACAGGGCCCCTCAGAGTACGCAAAAGTGTCGCTGCTGGTGGGAGGCGCCCCCGCCATGCAAACACACCGCCGTACTTTGAGGGGCCCTGTGCCAGTGCCAATGCGAACGAGTGGGCCCCCCCCTGCTTGCTCAGGATCACAGCACTTGCAACATTTAAATACTTACCTTTCCCTGCAACACCGCCGTGACGTAGTCCGCATTTCCTGGGCCCACGAAAAACTTGAGCCAGCCCTACTCCCCCCACAACTTTCCCCCAATTCCCTATGCCCAACTATTATTATACAGTTAATTAAGATTGGCAAGCTTCAGAAACAAGAATGGATGTTTTTGGCATTTTAAATGGGCACTGTAGGTGTTTTCCTGGCCTCCACTCACTGCCGACTATGCTTCCCCATTGACTTGCATTGGGTTTCGTGTTTCGGTCGATCCCCGACTTTTAGCGATAATCGGCCGACTGCACTCGACTCGACTCTGGACAAAATCGGGTTTCCCAAAACCCTACTCGATCTTAAAAAAATGAAAGTCGCTCAACCCTAACTAGGACTTCTGCCTCAGGAGATGCTTTCATCCGTTTCAAAGTCACTAAGACTTCTTCCTCAGGAGATGCTTTCAACACATTTCAAAGTCACTAGGACTTCTTCCTCAGGAGAGTTCAACGCGTTTCAAAGTCACTAGGACTTCTTCCTCAGGAGAGCCTTATCTTCAATACACCTGGACATTCATCTTTACAGCAGCGTGAATGATATCCACAGAACTCCTAGATTGAATATTCTGATTTGGTCATGGGCTGACCTGGTGGATCTGTGGCACCTGTCAAAACTCTTATGAGTTTTTTTATGCAACATTTCTTCAAAAAATATGTGCAATCCTATTATACGTTTTGAAATCTCCATCGGATAAGACCCTTTTTCTCTCCTGCAGTGTTCTTAGAGATCATATTTAGGTATTTGTGTCACCATGCATAAAGTTGAACAGAAGCTATAGTACAACCGTCGCCATTCTCGGGTATTTAGATATTTATGGCAAAATTTATATTGTTGCAGGTTCTTGAGTGCCAGTCAAAATATATTTGGCACAGACTCGTGCATCGGCATTGGCATGACGTCTTCCAGATTAAATGTTTACAATGAGTTATGAAGTTGTCAAATGCTAAACTGTAATTAGTACTGATAAACAGGGCTGTTGGAAGGAGCCCGATAGGAAATTAGCTGAATCAAAAAGAGTGATGTGTAATGTGATCCTCACTTCAGAGACTTCCCAGGAGCTTATGTGTAGTGGTAATGAGAGAAGTGAATAGACTTATACACAAGAGGTTCAGCAAGAGGCTCGTTATGCTGTTTTTTTTTCGGGAGGAACATCGGAGGAGAGCGCAATGAATGCCAATGATAAGTCATTTGTCCCATTTATCTCACTGTCACTTTCACTTCACATTAATGGGAAATGTAATGCCTATAAATCCGCTCTCCACTTTTTTTAGAACATCGTAAATCACCCACGTCCCGGAGGCCACCGAAGACCTCAGATGAGCTGAAGAAACATCATAAAAGCCCAGCAGATCGATGTGAACCTGTGTACGTCTAGTAACCTCCTTGAAGGACTTGTAATGTTGATGAAACACCTGAATCTGTGCCAAAACAGCACACTGTACGTATATGAGAGCACGTTATTTTCAGATGGATGGAATCTGGCAGAAAAAAGCTCCACAAAATCACTGCAAAAGAAAAAAAGAACATAGTGCGCAGCAATGTAAAAACAACATTGCTGTGCACATGATCAGTCTTTTTGTACTTCTTTTTTGGAAACCATGAATCAGTTAAAAGAAGTTGCCCTTCATTCTTCCACTAGGAAGCCACTTGCCATTAAAGAGAAAAGTATACAGAAGAGCAGCAAGGAAAGACTGCCACCGTTTTCCTGAAGCAGGAAGCTTAGCCTAGAAAAAATGACTGGAAAAGTGATGCTGTGTGAACATACTCTAATCCTTTTTTATTTTTCTGGATGTTGCTCAGAGATTTCAGTATTCAGATCCCCGATTCATTATTGCATTTGCACCTGTTTTATGTCACGTTATTTTTTTGTGTGCATTTTTTTGTTTAGGTTTTCCAGATGATTTCACCTGATTCATCCTTTGGGACTTTTTGAAAAATTTGTTGCAAATGTTCTCCAGTTCAACCCCAGTGTGATTTTGATGTAACTTTCTTTTTACATTTTAGAAAGCATGCAAAGTTTTTTTTTTTGTACTAAAATATCCCAAAAAAGATAAAGAAGATTTTTGACTTTGCAATTCCTGAATTTGGCACCAAAAACTGCAGTGAATGCCACAAGACAAAAAAGAAAAGTGATCAGTTGGCGTTTGCAGTTGTAAACGGAATATGATCTCTTGTTTGAATCTGTTTTTACATTTTTTTACATTTTTTTTTTTTACATATCACTAGATGTGTTTAAAGAACAGAAGTCTTGCAATTCTTGCTCTGGTGGTCACCAAGTCTAATACTAGGATAATTATTCCTTTTGGGCACAGAATCCTTTTCAGCAGTCTCATTATTATCACAGGCAGGATTATAATGAAAGATAACCCTTCTATATACTGTACATAACACAGGATCCACCATTCGCAATAGCTGATCTTTGCCCAGATCAGTTCCTGCCTTGATAACTCTCCTGTAGAAGTCACTGAGTCAGAGCCTGCCGATTTTTGCCTATTAGCGATGAGCGAATGTACTCGTTGCTCAGGTTTTCCTGAGCACGCTCGGGTGACCTCCGAGTATTTATGACTGCTCGGAGATTTAGTTTTCATTGTGGCAGCTGAATGATTTACAGCTGTTAGCCAGCCTGAGTACATGTGGGCGTTGCCTGGTTGCTAGGGAATCCCCACATGTAATCAAGCTGGCTAGTAGCTGTAAATCATTCAGCTGTCCCTATGAAAACTAAATCTCAGTCTCAATCAGTGTTTTATCAGCAGGTTATTAACACTAAGGCCAGTCTCACATGTCCAGATTATTCCGGTACCGGAAAAATCGGTACCGGAATTATCCGTGTCCGTGTGCCCGTGCGTTTCTGTGGCACATCAGTGTGGCACACGTGCGACACACGTGTGCCGCCCGTGTGCCGACTGGGTACCACACGCACCGTGCAGGAGACAGCGCTAGAGATAAGCGCTGTCCCCCCCACGTGGTGCTGAAGCCGCCATTCATATCTTCTCTGCAGCAGCGTTTGCTGTAGAGAAGATATGAATAATCCTTTTTTTTTTTGTTTCTCGTGTTTAACATAAAGATCCATGTCCCCATAGGGGTGGAGCCTCATATTCATTTCTGTAATGGGCGGCCCCACGTGACCGCATACAGGAGAAGCTGCAGCCAGGACAGGACACTGCGAGGGAGGCGGGTGAGTATTTTAATAACAGCGGGCGGGCGCACAGGGGGTGGGAGGGGGAGGGGACATGGATCTTTATGTTAAACACGAGAAACAAAAAAAAAAAAGGATTTTACATATCTTCTCTACAGCAAATGCTGCTGCAGAGAAGATATGAATGGCGGCTTCAGCACCAAGTGGGGGGGACAGCACTTACTGTAGCGCTGTCTCCTGCACAGCACACGGACTGCACACGGGTCCGTGTAATCCGTGCGCTCCCACGAACACTGACATGTCTCCGTGTTTGGCACACGGAGACACGGTCCGCAAAAAATCAATGACATCTGCACAGATGCATTGATTTCAATGTGTCTACGTGTGTCAGTGGCTCCGGTACATGAGGAAACTGTCACCTCACGTACCGGAGCCACTGACGTGTGAAACCGGCCTAAAGGACTAGGTTTCTCATGCCTCCTGATCCAGCCACCCCTCACCCCACTGATTGACAGCTCTCTGTCAATACACAGTGTACAGATAAAGCAGCCAATCAGTGGTGGGGGTGGGGTTCTAAATAGAAATCAGCCAATCAGTGGTGAGGGTGGGGTTATACACAGCTCAGCATTCCGAGTTCAGAGAAATGTGTGATTCTATCACAACTGCTGCACCCAGTAAACTAAGTGGCACATCGCTGGCATCAGGGTCTCTCTCACTACATAGCAAAAAACAGCTGACAGATTCTTTTTAAAAATTGACAGAGCTATGCTAAAGTTGTCTCTTGAGCAGCTCATAGCTCTGCAGTCTACTTACTTCCTACAACACATTAACAGTCTGTCATGGTTCATTTACACCATTATGAAGTATATAGTGAAATAATAAAAACATTTTTTGTATTATTTTTGATTTGCATTGAAGTTATATTAGCTGCAAATACAGTAATCTTTATTATGCTTTGGGATCTTTCCAAACTCCAGTGCATAATAAAAGTAGAATGCATAAAATAGATAAATGAATAATGCTAACCAATCCCATCGGCCCCGCAAACCGCTTTCCTGTCCGATGATCCTCTTCTTCTTGCCTTCCCTTGTAGCGCTTCCTCTTTTGCACACTTTACCCTATGCCGGGACTTCCAGGGCTAACTAGCTCTCTGACGTCACGATGTCCCATGGCATCTGAGATCTAGTCAGCTAGCAGTGACCTTAGAGGCCTCCTTAGTGCCGGAAGACCTGGAACAGTGTAAAGCAGGCAGAAGAGGATGCACACAATGGGGGAAGGCAAAAAAAACAGAAGCTCGGAGGACCGGTTGGCAGGATGCAGAAATGGCATGACATGTGAGTGGAGAGGTGAGATTGATTTTTTAAAAAAACCATTTTGCCAGCCCTGTTTCCCAAAATAGCGGCCATATTGATAAAAAAAAATTGCAAAAAAAAAAAAATCTAAATTTTGGAGAATACAAATTTTTGTCAAATTGAAGGAAAACTCTACTCAAATAAATTCTCATTAGAAAAGTTTCTCAGATTAAAAATAGGCACGACCCATCTGCTGTAACCTATTGTAATTTCCAGTCTTATCGACTCCACACGATTCTACTCATTTCCATCAGACGCATCTTCCTTCAGGATGGTGCACATCTTACAGAGTCCATAGGTTCTGGTCATCTGCAAACATGGAAAGTTTACTCTCCGGAATACTATTTATTTATTTATTTACAAGGTCATTAAAACAATTAAGGGCTTGTTCAGATGAGAGTTTTATACGTATCAGCCCACAGAAGCAGTGACCATGTGAAAAATAAAAAAAAATCAGTGTATTTTGGATTAGTCTTGCCTATTTAAGTCTATGGGTATGCCAAAAAAAATGAGATCATTCATACAAATTCCAATTTTTCACTACAGAACAAATTCGCGCATGCTGAGATTTTTTTCACGCACAGATTCGGTCAGCAAAAAAAATCGCTCATCTGCACTGCCCATTGCATAACACTGAGCCAAGGGCTGTCCGTTTTTCTCATGGACAGCAGTCGTGTGAACGCGCCCTTAGACTTTCTAGTCTAAATTTTCACCATCTATTAATTGTACCAATAATTTCAGGGAATGATTCTTTACCGGAAAGCCACAAACATTTTTTGCTAGGTCACACTTGCTTGAGGAGGGGGTCGAAATCAGAGTAAATAGTGCCCGTGACACATGGAATTATGGCGCAAATAAAGCTAGAATTTGGGGGTATTTAGTTTACGTACACCCTGATTCATCATTGCATTTTTCAAAGGCACTTTTTTTTGTCTCATTTGTCTGTCATGTTGACAGATTTTGCTCCAAACTCATAATGTTTAAGAAATTTTGCGCAAATTCAAAGATTTATTTTTGCACCTTATTGGAATAAAAAGCTATATGATCCCCTCAATAAGCTTTAAAATGTCACATATTGGTCTTCAAAGGGAAAATAAACTCCAAGCGAATGTGGCGCTAATCACCTTAGGAGTTTTTGAATACATCCTCTTGCAGTGAAAAAATGTTAATAAAAGTTAATTTATTTTCTCAAAACAAAAAAAGGAAAAAAATATTTTTAAAATACTATACAACGCGTTTCGGCTGCTATTTTTACAGTGCAGCCTTCATCAGGTAACAAAAAAAGCAAACATACAAAAGCACTATAAAGTGATGTTACAACTTCCAAGTTTTCTTATTTATGAGGGTTTCTAGAAGGGATTAGCAGGACAGGACCCGAAATTGGGTTCTCCTACCTGACTCCTATCTACATGGTAGCGTCTAAAGAGACTCATTTTTCTTATATATAAATAAAATAACAGTACAGTACTTGTATTCTATCCAAAATGAGCTTTTAAATACATGGTGTTACATTGTTGCGAACAAACATAACAATATAAGTATAGGCATAAGTATAAATATCATTATAAATATAATTCACTCTGCTTTATCAAAAATACTGCTATCATCTCTACATGAATCAATTCATCCCATCAAAAAGCAAAATAAAAAGAAAAACTGTTTCTAAAGAATTCCCCCAAAAAAACTGTTTCTAAAAAATTCCCTCCCCCAAAAAAATTTTTTCTAAAAAAATTCCCCTTAAAAAATTCTGAAAATTTGAAAAAAAAAGGAAAATTAAACTTTTGTTATTGTATATATTAACCCATGCGCATACGACTGACTTACACATTCTCTTAATATCATTAAGTCCATTTGGATATAGGCTTTGTAGCCTATATATCCAATAGGACTCCTTACGGTTTAATAATTTGTTCCTGTTATTAGCCCCTTTTGGTATATGTTCCAGCGATGTTACCCGATGAAGGCTGCAATGTAAAAATAGCAGCCGAAACGCGTCGTATTGTATCTTAAAAATATTTTTTTCCTTTTTTTTTTGAGAAAATAAATGAACTTTTATTACATTTTTTTCACTGGAAATGGATGTATTAAAAAAAAACACACATTCACTTGGAGTTTATTTTCCCTTTGAATTCTCCACCTATGTGGATCCGAAGCAGGATCAACACATAGTTCTCCAAATTGATCCGCACACCTTATTGGATTATACAAAACACGGAGAGGAGTTGCCTAAAGAATTGATTCCTTCAGAATCTCAATGTGCATTTCTTACCGACTAAAGGTGAGCATAACCACAACTAAAAGATTTTTTTGCTGTTGGTAAAAACGTATTACGCTCAGAGAAAGAGCCGCACTTGTCTTTTTTTTTCCCTCTTTCCCTAACCCAGGGTATTTCTAAAGAAATATTGGTCTTCAACTGCAGAAAAAGAAAACTTTAGACAGATTTTGTACTCCAAGTGGAGCATAATTGCAAAAAAAAGTTTTGTGACGTTTTGAAAAGTCACAAATGATAAATTAGGCTAAAACATTTAGATAATCAAAACCCAGGATGCAAAAAGGGGAAAAAAACAGAACTAAATAAACGTAAAGAAACACTCCTCCTCCTCTTGCTCCTACCTCTTGCTCTTCCTCCTCTTCCTCCTCCTCTTCCTCCTCCTTCTCCTCTTCCTCCTACTCCTCCTCCTCCTCTTCCCATCAAAATTTGTATCCTCTTAATATATTGCAGTCATCATATTATACAGCAATGTGTAGTTACAATTGCTCATTTTGCTTTTCTACCCAGATAATTCTTCCCTTTTCCATTATGTCTATGATATCTTGTGATTAAAAACTGACAAGCTGAATCCTTCTAAGCTCTATGTAGAAACAGGAGGTCAATTTTGTCTGCATGAGTCATGAGTCACTGCAAAAGTCCCTGGCAGGAGAGGGGAGGGAGCAGCTGGGCAAGGAGGTGAATAGGGGATGATAAATGCAGGGACAAGAGACTTCCTGTTTCTACATAGAGCAGAGAAAAGAGAAGAATTATCTGGGTAGAAAGGCAAAATGAGCAATTGTAAGTGCACAGTGCTGTATAATAAGATGATTGCAATATACAAAGAGAAATTAAATTAAAATTAAAGACACTGGATGCAAAGCGCCGCAAAAACAATGGTGAAAATGTCAGCAAAGATGAGTATATAAGATGCCATGTGCACATATCCTCAGACAATTTTGATAAATCTGCCCCGTAAGGTCGTAAATAGAAATCTTCTGAAATAATTGCAGTTAAAATTACTACATTTTAACTTGTGAACAATGAAACAGAAAAAGGGGATCATTTCCATGCATATGAATGACTGTACGAATGTACGGGTCACTTTGAAGGAGCAGCTCCTATTTTTAGTCTTGAAAATCATGAAATCAGTGTATTCCTTTTCCACCTCCTCGGTTTGTCAGCTGTCTATAAAATTATCCTCACAATGGCATGTTGTCAGCCGCTGACTTAACGAGTGACAGAAAACTGTCTCCGTGTCAGCTGTCCTAGGAAGGAAACAGATATGGCTTATTAGATGTGGACAATATGCAGATCTGCAGTTGCTCTGCCAAGCATGAATCCACAATTCCTTTTCTAATCCAAATATCTTTTAAGTGTTCTTACAAATGTGAATAATTATCCTTTTTAATTGATGTTATTGAAATAGCTTGTTAACAGTTCTGAAGTTTATTTTGGCAAAATAAATATGTCTGACATGTTAAAATTGCAAGCTGGTGGGGACGCTGGAGAAAAAGCAAGGAGCTGGATCATGGACATGGCTTTGATCCTGCAACTGTATAGTTTGGTGATAACTGTGATATTTTGGCCATTATACCTTCAACCAATTATAGAGCAGAAGTCTTCTTAGTCACATGTTGAAATTCCTTAAAGTGCATTTTTTTCTTTTCTGGAAGATATTTTGTGGAAAGCAGATCTGATTGGGTCAATATTTTATCAATTAATTTCGAGCATGGCGGCATTTATAACTGTAAATTACTATAGAAAAGGGGTAACGGCTCTACCTGTGGAGAGTGAAATGCCTGACATGCCAGTGTAAGGAGACTTATAGGCCATGAAATGCTCCTCTGGGAAATTAAATATGCAAATTGCCTCTTCGGAGAGAAAGAGACCTTGAACTCTTCTGACACCTATTGAAAGTAGAAAAACTAAAAGCCAACGAGACTTGCCACATGACTTAGGATAAAAGCAAAACCATATACGCAATTTGCAGATACTTGTTTCGTAATGTTTACCCCTAATCAGTGAAAAGTATGAGATCTGACTTGGCTGCATGAGAGGCCTCTGACAGGAGTCTAAAGGGTAACATCTTTCCTTGTGGAGAGTTATATGACAGACATTCCAGTGTAAGGAGACTTATAGACCATGCAATGCTCCTCTGGGAAATTAAATATGAAAATTGCCTCTTTGGAGAGAGGAAGAGAATTTGAACTCTACTGACATATATTGGAAGTAGAAACTAAAAGTCAACAAGACTTGCCACATGACTTAGGATAAAAGCAAAACCACACACGCAATTTGCATACACTTGTTTCGTGGTGTTTGCCCCTCATCAATGCAAAGTATGAGATCTGATTTGGCTGCATGAGAGGCCTCTGACAGGAGTCTAAAGGGTAACATGTTTCCTTGTGGACACTGACATGCCTGACATCCCAGTGTAAGGAGACCTATAGGCCATGCAATGCTTGTCTGGGAAATTAAATATTCAAATTCAAGAAGATTTAAACTCTAGTGCCACCTATTGGAAGCAGCAATCCTAAAAGTCAATATCGACCATTTAATGAGCCTTGTCACATGACTTAGGATTAAAGCCAAACCAGATACTCTATATGCAGACACGTGTTTCAGGGTGTTTACCCATTATCAGTGCAAAACAAAAGATCTGATTTGGCTATATGAGAAGTATAAAAGGTAATGGTTTGCGTTTACACTGAATATTTTTAATTATTCAGGTCTGGGATTAGATTTTTATTTACATTTATGATTTTTTACAGAAAATGACTGTTTTATAGCAAAATGATATCCCACGATTATAAAATGTTAAATATTCATAAAACATATTGGGTTAGGTAGTCAATTATCATTTAACGTATTTAATTGTTGGTACTACTTCCTGTTACAACTATGTCAGCGCTGCTGCTCCTGGCAGTGAAGTTACTTTTTGTATCACATTCCAGCTGCAGCCAATGAACATCCACTCTGACAGAATTGATGAGCTGCAGCTGATGAGTGGCTGCAGCAGGAATGTGATACAGCAAATCACATCATTGCCGGTATAACAGGCCAGATTAACCCCCACCCAGAATATACCTGGGGTTAAAGTGGCCTAGGCCAGATTATACCCTGGGTATAGTCTGTCCTAGGACAAACTATACCCCGGGGTATAAATTGGACTAGGCCAGTTTATACCCCTCTGGGCCAGAATATACCCCGGGTGTGCTGCCTGGGGCCCCCATGTGCTGCCTGGGGCCCAGTGTGCAGTCTGGGACCCTCATGTGCTGCCTGGGGCCCCGTATGCTGCCTGGGACCCCATTTGCTGTCTCTGCCCCATGTGCTGCCTGGGGCCACTGTGTGCTGCCTGGGGCCCTGTGCGCTGCCTGGGACCCCGTGTGCTGCCTGGGACGCCTGTGTGCTGCCAGGGGCCTCTGTGCACTGCCTGGGGCCCTGTACGCTGCCTGGGACCCTGTGCACTGCTTGAGGCCCCCGTGGCTGCCTGGGGCTCTGTGTGCTGCCTGGAGCCCGTGTGCTACGTGGGGCCCTGTGCACTGCTTGAGGCCTCCGTTGCTGCCTGGGGCTCCGTGTGCTGCCTGGGACCCCGTTCGCTGTCTCTGCCCTCCCGTGTGCTGCCTGGGACCCTGTTCACTGTCTCTGCCCCCAGTGTGCTGCCTGGGGCCCATGTGTGCTGTCTGGGGCCCATGTGTGCTGTCTGGGGCCCTGTGCACGGCCTGGGGCCCCTGTGTGCTACCTGGGGCCCCGTGTGCTGCCTGGGTCCCTGTGCACTGCCTGGATCCCCGGTGTACTGCCTGGCACCCCGTTTGCTGTCTCTGCCCCCGTGTGCTGCCTGGGGTCCATTTCGGTGTCTCTGCCTCCCCGTGTGCTGCCTAGGGCCCCGTTCATTGTCTCTGCCCCCCGTGTGCTGTCTAGAGCCCCATGTGCTGTCTGGTACCCCGTTTGCTATCTCTGCCCCCCTGTGTGCTGCCTGGGGCCCTGTTCTTTAGTATATCACTCAATCCTGTGCGATGTCTGGGGCCCCTGTGCTATGTCTGGGGCCGCTTGTGCTGTCTGGCACCCCATACGCTGTCTATACCCCCCTGTGCACTGTTTGGGGCCCTTGTGTGCTGCCTGGGGCCCCTGTGCACTGACTGGGGCCCCATTATTAAGTATCTCACTCAATGGTTCTCAAAAGCATGAAAAATCTGATCTACAGCAGCTGGGGTATATTCTGGCACAGAGGGGTATAAACTGGCCTAGTCCAATTTATACCCCAGTATAGTCTGGGTGGGGGGGTTAATCTGGCCTGTTACACAGGGAACAGCAGCGCTGACATAGCTGGATCAGGGACACTGCAGGAGGTGAGTGTCTTCTTTTTTTACTTTAGGCCAGTCTCACACGTCCAGATAATTCCAGTACCGGAAAAATCAGTACCGGAGTTATCCGTGTCCATGTGTCTGTGTGCTCATGTGGCACATCAGTGTAGCACACGTGCCACCTAGGGGTGGAGCCGCATATTCATCCCTGTAATGAGCGGCACCATGTGACCGCTCACACAGGACAAGCTGCCAGCGCTGAGAGGAAGCATCGCGGGAGCTGGGTATTTTAATGCAATCGGGCGGGCGCACAGGGGGTGGGAGGCGGGAGGTGACCACAAACTTTATTTTAAACACAAAAAAACCCCAAAACCTTGATTTGTCATTCCTTCTCTCCAGCGAACGCTGCTGGAGAGAAGGAATGAATGCCGGCTTCAGCACCACATGCAGGGGAGACAGCACTTAAGTCTAGCGCTGTCTCCTGCACGGTCCGTGTGGTCCTCAGTCAGCACACGAGTGGCACACGGACAGCATCCGTGTGTGTTATGTGTTTACACGGACCCATTGACTTTAATGGGTCCGTGTGATCCGTGTGCTCCCACGAACACTGACATGTCTCCGTGTTTTGCACATGGACACACGGTCCGTGAAAAATCACTGACATGTGCAGAGACACATTGATTTTAATGTGTCTACGTGTGTCAGTGTCTCCGGTACGTGAGGAAACTGTCACCACACGTACTGGAGCCACTGACGTGTGAAACAGGCCTTAATTAGGGTCCTGAATTAATTAAGCTGGGTTTGTCCTGTAGTGGTGTAGGATGCTAGCAGGTGCATAGGATGCAGTGACACACAGGAAGCAGAACAAGGGTTAACAGGTTCTTTATGTATAGGTATAGTAATGGTACAAGTAGGGGAGTAAATGATGTGATAAGAGGATGGGGGAAGTCAAATGCATAAGAATATAACAGGTTAACTTATCTCTGTGCGCTGGAGGAAGGTGGCTGGAAGATCCCTCGGGGGCGCCTCAGGCGGCGCGAGATGTCTCCGATCCGATCCCGCAGATGAGCGATGCACTTTCTCCTTGCGATGACAAATCCTCCGGGTTCTTCGGCATGCGATCTCCTGATCTGTGTGCATGGTGGGGTAGAGATGACGGTAGGTGGCACAGAAGAAGCAGAGAGTCCAGTGAGCAAGGCCGCAGTAGGAGCACACAGTCCAGTGGACACAGCCACAGGCACGGGCTGGTCCTCAGCAGACACCGCAAGGATGGGACTAAGCGGTGCCTCCTCGGAGGTGAGCGGAGCAAAGGTTCGTACTCTTTCCTGGTCACTACCCGGTGAGGAAGTCTCTCTGAGCTGAGGGTAGGAAATGCTGGCAATCTGGCTAGCTGGGGGTATATGCACAGCTAGCGGGCCTGGGTCCGTGGAGAGGGAGTTAACGTCTTACTACTTACAAGCTTGGTTCCCGCCAAATGTCCCGTCTTCCCGCACAAACTGCTTTTTATGTCGGAGCCACCCCATCAGTCAGGTGCCCTGAACTGCTCCAGTCCACAATCTCTTCCCCCTGAAACACTGGTGACAGCCCCGATGGTTCCAGCCCAGACATGCAGGAGAGACCATTAGCCTGGCTCTCCACCCTCCAGTGGAAAACCCTTTAATTCTCAAAAGAGACTTGTGCTTAAAACAGCGCTTTTGCACTTTTGTTTTAGTTTTCGATGGTAGTCTCTGCACCTGGACCCCCCAACTGTTCCAAACTTCAGATATGTCTCTATGGCATTCAGAAGTTATGTCAAAGTACACTTAAAGGGAATCTGTCAGTAGGATCAATTTTCCTAAGCCGTCTATAGTGGTCTGTAGGCCATAGAAAGCTGAATAAAATGATACCTTGATATCTGTGATCCGATGTCTTATTCCAGAGAAAGATACATTTTTCTTAATATGTAAATGAGCTGTTAAGATCGCTGTGCCGGACATAGATCTCCCTGACAATCTGCCTCCAGAGGTTAAAGATCTTGTATGATCGAAACGTCGCCACAGTAGACAGAATAAAGGAGATGTAAAATCCACCAACCTGTGAAGAGCTGTTTCTACTCTGTTTGTAATGTTTGAACGTATTCCAAGAGGAACTCTTTGGACCTGACGTGCACTCCTATTGTGTGTAAAGTTAACCCTGTGATACTATGAGGTGCTGTGGACTTATTTTTCTTTATGCAATGACTGACAGTCCGCTTTCCTGATCTACAGGTCAATTATAGGCATTACCACTTCATTCATTGTTATAGGAGTGTTGAAGACCAGCTGAGTGCAGAGCTTGGCTATCTCCGGTGGTCCCATTAAATGGGTTGTCCAGTCTAGAATAACAAGTGTGCAGTCACAATGCGTGAGCTGGGAGAGTTACTGCAGACTTGTTATTCTAGACAAACAACCTCTTTACGAATGGAGCAGTGATCAACCTCCGTTTCACTCTTTCTTCTCTCTTCAGAGCCCCAGTTCTTAGCATTGGCGGGGGTTCCAGTGGTAATATAGCAGTGCTGGGGGGCTGAGGAATTGCTCCCTGACATTCCAAGGATTAAATGCATTTGATGTTCATGTATGTGATAAAGGGATGATACCCTCTGGGGCTGCAGTTAGCTGAGACAAGGTTAACTGTAGTGGCCGGCCCAATTTGGAAGGGGGAACTGAGAGTTGGTAGCAGGTCCAGGAAGTGATAGAGCCAGGCAGTGTGTGGACAGCAGTGAGAGAAGTAGCGGGCCTAGGACAAGAGGCTGCTAGGGATAGTGTGGATGTAACATCCCTGCCAGCATCACTTCATGGTTTCCCATCTCTCATCTTACTCACCACTCCGGGCCATGCTGTGAGTTCTGGCCTCTGCCGGCTCCATGCTCTGGGCCTCATGTGCTTGCTTGCTGCATACTTCCTGGCTGTATGCTTAGGGCGGCGGCCCCGGCACTCTCTGGTTCTTATAGAGACAGTGTGCACCTTCCTAAGGTGTCCCCAGCCAATTGCCAAGAGGCATCAGGTACTTAAGGCATCTCCACCCATAGGGAGAGGCCTGAGCAACAATCTTTCTCAGTCTGTATTCTGCTACTGAGTTGCCAGGTCCTGTCCTGTTTTCGGCTTCCCTGGTGGCTGCATACCCAGGGCTGTTTCTGTGCTCTTTGTGACCTGTTTTCCTCCTCCTGTTTTCCTTCCCCCGTGGTTTTTGTTCCTCCAGTCTGTACTGGTTACTACCAGTTTCCTTATCCCACTAGTACCTGCCCGTGTTCCCATGCCTTCTGAAGCAGTTCCTGTCCCTATAGTCTGAACTGGTTCCTAATAGTTTCTGTCCCTTCAGTCTGAACTGGTTCCTATCTGTTCCCTTTTCCTAACCATACCTGCCTGTGTTCCTGCCCTACCCATTACTGTCCCAAATCTCCAGTCTGTGCCGTGCCTGCCTGTCTGCCAGAGTGCCAGCCGTACCCGCCTGCCTGCCAGAGTGCCAGCCGTGCCTGCCAAAGTGTCGGCCATGCCCGCCTGCCTGCCAGAGTGCCAGCCATGCTCGCCTGCCTGCCAGAGTGCCAGCCTTGCCCGCCTGCCTGCCAGTGTCAGCTGTGCCCGCCAAAATACCAGTTGTACCCTTCTGTACTTGCCCGCACCTGTCCCTAGTGTTCTATCCCCCAGTGGGATCAGCTGCTGCAGCCAGACACCGCCATGGAGTGGTACTTGGTAGCTACCTGCCGCACGAGCCTGATCTCACCACTAGAGGCTCCAGTGAACAGCGAGGTAGCTGCTTAGTCATGCCCCTCCAGGGTAGTCTGGTTTATGGCACAGTGGGCCCACAATCCTTGCTCGCGCCACCCAGTCAGGGTGCGAGCGTTTTGAATGAGTGTTTGGAAACCAACAAATATATTTGGTTCATTCTGTACTAAGCAGTGAATTATTGACATTTTCTGGCTTTACATGTTCTAGATTCCCGATCTGCTCACACGGTAGGGATTACCGGCCGTGATATTGATATACATGCCTCCCGTCAGCTTGTGCTGCAAAGCAACTATCAAACAGGGATTGATTGGTACAAGCTGCGGATTGATCTGTGATGTCACGGTGCAGACTTCTAGCGGGTACAAACTGTTTTTAGAAATCGATCTTTCTCGAGAAGAGCTCTGTATTCATTTAAAATAAATATATCTTATAAAACAACACAATCCAACGTATTTCATGTAATGGACTAAAATAAAATGTAATGGACTAAAATATTACCAAAATAAAAATGGTTAGACCAAGATTGAAAAGTTAGAAAGCAGCAGTGTTACTTAACCCCTTAACCCCCGGGCCATTCTCCATTTTTTGTTTTTGATTTTTGCTCCCGTTCTTCCCAGAGCCATACATTTTTTATTTTTTGGTCATTTGAATTTTTAGATTTTTTTTATCTTCTTATATATATTTTCTAAAAAATATTTTTGACTTTTTGCATGCTTCAATAGTCTCCATAGGAGACGAGAAGCTGCAGTTTTCCGATCGGCTTTGATACATATAGGCGATGATTAGATCGCCTGTATGTAGCAGAAATGCTCACTTGCCATGAGCGCTGACCACCAGGCAGCGCTGATAACAATCCAGCAGTGACAACCATAGAGGTCTGCTGGAGACCTCTGGTTGTCATGCCAACCCATCAGTAACCAGCGGGATTTCAGGCGCTTGCTGGAAGCGTGGGTTAAATGCTGCTGTCAGAAATTGACAGCAGCATTTAACTAGTTAACAGCCATGGGTGGATCGTGATTCCACCCGCGGCTTTTGCGGGCACATGTCAGCTGTATATATCAGCTGTCGTGTGCATGGAAAGGTGCGGGCTCAGTCCACACCAAACAGGGGGAGTCCAATATTGATGTACTATTACGCCCGATGTCGGAAAGGGCTTAAAGAGAATTGGTCACCAGCTTTTGGCGCACCTAATCTGAGAGCAGCATAATGTACAACCCTAATCATGTAGAGACCCTGAATCCAGCTATATAACACTTACTGAGCTGTTTTCTGTAGTTTTAATAAAAATCACTTTTTTTTAGCAGATTATAACCAGAGGACTATTAATCCTCCTGCAATGTAGTCCTCCATATTCGTGAGCTCTGTATAACCCCGCCCCACCACTGATTGGCAGCTTTCTGCTTATGTACAATGTAAACAGAAAGCAGTCAATAAATGGTGTGTGTGGAGTTATACACAGCTCAGCTTTCAGAGAACTAGTCATTCTACATGAAATAAACTGTGATTTTACTAAAATGACAGCAAGCAGCCCAGTAAGTGACCCATAATTAGAATCACGTTTTTTGCACCTGCATCATGCTGCCCTCAGATGTGGGAGCAAAAAGTGGTGACATTTGCTATATAAACGGAATTTATTTTATATATATATGCACTGCTCAAAAAAATAAAGGGAACACTTAAAGAACAGAATATAACTCCAAGTAAATCAAACTTCTGTGAAATCAAACTGTCCACTTAGGAAGCAACACTGATTAACAATCAATTTCACATGCTGTTGTGCAAATGGAATAGACAACAGATGGAAATTATTGGCAATTATCGAGACACCCTCAATAAAGGAGTGGTTCTGCAGGTGGAGACCACAGACCACATCTCAGCACCAATGCTTTCTGGCTGATGTTTTGGTCACTTTTGAATGTTGGTTGTGCTTTCACACTCGTGGTAGCATGAGACGGACTCTACAACCCACACAAGTGGCTCAGGTAGTGCAGCTTATCCAGGATGGCACAACAATGCGAGCTGTGGCAAGAAGGTCTGCTGTGTCTGTCAGCGTAGTGTCCAGAGGCTGGAGGTGCTACCAGGAGACAGGCCAGTACATCAGGAGACGTGTAGGGGGCCGTAGGAGGGCAAGAACCCAGCAGAAGGACCGCTACCTCAGCCTTTGTGCAAGGAGGAACAGGAGAAGCACTACCAGAGCCCTGCAAAATGACCTCCAGCAAGCCACAAATGGGCATGTGTCTGCACAAACGGTTAGAAACCGACTCCATTGAGGATGGTCTGAGTGCCCGACGTCCACAGATGGGAGTTGTGCTCAGAGTCACAGCCCAACACCGTGCAGGATGCTTGGCATTTGCCACAAAACACCAGGGTTGGAAAATTTGCCACTGGTGTCCTTTGCTCTTCAACATCCTTCAGCATGACCGGTTTGGCAGTGGTTAAGTAATGGTGTGGGGTGGCATTTCTTTGGAGGGCTGCACAGCCCTCCATGTGCTCGCCAGAGGTAGCCTGACTGCCATTAGGCACTGAGATGAGATCCTCAGACCCCTTGTGAGACCATATGCTGGTGCGGTTGGCCCTGGGTTCCTCATAATGCAGAACAATTCCAGACCTCATGTGGCTGGAGTGTGTCAGCAGTTCCTGCAAGATGAAGACATTAAAGCTATGGACTGGCCCGCCCGTTCCCCAGACCTGAATCTGATTGAACACATCTGGGACATCATGTCTCATACCATCCACCAACGTCACGTTGCACCACAGACTGTCCAGGAGTTATCGGATGCTTTAGTCCTGGTCTGAGAGCAGGTCCCTCAGGAGACCATCCGCCGCCTCATCAGGAGCATGCCCAGGCTTTGGAGGGAGGTCATACAGGCACGTGGAGGCCACACACACTACTGAGCATCATTTCCTTGTCTTGAGGCATTTCCACTGAAATTGGATCAGCCTGTAATTTCATTTTCCTTTGATTTTGAGCATCATTCCAACTCCCGACCTCCGTGGGATATTAGTTGTGATTTAGATTGATCATTTTTAGTTGGATGAGCTGCACTACCTGAGGCACTTGTGTGGGTTGTAGAGTCCGTCTCATGCTACCACGAGTGTGAAAGCACATTCAAAAGTGACCAAAACATCAGCCAGAAAGCATTGGTACTGAGTAGGGTTGAGCGAAACGGATCGTTCATTTTCATAAGTCGCCGACTTTTGGCAAAGTCGGCGTCTCATGAAACCGAGCCGATCCCTGTGTGGGGTCTGCCATGCGGTACGCGACTTTCGCGCCAAAGTCGCGTTTCAATGACGCTAAAAGCGCCATTTCTCAGCCAATGAAGGTGGACGCAGAGTGTGGGCAGCGTGATGACATAGATCTCAGTCCCCACCATCTTAGAGAAGGGCATTGCAGTGATTGGCTTGCTTTCTGCGGCGTCACAGGGGCTATAAAGGGGCGTTCCCGCCGACCGCCATCTTACTGCTGCTGCTCTGAGCGTAGGGAGAGGTTGCTGCAGCTTCTTCGGAAGCAGGGATAGTGATAGGCAGGGTACATAAAGCTGCAAACCGCTTGTGCTGTAGCGATTTCCACTGTCCAACACCACCTTTTGTTTGCAGGGACAGTGGAAGCTACATTTTTTTTTCCTCAGCGCTGTCGCTCATTGGGCTGCCCTAGAAGGCTCCCTGACCCTGATAGCTGCGTTGCTGTGCCTGTGTGTACGCCGCTGTGCAAACCAACTGCTTTTTTCAAAGCACAAATCCTGTTTTTCCTTCCTTTCTGCACAGCTATCTTGTGTGTTTGTCCACACTTTTGTGTGCAGCAGTCCTTATTATAGCTGCCTGCCATACTTTTCTGAGATTACTGCAGGGAGATGAATATTGGCAAGTCTGCCTCCGTGCCATTGCTGTGTGTGGTATCTGTCTCTCATTGTGTGGCACCGAAAACACTGTGTAATACTTGGCCTTTTTTTTTTTTTTTTGGGTACATTCTCCCTTTTCCACCAAAAAAAATTAGTGGGAGATAAATATTAGCAAGTCTGCCTCCGTGCCATTGCTGTGTGTGGTATCTGTCTCTCATTGTGTGCCACCGAAAACACTGTGTAATACTTGGCCATTTTTTATTTTTTTTTGCTAAATTCTCCCTTTTCCAAAAAAAAAATTAGTGGGAGATAAATATTGGCAAGTCTGCCTCCGTGCCATTGCTGTGTGTGGTATCTGTCTCTCATTGTGTGCCACCGAAAACACTGTGTAATACTTGGCCATTTTTTTTTTTTGCTAAATTCTCCCTTTTCCAAAAAAAAAATTAGTGGGAGATAAATATTGGCAAGTCTGCCTCCGTGCCATTGCTGTGTGTGGTATCTGTCTCTCATTGTGTGGCACCGAAAACACTGTGTAATACTTGGCCTTTTTTTTTTTTTTTTTGGGTACATTCGCTCTTTTCCACAAAAAAAAATTAGTGGGAGATAAATATTGGCAAGTCTGCCTCCGTGCCATTGCTGTGTGTGGTATCTGTCTCTCATTGTGTGCCACCGAAAACACTGTGTAATACTTGGCCATTTTTTTTTTTTTTGCTAAATTCTCCCTTTTCCCCAAAAAAAAATTAGTGGGAGATAAATATTGGCAAGTCTGCCTCCGTGCCATTGCTGTGTGTGGTATCTGTCTCTCATTGTGTGCCACCGAAAACACTGTGTAATACTTGGCCATTTTTTTTTTTTTGCTAAATTCTCCCTTTTCCAAAAAAAAAATTAGTGGGAGATAAATATTGGCAAGTCTGCCTCTGTGCCATTGCTGTGTGTGGTATCTGTCTCTCATTGTGTGCCACCGAAAACACTGTGTAATACTTGGCCATTTTTTTTTTTTTGCTAAATTCTCCCTTTTCCAAAAAAAAAATTAGTGGGAGATAAATATTGGCAAGTCTGCCTCCGTGCCATTGCTGTGTGTGGTATCTGTCTCTCATTGTGTGCCACCGAAAACACTGCGTAATACTTGGCCATTTTTTTTTTTTTAGGGTAAATTCTCCCAGAAAAAAAAAAAAAATAGTGGGAGATTAAGATTGGCATTTCTGCTTGAGTGCTGGTCCTGTGTGTGCCATCTGTCTCAAATTATTGGGGCACAGAAAACCTAGTGTGTAACATTGGGCCTGATTTTCCTTTCAGTGTCAGGCACCTATAAAGGTATATATAAATCCTACAGAAGTTTGAGTTCACCTGATAAGTTGTTTTACAGTAACAAATAGCGTTACTTTGGTTACGTTTTGCAAACAATGAGGAAGTCTAGTGGAAGAGGTCGTGGCCGTGGGCGGTCATTGTCAGCTGGTAATGATGGTAGTGGTGGTGGAGCATCAGGTGGTCGTGGTAAAAGCAGTACAGCACCTAAGTCTCGAGTTGTTGAGCCAGGTTCGTTGTCTGGCTACACAAGGCCTCGAACGCTCTCTTTTCTGGGAGTAGGAAAACCACTTTTGAAGCCGGAGCAGGAGGAACAAGTATTGGCTTTCATTGCTGACTCTGCCTCTAACTCTTTCGCCTCCTCCTCGGAAAGTGCCAAATGTCAGAGCAGTGCATCGTCAGTGGATGCTCCCGGTCAGGAACAAGTCGCTTCCTTGTGTCCTTCACTAAAAACAACAGTTAAGGATGCGTCAGTCGACACAACAGGTTACTCCATGGAGCTCTTTACACATACCGTTCCTGGGTTACACAGTGAAAGAGTTAACAGGCTATGCCCATTAGAAGTTGAATCGGACATGGAGTGCACAGATGCACAGCCACAGCCAGATTACTATGCTGTTCCTTTGACTCAGACCAGAACATTGCCCTCGCAGTGTACTGAGGCAGAATCAAAACCAGCGGAGACTATGGTGCTCCGTCACGAACGCAATACCACCGGCTTACACGGTGACACAGACAAAGTTGCACACAACATAGAAGAGGAGGTCATAGATGACCCAGTTGTGGACCTCGATTGGCAGCCATTGGGGGAACAGGGTGCAGGCGGCAGTAGTTCTGAAGCGGAGGAGGAGGAGCCGCAGCAGGCATCAACATCACAACAGGTTCCAACTACCGGGCCCGTATCTGGCCAAAAACGCGTGGCAAAACCAAAACCAGTTGGAGGACAGCGTGGCCATCCAGTTAAAGAAGCTCAGTCTGCAATGCCTGAAAAGGTATCCGATAGTAGAAAGAGGGCAGTCTGGCATTTTTTTAAACAACATCCAAATGATCAGCGCAAAGTCATCTGTCAAAAATGTTCAACTACCTTAAGCAGAGGTCAGAATCTTAAAAGTCTAAATACAAGTTGCATGCATAGACATTTATCCACCATGCATTTGCAAGCCTGGACTAACTACCAAACGTCCCTAAAGTTTGCAGCACCCTCGGCCAATGAAGCTAGTCAGCAACGCTACATCCCTTCCCTCCCTGTAAGCCCACCATTTCTCGCGCCACCTGCAGTATCTGTGCAGCTTTCGTCGCCAGGCCAAAGCAGTCAGGGAATCACCAGGTTAGTAGTAGGAAACACTGCATGTAGGGCACCGGCAAGAATACCATCTCCAACCCTCTCTCACTCACCCATGTCCACCGGCACCACCGCTAGTTCCATGATCTCCAGCTCTCCAGTCCAGCTCACCCTACATGAGACTCTTGTTAGGAAAAGGAAGTACTCATCCTCGCATCCGCGTACACAGGGTTTGAACGCCCACATTGCTAGACTAATCTCATTAGAGATGATGCCCTACCGGTTAGTTGAAAGCGAAGCTTTCAAAGCGCTGATGGACTACGCTGTACCACGCTACGAGCTACCCAGTCGGCACTTCTTTTCTAGAAAAGCCATCCCAGCCCTCCAACAGCATGTTAAAGACCGCATCGTCCATGCACTCAGGCAGTCTGTGACTACAAAGGTGCACCTGACAACAGATGCATGGACCAGTAGGCATGGCCAGGGACGTTACGTGTCCATCACGGCACACTGGGTGAATGTGGTAGATGCAGGGTCCACATGGGACAGCAATATTGGGACAGTTCTGCCTAGCCCACGGTCAAGGAAAGAGTTGGCTGTAGGCGTTCGCCCCCCCTCCTCCTCTTCCTCCTCCTTCTCCTGCAGAAGCGAGAGCTCGTCCACAGACCGCAGTCGCACATCCACTCCATCCGCAGCTGCCACTGTTGCACACCAGGTGTGCCATTATGGGACAGCTAGTGGCAAGCGTCAGCAGGCTGTATTGGCAATGAAGTGTTTGGGCGACAACAGACACACCGCGGAAGTTCTGTCCGAGTTCTTGCAGAATGAAACTCAGTCATGGCTGGGCACTGTACATCTTGAGGCGGGCAAGGTTGTGAGTGATAACGGAAGGAATTTCATGGCTGCCATAGCCCTTTCCCAACTGAAACACATTCCTTGCCTGGCTCACACCTTAAACCTGGTGGTGCAGTGCTTCCTGAAAAGTTACCCGGGGTTACCCGACCTGCTCCTCAAAGTGCGCAGACTTTGCTCGCATATCCGCCGTTCCCCCGTACACTCCAGCCGTATGCAGAACTATCAGCGGTCTTTGAACCTTCCCCAGCATCGCCTAATCATCGACCTTGCAACAATGTGGAACTCCACACTGCACATGCTTCAGAGACTGTGCGAACAGAGGCGTGCTGTTATGTTTTTGTGGGAGGATACACATACACGGGCAGGCAGTTGGATGGCAGACATGGAGTTGTCAGGTGTGCAGTGGTCGAAGCTACAAGACCTGTGTCAAGTCCTTCAGTGTTTTGAGGAATGCACACGGCTGGTTAGTGCAGACAACGCCATAATAAGCATGAGAATCCCCCTAATGCGTCTGCTGATGCAAAGTTTGACGCACATAAAGGAGCAGGAGTCTGCAGCCGAGGAAGAGGAAAGCCTTGATGACAGTCAGCCATTGTCTGGTCAGGGCCGTGTAGAGGACGCGGTAGCGGGCGAAGAGGAGGAGGAGGACGAGGCGGATGATGGGGATGAGTACTTTTTGAATGAGGAAGCTTCTCCTGGGCCAACAGAAATTAGTGGCATTGCAAGGCCGGGTTCTGTTTTTTTAACCCCTTCCCGACCTTTGACGCATACGCTGCGTCATGAAAGTCTGTGCCTTCCCGACCTATGACGCAGCGTATGCGTCATGGAGGGATCGCGTCCCTGCAGATCGGGTGAAGGGGTTAACTCCCATTTTACCCGATCTGCAGAGACAGGGGGAGTGGTGCTTCAGCCCAGGGGGGGTGGCTTCACCCCCCCGTGGCTACGATCGCTCTGATTGGCTGTTGAAAGTGAAACTGCCAATCAGAGCGATTTGTAATATTTCACCTAAAAAACTGGTGAAATATTACAATCCAGCCATGGCCGATGCTGCAATATCATCGGCCATGGCTGGAAAACCTGAAGTCACCCCCCCCACACCCACCGATCGCCCCCCCCAGCCCTCCGTTAGTCCTCCGGTCCCCTCCGTCCGCCTGCCGGCTCCCCCGTCCTCCTGTCCGCTCCCTCCTTGCTCAGGATCCCCCCCCGGTGCTCCGACGCCCCCCCCCCGTGCCCCGATCCACCCCCCCACCACCCCTTCATACTTACCGATCCTCCCGGTTTCCGGCCGTCTCCTCGCTGGGCGCAGCCATCTTGGAAAATGGCGGGCGCATGCTCAGTGCGCCCGCCGAATCTGCCAGTCGGCAGATTCCTTACAGGTACATTTTGATCGCTGTGGTAGGTTCTATCACAGCGATCAAAATAAAAAAAATAATAAATAACCCCCCCCCTTTATCACCCCCATAGGGACAATAATAAAATAAAGAATTTTTTTTTTTTCTTTCCACTAGGGTTAGGGTTAGAACTAGGGTTAGAACTAGGGGTAGGGTTAGGGGTAGGGTTAGGGTTACGGGTAGGGTTAGGGGTAGGGTTATGGCATGTGCACACAGAGCGGATCCGCAGCGGATCGGCCGCGGATCGGCAGCGGATCGGCAGCGGATCCGCAGCGGATCGGCAGCGGATCCGCAGCGGATCGGCCGCGGATCCGCAGCGGATGGGCAGCGGATCGGCCGCGGATCCGCAGCGGATGGGCAGCGGATCGGCCGCGGATCCGCAGCGGATCGGCCGCGGATCCGCAGCGGATCGGCCGCGGATCCGCAGCGGATGGGCAGCGGATGGGCAGCGGATCGGCCGCGGATCGGCAGCGGATGGGCAGCGGATCGGCAGCGGATGGGCAGCGGATCGGCAGCGGATCCGCCGCGGATCCGCAGCGGATGGGCAGCGGATCGGCAGCGGATGGGCAGCGGATCCGCAGCGGATTGGCCGCGGATCCGCAGCGGATTGGCAGCGGATCCGCAGCGGATTGGCCGCTGCGAATTCGAAGCAGTTTTCCATCAGGTTTACAGTACCATGTACACCTAAGGAAAACCAAATCCGCTGTGCCCATGGTGCGGAAAATTCCGTGCAGAAACGCTGCGTTGTATTTTCCGCAGCATGTCAATTCTTTGTGCGGATTCCGCAGCGTTTTACACCTGTTCCTCAATAGGAATCCGCAGGTGAAATCCGCACAAAAAAACACTGGAAATCTGCTGTAAATCCACAGGTAAAACGCAGTGCCTTTTACCTGCAGATTTTTCAAAAATCGTGCGGAAAAATCTCACACGAATCCGCAACGTGGGCACATAGCCTTAGGGTTAGGGTTGGAATTAGAGTTAGGGTTGGAATTAGGGCTAGGGTTTGAAATAGGGTTAAAATTAGGCTTGTGGTTAGGGTTACGGATAGGGTTAGGGGTGTGTTGGGGTTACAGTTGTGGTTAGGGTTGGGATTAGGGTTACGGTTGGGATTAGGGTTAGGATTAGGGTTGGAATTAGGGTTACGGGTGTGTTGCGGTTAGGGTTGTGGTTAGGGGTGTGTTGGGGTTAGGGTTGTGATTAGGGTTATGGCTACAGTTGGGATTAGGATTAGGGGTGTGTTGGGGTTAGTGTTGAAGTTAGAATTGAGGGGTTTCCACTGTTTAGGCACATCAGGGGTCTCCAAACGCAACATGGCGCCACCATTGATTCCAGCCAATCTTGCGTTCAAAAAGTCAAATGGTGCTCCCGCCCTTCCAAGCCCCGACGTGTGCCCAAACAGTGGTTTACCCCCACATTTGGGGTACCAGCGTACTCAGGACAAACTGGGCAACAACTGTTGGGGTCCAATTTCTCCTGTTACCCTTGCAAAAATAAAAAATTACTTGCTAAAACATAATTTTTGAGAAAAGAACAATTATTTTTTATTTTCACGGCTCTGCGTTATAAACTTCTGTGAAGCACTTGGGGGTTGAAAGTGCTCACCACACATCTAGATAAGTTCCTTCGGGGGTCTAGTTTCCAAAATGGGGTCACTTGTGGGGTGTTTCTACTGTTTAGGCACATCAGGGGCTCTGCAAATGCAATGTGACGCCCGCAGACCATTCCATCAAAGTCTGCATTTCAAATGTCACTACTTCCCTTCCGAGCCCTGACGTGCGCCCAAACAGTGGTTTACCCCCACATATGGGGTATCAACGTACTCACAACAAACTGGGCAACAAATATTGGGGTCCAAATTCTCCTGTTACCCTTGTGAAAATAAAAAATTGCTTGCTAAAACATCTTTTTTGAGGAAAGAAAAATGATTTTTTATTTTCACGGCTCTGCGTTGTAAACTTCTGTGAAGCACTTGGGGGTTCAAAGTGCTCACCACACATCTAGATAAGTTCCCTTGGGGGTCTAGTTTCCAAAATGGAGTCACTTGTGGGGAGTTCCTACTGTTTAGGCACATCAGGGGCTCTGCAAACGCAACCTGATGCCCGCAGAGCATTCCATCAAAGTCTGCATTTCAAAACGTCACTACTTCCCTTCCGAACCCCGACGTGTGCCAAAACAGTGGTTTACCCCCACATATGGGGTATCAGCGTACTCAGGAGAAACTGGACAACAACTTTTGGGGTCCAATTTCTCCTGTTACTCTTGCAAAAATAAAAAAATTCTGGGCTAAAAAAATATTTTTGAGGAAAGGAAACACATTTTTTATTTTCACGGCTCTGCGTTATAAACTTCTGTGAAGCACTTGGGGGTTCAAAGTGCTCACCACACATCTAGATAAGTTCCCTTGGGGGTCTAGTTTCCAAAATGGAGTCACTTGTGGGGAGTTCCTACTGTTTAGGCACATCAGGGGCTCTGCAAACGCAACCTGATGCCCGCAGAGCATTCCATCAAAGTCTGCATTTCAAAACGTCACTACTTCCCTTCCGAACCCCGACGTGTGCCAAAACAGTGGTTTACCCCCACATATGGGGTATCAGCGTACTCAGGAGAAACTGGACAACAACTTTTGGGGTCTAATTTCTCCTGTTACTCTTGCAAAAATAAAAAAATTCTGGGCTAAAAAAATATTTTTGAGGAAAGGAAACACATTTTTTATTTTCACGGCTCTGCGTTATAAACTTCTGTGAAGCACTTGGGGGTTCAAAGTGCTCACCACACATCTAGATTAGTTCCTTGGGAGGTCTAGTTTCCAAAATGGAGTCACTTGTGCGGGAGCTCCAATGTTTAGGCACACAGGGGCTCTCCAAACGCGACATGGTGTCCGCTAATGATTGGAGCTAATTTTCCATTCAAAAAGCCAAATGGCGTGCCTTCCCTTCTGAGCCCTGCCGTGCGCCCAAACAGTGGTTTACCCCCACATATGGGGTATCATCGTACTCAGGACAAACTGGACAACAACAATTGGGATCCAATTTCTCCTATTACCCTTGGGAAAATAAAAAATTCTGGGCTAAAAATCATTTTTGAGGAAAGAAAAATTATTTTTTTATTTTCACGGCTCTGCGTTATAAACTTCTGTGAAACACCTGGGGGTTATAAGTGCTCACTATGCATCTAGATAAGTTCCTTGGGGGGTCTAGTTTCCAAAATGGGGTCACTTGTAGGGGAGCTCCAATGTTTAGGCACACAGGGGCTCTCCAAACGCGACATGGTGTCCGCTAACGATTGGAGCTAATTTTCCATTCAAAAAGTCAAATGGCACGCCTCCCCTTCCGAGCCTTGCCGTGCACCCAAACAGTGGTTTACCCCCACATATGAGGTATCTGCATACTCAGGAGAAATTGCCCAACAAATTTTAGGATCCATTTTATCCTGTTGCCCATGTGAAAATGAAAGAATTGAGGCTAAAAGAAATTTTGTGTGAAAAAAAAGTACTTTTTCATTTTTGCGGATCAATTTGTGAAGCACCTGGGGGTTTAAAGTGCTCACTATGCCTCTAGATGAGTTCCTTGGGGGGTCTAGTTTCCAAAATGGGGTCACTTGTGGAGGAGCTCCAATGTTTAGGCACACAGGGGCTTTCCAAACGCGACATGGTGTCCGCTAACGATGGAGATAATTTTTCATTCAAAAAGTCAAATGGCGCTCCTTCCCTTCCGAGCCTTACCATGTGCCCAAACAGTGGTTTACCCCCACATGTGAGGTATTGGTGTACTCAGGAGAAATTGCCCAACAAAATTTAGGATCCATTTTATCCTGTTGCCCATGTGAAAATGAAAAAATTGAGGCAAAAATAATTTTTTTGTGAAAAAAAAGTACTTTTTCATTTTTACGGATCAATTTGTGAAGCACCTGGGGGTTTAAAGTGCTCACTATGCTTCTAGATAAGTTCCTTGGGGGGTCTAGTTTCCAAAATGGGGTCACTTGTGGGGGAGCTCCAATGTTTAGGCACACGGGGGCTCTCCAAACGTGACATGGTGTCCGCTAAAGATTGGAGCCAATTTTTCATTCAAAAAGTCAAATGGCGCTCCTTCCCTTCCGAGCCCTGCCGTGCGCCCAAACAGTGGTTTACCCCCACATATGAGGTATCAGCGTACTCAGAACAAATTGGACAACAACTTTCGTGGTCCAGTTTCTCCTTTTACCCTTGGGAAAATAAAAAAATTGTTGCTAAAAGATCATTTTTGTGACAAAAAAGTTAAATGTTCATTTTTTCCTTCCATGTTGCTTCTGCTGCTGTGAAACACCTGAAGGGTTAATAAACTTCTTGAATGTGGTTTTGAGCACCTTGAGGGGTGCAGTTTTTAGAATGGTGTCACTTTTGGGTATTTTCAGCCATATAGAACCCTCAAAATGACTTCAAATGTGAGGTGGTCCCTAAAAAAAATGGTTTTGTAAATTTTGTTGTAAAAATGAGAAATCACTGGTCAAATTTTAACCCTTATAACTTCCTAGCAAAAAAAAAAATTGTTTCCAAAATTGTGCTGATGTAAAGTAGACATGTGGGAAACGTTATTTATTAACTATTTTGTGTCACATAACTCTCTGGTTTAACAGAATAAAAATTCAAAATGTGAAAATTGCGAAATTTTCAAATTTGTTGCCAAATTTCCGTTTTTTTCACAAATAAACTCAGAAATTATCGACCTAAATTTACCACTAACATGAAGCCCAATATGTCACGAAAAAACAATCTCAGAATCGCTAGGATCCGTTGAAGCGTTCCTGAGTTATTACCTCATAAAGGGACACTGGTCAGAATTTCAAAAAACGGCAAGGTCATTAAGGCCAAAATAGGCTGGGTCATGAAGGGGTTAAGGGAGACAAGTGACGTAGATTTGCCTGTAACTGCCCCTCCAACCAGCACAACCGCAGATTTGACAACTGGAACTTTGGCTCACATGGCGGATTATGCCTTACGTATCCTCAAAAGGGACACACGCATTATAAAAATGATGAGCGATGATGATTACTGGTTGGCCTGCATCCTTGACCCTCGCTATAAAGGCAAATTGCAAAATATTATGCCACATGAGAACCTCGAACAAATATTAGCAACCAAACAAGCTACTCTTGTAGACCGTTTGATTCAGGCATTTCCAGCACACAGCGCCGGTGATGGTTCTCACACGAGCTGCAGGGGGCTACATGGCAGAGGTGTTAGAGGTGCACAGATCAGAAGTGGCGTTGGACAGAGGGGTTTTCTGACCAGGTTGTGGAGTGATTTCGCAATGACCGCAGACAGGACAGGTACTGCAGCATATATTCAAAGTGACAGGAGACAACATTTGTCCAGTATGGTTACTAACTATTTTTCATCCCTTATCGATGTTCTCCCTCAACCGTCATTCCCATTTGATTACTGGGCATCCAAATTAGACACCTGGCCTGAATTGGCAGAATATGCATTGCAGGAGCTTGCTTGCCCAGCAGCTAGTGTGCTATCCGAAAGAGTATTCAGTGCTGCTGGTTCAATATTAACCGAAAAAAGGACTCGTCTGGCTACCCAAAATGTGGATGATCTCACCTTCATTAAAATGAACCACTCCTGGATTTCAAATTATTTTGCCCCACCTTTCCCGGCTGACACCTAGCTTTCCTATAAAAATTGCTTGCTTGTGGACTGGTCTTACTGAGTGTTCCAATCTGTTAATTTGCAGCAGCTGTTTGTCCAGCATACGACATGTTTACACCTCCCCCAATGGGAAAACTCCCCCCACGGGGCCGTGGTCTCGCCACTTGGCGCAAGCACCAGTTACAGTGCTGTTTGTCTGAAGAGGTGGGTGTGCCCGCTTTTGGTCGACGGCACTGCCACTGGGTCCCTCATAGTACAATGTAGTGTCTCTGGCGGTGGTGGTGCGCACCCAACGTCAGACACACCATTGTAACATGAGGGGCCCTGGGGCGGTACCGCCGGCCACAAGAGAGTTCCCCCCCCCCGCTCAAACTGTGCTCTACCACATGCAAAATTATCTCGCACAGCTCCACCAATGTTTAGTCTATGCGCTGACATCATTCAATGCCTGGCACTGACAAACAATACCAATTTGTTGACATCTATGATGCTAGTTAAAGTAGTCTGGGTCAGTGTCCTATATTGACACCAGTAAATACTAATTTACTGCCAAATTACTTTGTCATAAACTCTGCAGATGAGCCCACCCCTGTACCTAAGCATGCCACCCTTTTTTTTATTTATAGTTGTTTTGCGAGACATTAACATCTATTTATTTTTTGGGAGTACTAACTGTATCAGACACTTCTTGCAATACTCCTCCACTGACCACAATGCTGCCTGCCTGTTTATCCATGTAACCGATTTAAAACTGCCATGACTGCCTATTGTTTGTTATTTTAGGCCTTTGATAGCCTGTCTGCGGCCCCTACTTGCAATACTCCTCCACTGACCACAATGCTGCCTGGAGTGCCTGCCTGTGTATCCATGTAACCGATTTAAAACTGCCATGCCTGCCTATTGTTTGTTATTTTAGGCCTTTGATAGCCTGTCTGCGGCCCCTACTTGCAATACTCCTCCACTGACCACAATGCTGCCTGCCGGTGTATCCATGTAACCGATTTAAAACTGCCATGCCTGCCTATTGTTTGTTATTTTAGGCCTTTGATAGCCTGTCTGCGGCCCCTACTTGCAATACTCCTCCACTGACCACAATGCTGCCTGGAGTGCCTGCCTGTGTATCCATGTAACCGATTTAAAACTGCCATGCCTGCCTATTGTTTGTTATTTTAGGCCTTTGATAGCCTGTCTGCGGCCCCTACTTGCAATACTCCTCCACTGACCACAATGCTGCCTGGAGTGCCTGCCTGTGTATCCATGTAACCGATTTAAAACTGCCATGCCTGCCTATTGTTTGTTATTTTAGGCCTTTGATAGCCTGTCTGCGGCCCCTACTTGCAATACTCCTCCACTGACCACAATGCTGCCTGCCTGTGTATCCATGTAACCGATTTAAAACTGCCATGCCTGCCTATTGTTTGTTATTTTAGGCCTTTGATAGCCTGTCTGCGGCCCCTACTTGCAATACTCCTCCACTGACCACAATGCTGCCTGCCTGTGTATCCATGTAACCGATTTAAAACTGCCATGCCTGCCTATTGTTTGTTATTTTAGGCCTTTGATAGCCTGTCTGCGGCCCCTACTTGCAATATTCCAGAAGATAAATATGAAGGGGGCACCACGGATTATATAATGGGATCACCCTGACCTCCAAAACAGTACATCAAAAAACAACAAAGAAAAAGACGAAGGTCATATGAATGGGGATCACCACACTTTGGATTTAGCAAAAAGTAGAAACAATTTTATTATGCTGCAAAAACACATGAAACACGCAATACAGAAAACAGACAGTTAAAAACAATTAAAAAAGCAACACACTTGTTCCTTAGAACCATGGCCCTTAATAAGGCCTGCACCTGCGCTATGGCAAATAGGGCAATGTCACATAGCATGAATACCTATATGGACACCACTGTACATACACTTAGTAATGCAATGAAATAGGCCCACAATAAAGTATACCCGGTGATCACTATGAGAGACAATCCTCTGACCCTGTATCATAAGCACCGTATACACCAGAGGGTTCTGCCATAAGTGCAGACTAATGTTCTCCCTCATACAGGCATGACCCTCACTTTAGCATGCACAGAGGTGAGTGGCCTCACACAAGTCACTGAATAAGGTCTATAGGTAAAATACCGAACATAGACCTCCATGTGTAGCCATACCATACAATACCATGGACATGTGCAGCCAAGTGGATAGCGCAAGTGGAAGAGGGACCCAACGCGTGTCGCCCCGCAAAGGAGGCTTCGTCAGGGGTACCGACCACTGTAACTGTTTTACCTTATATGCAGGTTCCAATAAAGTTTACCAATTGCAGCTGTGTGTGAGCTGCCGCGTGTAGGCTTCAGTGAAAAGACTTCCTGGTAGAAGGTACAACTGCGCAGATGCGCACAGTAACCACCCCCTACCAAGGTGCCATAGTAACCCAGTGTGTATAAACAATGCCATATCTGCATGCAGAGAGACTCGTCTCAAAGATTTATCTACCATACACTGGGCTGCAGTGTTTGCGGAGAGAGAAGATAACTATGTAAACATACTTTGCCTGCACATCCAAGGTCTCCGTGATCTGTAGTCACTTCATGTAAGCGTGCACAGGCTTGAATGGAGTGCTTCCTGGTAATGGACTCGACTGCGCAGCTGCACACAGTGACAGCCCCATGCCCAGGCACCATGGTAAAACAGCGTACACACACAGTGTTGTGTAACCCTGCAGGAACTCACATCTCAAGAGCAATACGCAGGTGTCAGGAATACCTGTCTTACGCCGGCTGCAATATCAGCAGAGACAGAAAATCTATATAGACTCACATCACTTGCCTGTCAGAGGTACCCATAATCTGTGGCCACCCCATATAAACGTTCGCAAGCTTGAATGAAGTGCTTCCTGGTAGTAAGCTGAACTGCGCAACGCGCACAATGACTACCTCATACCAAGGTACCATGGTAACACAGCATATACTAATAGTGCTGTGCAGCCCTGTAGGGATTCACATCCAGAAAGCAATACACAGGCATCAAAGATACCTGTCTTGCACTGGACTGCACAAAATATTCAAAATAGCCATATACCTAATTTGTACCCATCCAAGGGGCCCACATATAGGCTATAGAGCTACAGAGAACGGTGAACATCTACCCCGGAATACAATTCTACATAGATATTTCAGAGTAAGAAGGCGCAGATGTCACCTGCAAATTCTAAAGATAGAATGATATCTAGCCATGATAAAATCATGCAGATGTTAAACATGCCTGTCTTAGAAATGGCTAGTATAGAAAAATAGCCTACCCCAAAACACGGAAGTACTAATGATAATCCCATATGCACACACATAAGAATATAAGAGTAAGAAGGCGCAGGTGTCACTTGCAAAATATAAGAATAAACTATTATCTAATAACGATCGAATCATGCCGGTATAGACAAGCCTATCCTACAGATAGCTTATGTCAATTATGCTATGAGAGAAAAAAAAAAAAAAAAAAAAAAAAAAAAAAAAGCCAAGGTATATGTGCATATCCCTATAGGGCTTAATCTGGGAAACAAAACTGCCATGTAGATGACATATAGAACACGTACTACAGGCCCCCAGATGCATGAGGACATATGAATCCCGCCAGCCAGGTTCAAATGCAACGCCGCTGGTATTCCAAAACACACCTAGATGTTGAACTAAATCAAAAAAATATATAACGTTGGAGTGGTGTCCAAATAGGCAAAAGTGATGTCCATATAGGTACAATTTAGACCTAGAGAGTCACAAAGCAAAACCAAACACTATAATAACTATTTAAAGCTGTTTATAAAAGCCCGTAAAGAGCAAGTCCTCATTAAGGCCAAATGGTGTAACGCTGTTCAGTTCATAAATCCATTTTGATTCCCGTCTCAGGAGATCCAAAGAGATATCTCCACCTCTAATGTTGGTCCGAACCCCTTCTAGTCCCATGACCTTGGTTCCTTTCCAATGAGCACCGTGTGCCTCCAGATAATGCGCTGCCACCGACGTCAAAGTCTTCCCTTTGTTGTTATCACTCCGGGCCGTTGTAATATTAGAGAAATGTTGTTGGATACGTCTCCTAAATTCTTGGGTTGTCTGTCCAACGTACACCTTGGGACATGGACATATCAGAGCGTACACAAGGTTTCGTGATTTACAGTTAAAGTACATTTTGATAGGCATCTGTGAAAGAGGAAATGGTAAAGACATTAGTTCATCCCGAACTGTGAAAGGGCAGATGTTACAGCTCCCACAAGGGAATGTCCCCCTAAGTTTGATCCCCCTGTTTAAATGTTTAACAGGTCGCTGAAAATGACTATGGCTGAGGAGGTCCCTAAAATTCCTAGCCCTTCGTGAGATCAAATTGGGCTGTGTAGAAATAAACGATTTTAATTTAGATTCCCCCAGCAGAATATTCCAATACTTAGACAGAATACCTCGCACATCCTCCCACTGGTTGTTGTACGATGTAACAATACCAAGTGGCCTGTCTCGCACCTTATCTTGGGGTTGTAATAGCTCCTCCCGTCTCCTATCCCTAGCCGACACAAAGGCCTGTGTGATTACCTTCTGTGGGTAGCCTCTCTCACGGAATCTTGAAGTGAGTTCTCGGGATTCTCTGAGAAAATCAGCATGATGGGAACAGTTTCTTTTAACTCTGTAGAATTGGCCCTTAGGGATTCCCTTTTTAAGATGCTGGGGATGAAAACTGGAGAAATGCAATAAACTGTTAGTCGCAGTAGGTTTTCGGTAAAGGGTGCTAGTGACTCTGGTGTCATGTAGAGAAAGTTTCAAGTCCAAAAATTCAATCTCAGTCTGTGAATACTGCGACGTAAGATGGATATTCCAGGGATTATCATTCAATATTCCCACAAACTCTTGGCATTCTGTCTTGGTACCTGTCCAAAAGAATAGAACGTCATCAATGTAACGTACCCATTTGACGACATGTTTTGAAAATTCCTCAAGACGATACACCCTCGTCACTTCCCACCACCCTAAAAACAGGTTGGCGTACGCCGGAGCACACCGAGCCCCCATGGCGGTCCCTCTTACCTGTCTATAGAAGACACGGTCAAACGTAAAGTAGTTTTTGTCCAATATGAACAACAACAAATCCAATAAGAAGGAATCGTGTCCTCTGCCGCCAGATGTATTAAGATCCAAAAAATATGACACAGCCTGTATCCCCAGTTGATGTCCTATACAGGTGTAGAGTGACTCTACATCTAGAGTCACAAGCCAGGTATTGGGAGGAACGACCAGATCCTGAATCTGTAGAATCAATGACGTAGAGTCCCTAATAAAGGAATCAAGAGATGTAACTAGGGGCTGCAGGAAAAAGTCCACATATATGCAAGGCCGTTCCAAAAGTCCCCCAATCCCCGACACGATGGGCCTCCCTGGTGGCGCCTGTACCGATTTGTGCACTTTTGGGAGCATATAGAAGGTGGGCGTACGGGGATGGGAATTCATCATGAACTCCTTCTCTCGTTTGTTGATGATGCTATGAGAGAATGCAGCATCCAATAGTTGGTGTAATTTCAACTGAAAAACACGAGAGGGATCCGAGGGAAGAACCTGATAACACTCAGTGTTAGATAGTTGACGCCTTGCCTCCTGAGTGTACAGGTCTACTGGCCAGATCACCAAATTCCCCCCTTTATCCGCTTCGCGGATCACAAAATCTCTATTGGAGCCTAATTTGGTAATGGCGAATTGTTCTTTCCTACTGAGATTCCTACCTCTATTAGGGTCCAATTTCAAGTGGTGTACTTCTCTACAAACCGAGTTGAAAAAACTCTGCACCGCCGGAAATAGTGAAAATGAAGGGGTGGCTTGAGAGGGCAATCTCCCCGTAAACCTCCTTCTGCCAAACCCATCCTCACCTTCATCAAGCAGGTCCAGTAAATCCCTAAGAACCCCTCTGTCACTTGCAGGCAGATCATCAATGGCAGATGGTTGATGGAATAGCAGTTTAAAAGTGAGTTGCCTGCAGAAAAGATATACATCCTTAATCAATGTAAATTTATCAAGACCTCCCATAGGGCAAAAAGACAAACCCTTCTCAAGTACCGAAGTCTCCAGTTCCGAGAGTGTATAGTTTGACAGATTAATAATCTGTAACTTACCCCCTCCAGGCCCCAGGTCCTGATCTCCTCCTGTTAATAACGTTTCTTGTTCTGACGCGTTTCCCGTTTGTGCCGGGGGGACCAAGCCTGATAATTCCTGGACTGTTTCTTTTGGGGTGGATTTCTTCCTTCTACCCCTCCTGTGGCGCCTTCGGTATCGCTCGGGTCCGTAGATAAAAAATCATCGCTAGACGGTATATCTGTAGCCAAGGTAGTATTACTATTGCTGGGTCTGATGTTAGCCCAGGCTCTGGCATTCCCCTTATGTGTCCATTTAAATGCACGGCCGCTTTTGAAATCAGACTGGTCCCTTTTAAATTTATGTTTTTTCCTCCCAATCACCTCTTTCTCAAAGTTGTCTATAGTCAATTTCAATGTTGCCTGAAATGGATCCACCAACGTCTTTCTATCAAATTTCTCAAGCTTAATCTCACATATTTTGATTTTGTCTCTTAGCACCTCCAAGGTCTTGTGATCATGTTCTAACAGCATATCAATGATAATCTGAGAGCACTTTAATAAACCCTGTTCCCATGACTTTTGGAAACCATTGTCAGCTTCCCATGCAGGGAAAATTTGTACCCTCAGGCCTCTGGGCACCAAACCAACCCTTTTATACTCCTCTAGTGTCTTTACGTTCCACCAAGATTTAGTCAGTGCTTTATGCAGCGAAGTCAATTCCCTAGTCACTCCCTGAAAATTACCATCCTGTGCACTTTCAGAAGAAACTCCACACTGCTCATCACAAAAAATGCCACTGGCCTGATTATTCCACGCGGCTTCCCTAGTGGCTAAATCCATAATATCAAAAAGATATCACTTCCAATTTTCAACAAATAAACCGTGTGCCGTCACCCAGAAAATGTGGCCAAAAAGCCACATATACCAAGAACCACAGAAGATAAATATGAAGGGGGCACCACGGATTATATAATGGGATCACCCTGACCTCCAAAACAGTACATCAAAAAACAACAAAGAAAAAGACGAAGGTCATATGAATGGGGATCACCACACTTTGGATTTAGCAAAAAGTAGAAACAATTTTATTATGCTGCAAAAACACATGAAACACGCAATACAGAAAACAGACAGTTAAAAACAATTAAAAAAGCAACACACTTGTTCCTTAGAACCATGGCCCTTAATAAGGCCTGCACCTGCGCTATGGCAAATAGGGCAATGTCACATAGCATGAATACCTATATGGACACCACTGTACATACACTTAGTAATGCAATGAAATAGGCCCACAATAAAGTATACCCGGTGATCACTATGAGAGACAATCCTCTGACCCTGTATCATAAGCACCGTATACACCAGAGGGTTCTGCCATAAGTGCAGACTAATGTTCTCCCTCATACAGGCATGACCCTCACTTTAGCATGCACAGAGGTGAGTGGCCTCACACAAGTCACTGAATAAGGTCTATAGGTAAAATACCGAACATAGACCTCCATGTGTAGCCATACCATACAATACCATGGACATGTGCAGCCAAGTGGATAGCGCAAGTGGAAGAGGGACCCAACGCGTGTCGCCCCGCAAAGGAGGCTTCGTCAGGGGTACCGACCACTGTAACTGTTTTACCTTATATGCAGGTTCCAATAAAGTTTACCAATTGCAGCTGTGTGTGAGCTGCCGCGTGTAGGCTTCAGTGAAAAGACTTCCTGGTAGAAGGTACAACTGCGCAGATGCGCACAGTAACCACCCCCTACCAAGGTGCCATAGTAACCCAGTGTGTATAAACAATGCCATATCTGCATGCAGAGAGACTCGTCTCAAAGATTTATCTACCATACACTGGGCTGCAGTGTTTGCGGAGAGAGAAGATAACTATGTAAACATACTTTGCCTGCACATCCAAGGTCTCCGTGATCTGTAGTCACTTCATGTAAGCGTGCACAGGCTTGAATGGAGTGCTTCCTGGTAATGGACTCGACTGCGCAGCTGCACACAGTGACAGCCCCATGCCCAGGCACCATGGTAACACAGCGTACACACACAGTGTTGTGTAACCCTGCAGGAACTCACATCTCAAGAGCAATACGCAGGTGTCAGGAATACCTGTCTTACGCCGGCTGCAATATCAGCAGAGACAGAAAATCTATATAGACTCACATCACTTGCCTGTCAGAGGTACCCATAATCTGTGGCCACCCCATATAAACGTTCGCAAGCTTGAATGAAGTGCTTCCTGGTAGTAAGCTGAACTGCGCAACGCGCACAATGACTACCTCATACCAAGGTACCATGGTAACACAGCATATACTAATAGTGCTGTGCAGCCCTGTAGGGATTCACATCCAGAAAGCAATACACAGGCATCAAAGATACCTGTCTTGCACTGGACTGCACAAAATATTCAAAATAGCCATATACCTAATTTGTACCCATCCAAGGGGCCCACATATAGGCTATAGAGCTACAGAGAACGGTGAACATCTACCCCGGAATACAATTCTACATAGATATTTCAGAGTAAGAAGGCGCAGATGTCACCTGCACATTCTAAAGATAGAATGATATCTAGCCATGATAAAATCATGCAGATGTTAAACATGCCTGTCTTAGAAATGGCTAGTATAGAAAAATAGCCTACCCCAAAACACGGAAGTACTAATGATAATCCCATATGCACACACATAAGAATATAAGAGTAAGAAGGCGCAGGTGTCACTTGCAAAATATAAGAATAAACTATTATCTAATAACGATCGAATCATGCCGGTTTTACCATGGTGCCTGGGCATGGGGCTGTCACTGTGTGCAGCTGCGCAGTCGAGTCCATTACCAGGAAGCACTCCATTCAAGCCTGTGCACGCTTACATGAAGTGACTACAGATCACGGAGACCTTGGATGTGCAGGCAAAGTATGTTTACATAGTTATCTTCTCTCTCCGCAAACACTGCAGCCCAGTGTATGGTAGATAAATCTTTGAGACGAGTCTCTCTGCATGCAGATATGGCATTGTTTATACACACTGGGTTACTATGGCACCTTGGTAGGGGGTGGTTACTGTGCGCATCTGCGCAGTTGTACCTTCTACCAGGAAGTCTTTTCACTGAAGCCTACACGCGGCAGCTCACACACAGCTGCAATTGGTAAACTTTATTGGAACCTGCATATAAGGTAAAACAGTTACAGTGGTCGGTACCCCTGACGAAGCCTCCTTTGCGGGGCGACACGCGTTGGGTCCCTCTTCCACTTGCGCTATCCACTTGGCTGCACATGTCCATGGTATTGTATGGTATGGCTACACATGGAGGTCTATGTTCGGTATTTTACCTATAGACCTTATTCAGTGACTTGTGTGAGGCCACTCACCTCTGTGCATGCTAAAGTGAGGGTCATGCCTGTATGAGGGAGAACATTAGTCTGCACTTATGGCAGAACCCTCTGGTGTATACGGTGCTTATGATACAGGGTCAGAGGATTGTCTCTCATAGTGATCACCGGGTATACTTTATTGTGGGCCTATTTCATTGCATTACTAAGTGTATGTACAGTGGTGTCCATATAGGTATTCATGCTATGTGACATTGCCCTATTTGCCATAGCGCAGGTGCAGGCCTTATTAAGGGCCATGGTTCTAAGGAACAAGTGTGTTGCTTTTTTAATTGTTTTTAACTGTCTGTTTTCTGTATTGCGTGTTTCATGTGTTTTTGCAGCATAATAAAATTGTTTCTACTTTTTGCTAAATCCAAAGTGTGGTGATCCCCATTCATATGACCTTCGTCTTTTTCTTTGTTGTTTTTTACTTGCAATATTCCTCCACTGACCACAATGCTGCCTGCCTGTGTATCCATGTAACCGATTTAAAACTGCCATGCCTGCCTATTGTTTGTTATTTTAGGCCTTTGATAGCCTGTCTGCGGCCCCTACTTGCAATACTCCTCCACTGACCACACCAATGCTGCCCGTGTACCCCTGGAACCTATTTAAAAGTTTATAGAGCCTAGTTATATATTTTATTTACTATTAATAAGGCCATGATGGACTACGCTGTACCACGCTACAAGCTAACCAGTCGACACTTCTTTTGCGAGAAAAGCCATCCCAACCCTCCACCAGCATGTAAAAGACCGCATTGTCCATGCACTCTGGCAATCTGTGAGTACAAAGGTGCACCTGACAACAAACGCATGGACCTGTAGGCATGGCCACGGAAGATTACGTGTCCATTATGGCGCAATGGGTTAATGTGGTGGATGCATGGTCCACAGGGGACAGCCTACTAAGTCTGTCTGCAGTCCCTAATTCAAATTGTCCTCCACTGTCTAAATCGGAGCTTCCACCTTCTGGCTTTCGGCCTATAGTATCAGATATTAAACTGCATTTGGCCTTCAACTTTGGTTACGGCCTACTAACGGTGTCTGCCCCTGCCTGGTGTTTGTCCTCAACTGAATAAAGCTGAGCTTCAACCTTCTGGCTCTCATTAAGTGCTGTGTTTTTAAAAATTGGTGGTTAGGGCCTACTAACGGTGTCTGCCCCTCCCTGGTGTTTGCCCTCAACTGTCTAAATCGGAGCTTCCACCTTCTGGCTTTCGGCCTATAGTATCAGATATTAAACTGCATTTGGCCTTCAACTTTGGTTACGGCCTACTAACGGTGTCTGCCCCTGCCTGGTGTTTGTCCTCAACTGAATAAAGCTGAGCTTCAACCTTCTGGCTCTAATTTTTTTTTTTTAAGTGCTGGTTGGGGCATAATACCTCTGTTTGCTGCTCCCTGGTGTTGACCTCAACTGGCTTTCGGCCTATAGTATCAGATATTAAACTGCATTTGGCCTTCAACTTTGGTTACGGCCTACTAACGGTGTCTGCCCCTGCCTGGTGTTTTTCCTCAACTGAATAAAGCTGAGCTTCAACCTTCTGGCTCTCATTAAGTGCTGTGTTTTTAAAAATTGGTGATTAGGGCCTACTAACGGTGTCTGCCCCTCCCTGGTGTTTGCCCTCAACTGAATAAAGCTGAGCTTCCACCTTCTGGCTTTCGGAATATAGTATCAGATATTAAACTGCATTTGGCCTTCAACTTTGGTTACGGCCTACTAACGGTGTCTGCCCCTGCCTGGTGTTTTTCCTCAACTGAATAAAGCTGAGCTTCAACCTTCTGGCTCTAATTTTTTTTTTTTTTTAAGTGCTGGTTGGGGCATAATACCTCTGTTTGCTGCTCCCTAGTGTTGACCTCAACTGAATAAAGCTGAGCTTCCACCTTCTGGCTTTTGGCCTATAGTATCAGATATTAAACTGCATTTGGCCTTCAACTTTGGTTACGACCTACTAACGGTGTCTGCCCCTGCCTGGTGTTTTTCCTCAACTGAATAAAGCTGAGCTTCAACCTTCTGGCTCTCATTAAGTGCTGTGTTTTTAAAAATTGGTGGTTAGGGCCTACTAACGGTGTCTGCCCCTCCCTGGTGTTTGCCCTCAACTGAATAAAGCTGAGCTTCAGTCTTAGGCTTTTGGCCTAAAGTATCAGATATTAAACTGCATTTGGCCTATTAGTGTGTTTGGGCCCTTAAAACAGTGTCTGCTGCTCCTGGGTTTGCTACTCCACTGAACAAAGCAATGCCGCCTGTTTAGTCCTGTTACCAATTTTGAACTGCATTTAGCCTACTTTATTCTTTGGCCCTATATCTGTTTCCTCCTCATCCTGCCCATTGCCCAGCCACTGCTAGATGAGTCTGCTGGTACATTGACCTAGACCACTACATTCCCCTTGCACTCTACACAGCCAGAATCTGACCCTGCTGAAAGTAAGGTTCCCCTTCCCGCATGTTATACCACCTTACACAGGGACAAAGAGGAAGGTGCAGATGAAAGTGCAGGTTCCTTCATCAGGTGGGGGGGGGGGCATACACGTTGGCGACGTTACTGGCACAGGGCCCCTCAGAGTACGCAAAAGTGTCGCTGCTGGTGGGAGGCGCCCCCGCCGTGCAAACACACCGCTGTACTTTGAGGGGCCCTGTGCCAGTGCCAATGCGAACAAGTGTGCCCCCCTGCTTGCTCAGGATCACAGCACTTGCAACGTTGAAATACTTACCTCTCCCTGCTCCACCGCCGTGACGTAGTCCACGATTCCTGGGCCCACTAAAACCTTGAACCAGCCCTACCCCCCACAACTTTTGCCAAATGACCCCCAAGTTCCATTGAACAACTATTATTATAAAGTTAATTAAGATTGACAAGCTTCAGAAACAAGAACGGATGTTTTTGGCATTAAAATGGGCACTGTAGGTGTTTTCCTGGCCTCCACTCACTGCCGACTATGCTTCCCCATTGACTTGCATTGGGTTTCGTGTTTCGGTCGATCCCCGACTTTTAGCGATAATCGGCCGACTGCACTCGACTCGACTCTGGACAAAGTCGGGTTTCACAAAACCCGACTCGATCTTTAAAAAATGAAAGTCGCTCAACCCTAGTACTGAGATGTGGTCTGTGGTCATTACCTGCAGAACCACTGCCTTATTGAGGGTGAACCAACCAAGAAAAAAACAGTCAATAGTCCAAATATATATAAATATACAAAAAAACCTTTATTAAAGATAATACCAGATAAAAACATTACAGGAGGAAAAAATCCCCATGCTACCCATGGCATGCACCTAAAAGGACAGGGGGTAGGTGCCTCCAACATGAATAGGTCCACCCATCAACCATAAAGAAAAAACAATAATCATGTAGGGCTAAAGAACAACGGCTGCTTATAAAGGGCAATAGAGTCCACATTTAGCAGAAAAGCCCACACAAAATATGCACAGAATACATACCGGTTAATGCAGGAGTATACTTAGTATGGATAGGCACCTCACCCCTGTCCATACTAAGTATACTCCTGCATTAACAGGTATGTATTCTGTGCATATTTTTTCCTTCTGTCATGTTTTTATCTGGTATTATCTTTAATAAAGGTTTTTTGTATATTTATATATATTTGGACTATTGACTGTTTTTTTCTTGGTTGGTTTGGTGTTTATTGTTGCAGTCTGTCCACTATGGTCCTATTCTCGGTCCCATTTTATTGTACTTTATTGGAAATATACCCCATATAGGGTTAATAATAATGGTGGTGATGACCTCTTTGCTTTCCACAATATCATTTTGCTTATTGAGGGTGTCTTGATAATTGCCAATAATTTCCATCTGTTGTCTATTCCATTTGCACAAGGGCATGTGAAATTGATTGTCAAACAGTGTTGTTCCTAAGTGGACAGTTTGATTTACTTGGAGTTATATTCTGTTGTTTAAGTGTTCCCTTTATTTTTTTGAGCAGTGTGTTAGGAGTTGAGTTTCCTCTGCTGCACAGGGGGAATCTCGATCCGTCTCTGCTGCGGTCTCCCATTCTCCATCAGCCGCAGTGGAGCCTGCTCGGCGTCGGTCCCAGCATCTCACTGGGTCTGATTCAGTGCAAAGGGTTATTGCTGCCTCTCCAGGCTCTACTATTGTACCCTGCACTGATCTACAGCGAACAGGCTTTTCTGGGACTAAGTTCTGCTTTGCACATACTGAGCATGCCCAGGGTAAGATCTCTCACTGGAGATCAGGGGTCACATGTTCAGCTTCTGCAGCCAAGTCCATTGGTCCTTTCAGGAAGGTCCTATAGGTGCTAGGACTAAGTCCTGCTCTGCACACACTGAGCATGCCCAGGGCAAGATCTCTCAGTGGAGATCTAGGGTCACATGCTCAGGTATGGCAATCTCTCATTGGTCCTCTTCTTTAAGGTCTTGTATGTGCTGCAGCTATTTAAGGCTCGCATGGCCGCACGGCCATGCGCTAGTATCTTCATATGTTACATGCTTTGCGCCACTGTGGTCATTTGTGTGAATGTGTTCAGGGACCCGGCTGAAATAAGCCCCTAGAATGCTGGCACCTCCGGCGAGGAGTTTGTGTGTGAGAGTATTCAGGGACCCGGCTGAAGTAAGCCCTTAGAATGCTGACACCTCCGGCGAGGAGTGTTGTATGCATGAATGACCACTGACTGCTCTCGTCTGGGTAGTTAGCCTGTGTCTCTGTGAGAGTTAACAGGGCACAGAGCTTTGCTTTCTCGGCCACTCTGTGAAGCTAACAGAGCTGGTTATTACCGCCATATTGCGCCGCCATCCACTTAGCAGCAGGATATTGCTGCACTGTGGATCCCGGGTTGCGAACGCACCAATCACCTCAATAAATATATTCGGTGCGTTCCGCAAACCCTAACATTATACTAGTGCCAGGATCTGGCTAAGTAATGGCGGACACACAGTGATTGCAGGGGTACATACAGCTGCTGGAGGGCCGGTTGGCGTCTCTCGAGCGTGCAACCTCGGCGGTGGATGTTACCGCAATTGCTGTTCAGGCTGCTAGCATGGCTGCAGCAGCTTTACCCACTGCCACCTCTTTCCCGACCTTATCCCACCTTCCATTGCCTGAAAAATTCTCTGGGGACAGTAAGTCCTGTAGGGGATTCGTGAGCCAGTGCGGTATACATCTCGAGCTCCTGGCTGCACGTTTTCCCACAGAGCGGGCAAAGGTGGGATTTGTAATTTCTCTTCTGTCGGACAGAGCTTTGGAGTGGGCTACTCCGCTGTGGGAGCGCAACGATCATGTGGTGCAGAGTGTTCCTCGGTTTCTGGACACTGTGAAACAGGTCTTCGTAGGATCTCAAGTCACCCATGATACGGCGCTCCAACTGCTGGCATTGACTCAGGGTTCAACCATGGTCAGCCAATTTGCCATTCTCTTCCGGACCTTAGCGTCTGAGTTGGAGTGGTCTGATAAAACCCTCATCCCAGTCTTCTGGAGGGGGCTGGCTGACCATGTGAAGGACGCTTTGGCCGCTAGGGAGATTCCCGCTACACTGGAGGAGCTCATATCCATATCAACTCGCATAGACCTTCGTTTTCACGAGCGAAGGTTGGAGCGAGCCCAGTGTAAGCAGAGGTTTCGGCTGGCTCCCACCTTTGCCAGACCTTTGGAATCTCCGGTCCAGGCGCCCGAGTCACATGAGGCCATGGAGGGGTCATGAGCGGGGTCTAAGTCCCAGGCCGCTCATGCCCCTAAGCTCTGTCATGTTTGCCGGCAGTCCGGACATCTTGCCTCCAAGTGTCCGCAGCGGTCGAGGAAACGTCAGCGTCTAGTGGCAGTTGGAGGAGGTACATTAGACACGGCGACGTTTACCTCAAAATTGTCCTTCAAGGGGACAATTACCATAGGCCCATCCACTCTTATGGTAGAGCTTTGCGTGGACTCTGGAGCGGAGGGTAATTTTATGTCATCCGTAGTGTTGAGCGATACCGTCCGATACTCGAAAGTATCGGTATCGGATAGTATCGGCCGATACCCGAAAAGTATCGGATATCGCCGATACCGATACCAATACAAGTCAATGGGACACCAAGTATCGTAAGGTATCCTGTATGGTTCCCAGGGTCTGAAGGAGAGGAAACTCTCCTTCAGGCCCTGGGATCCATATTAATGTGTAGAATAAAAATAAAAAATATTGATATACTCACCTCTCCGACGCAGCCTGGACCTTACCGATGTAACCGGCAGCTTCCTTTCCTAAGAATGAGCGCTTGAAAGACCTTGGATGACGTTGCGGTTTGTGATTGGTCGCGTGAGCGGTCACGTGACCGCCACGCGACCAATCACAAGCCGCGACGTCATCTAGGGTCTTTCATGCACTTGAAAGACCTTAGATGACGTCGCGGCTTGTGATTGGTCGCGTGGCGGTCATGTGACCGCTCACGCGACCAATCACAAGCCGCGACGTCATCTAAGGTCTTTCAAGCGCTCATTCTTAGGAACGGAAGCTGCCGGTTACATCGGTAAGGTCCATGCTGCATCGGAGAGGTGAGTATATCAATATTTTTTATTCTTTATTTTACACATTAATATCGATACCGATACCGATTCCCGATATCACAAAAGTATCGGATCTCGGTATCGGAATTCCGATACAGCAAATATCGGCCGATACCCGATACTTGCGGTATCGGAATGCTCAACACTAGTCATCCGCTTTCGCTTAGCGACACGCAATACCCCTGGTGATGCTCGCCAAGCCAATAACCATTCGAGTGGTAAATGGGTCGACACTACCTTCACAGATTACACACCAAACCATCCCTTTCACTCTCTCTGTATCTCCATCACATCAGGAGATTATTTCTCTTTTGGTCCTTCCTGAGAGAGTTGATGAGGTCCTGTTGGGGATACCCTGGCTTCGTTTTCATTCTCCTCATATAGAGTGGTCCTCAGGGAAAATTTTGGGATGAAGTAATTCCTGTGAGGGTAGATGTCAGAGGGAGTGCATTCAGGTTGCTACAACTGAGGTACCCGCAGATCTTTCCTCTCTCCCCAAGCACTATTGGCCTTATGTGGACGTGTTCTCCAAAAGGGCTGCGGAGACCCTTCCGCCTCACCGCCCCTATGACTGTCCTATCGATCTCTTGCCTGGAGCTGAGCCTCCCCGGGGTCGAGTCTATCCGTTATCTCTCCCGGAGACGGAGGCAATGTCTCAGTATATCCAAGAAAATCTGGCAAGAGGTTTTATTAGGAAGTCAGTGTCACCTGCTGGGGCTGGGTTCTTCTTCGTACAGAAGAAGAGTGGAGAATTGCGTCCATGCATTGACTACAGGGGTCTTAACGCCATCACCGTTAAAAACAAGTACCCACTACCCCTGATATCTGAGCTCTTTGATAGGCTACGGGGAGCAAAGGTTTTTACTAAATTAGATCTGCGGGGTGCTTATAACCTGATCCGCATCCGTGAGGGGGACGAGTGGAAGACGGCTTTTAACACCAGGGATGGGCACTATGAATATCTGGTGATGCCCTTCAGGCTCTGTAATGCCCCAGCCGTTTTCCAAGACTTTGTGAACGACATCTTCTGGGAGATGCTCACCACCTCGGTCATAGTCTATCTGGATGATATTCTCATCTACTCTCCAGATATTGACTCCCACTGGAGAGATGTTCGCAAAGTCTTCGACCTCCTACGGGCAAACTCCCTCTACGCCAAATTGGAGAAGTGTGTGTTTGAGCAGGAGTCCTTGCCATTCCTTGGTTATATCATCTCTGCCCAGGGTTTGGCTATGGATCCTGCCAAACTACAAGCTGTGATGGACTGGCAGGAACCCCATTTACTTAAAGCGGTGCAGCGCTTTATGGGGTTCATCAATTACTATCGCCAGTTAGGGTTGAGCGAAACGGATCGTTCATTTTCAAAAGTCGGCGACTTTTGGCAAAGTCGGGTTTCGTGAAACCCGACCCGACTCCAGCGTGGGATCGGCCACGTGGTCGGCGATCTTGGCGTCAAAGTCGCGTTTTGTATGACGCCTTCCCCGCCATTTTTTCAGCCAATTAAGGAGTGTGGGCAGCGTGATGACATAGGTTCCGGCCTGGTTTCTGCGGCGTCATAGAGCCATATTACCGTTTGGGCTGCAGTGATTTCCGCAGTCAAACACAACATATGCTTTGCACGGAGGAGAGAGAGAGAGAATGAATCCACCCACAGTGACTTGCATTGGGTTTTGTGTTCCGGTCCGGAACCCGACTTTACAGTAGAATCGGCCGATTTCACGCGATCCGACTTTCGAGAAGGTCGGGTTTCACAAAACCCAACTCAATCCTAAAAAAGCAAAAGTCGCTCAACCCTATCGCCAGTTCATCCCACACTTTTCAACTTTGGTAGCTCCCTTGGTTGCCCTCACCAAGAAGGGAGCAAATCCCAAGTTGTGGTCGGAGGATGTCTCCAAGGCATTCCTTTCGATTAAGTCACACTTTGCTAGCGCTCCAATTCTACATCGTCCCAATGTAGATAAGCCATTTATTATGGAGGTGGATGCCTCATCCGTTGGTGCTGGAGCAGTCCCTTTCCAAAAGGATGCTCAAGGTCGGAAGCATCCTTGCTTCTACTTCTCCAAGACCTTCACACCAGCGGAGAGGAATTATTCCATCGGGGACAGGGAGTTGCTAGCAATGAAGTTGGCTTTTTCTGAGTGGAGACACCTCTTGGAGGGAGCTCGCTTTCCCTTCCAAGTATTCACCTACCACAAAAACTTGGTGTATATACAGACGGCCCAGCGGCTGAATTCTTGCCAGGCCAGATGGTCCCTGTTCTTCTCCCGGTTCCATTTTACTCTCCATTTTCTCTCTGGAGAGAAGAACATTTGTGCCGATGCTCTCTCTCGCTCCGTAGTGTCATCTGAGGAGAAAGATGAGGAGCCTCGGCTTATTGTCCCCTCTGAGAGCCTGAGAACTGTGGCCCCAGTTTCGCTAGAGTCTGTGCCCCCGGGCAAGACTTTCGTACCAGCGAATTTGCGACCGGAGGTTCTCTCTTGGGCACACTCGTCCAGAGTGGGTGGACATTTTGGAACCAAGAGGACATCTGAGCTTTTGGCGAGGACGTACTGGTGGCCGCATATGGCCCGTGACGTCGGGGACTATATTCGGGCGTGTGTCTCCTGCGCCCAGAATCGATCTTCACGGCAATGGCCTGCCGGGTTACTTTACCCCATGCCGGTGGCAGACAGGCCTTGGGAGATTGTCGGGATGGACTTTGTGGTGGGTTTGCCCAAGTCTCGCGGCTGTACCATCATTTGGGTCATCACCGATCATTTCTCGAAAATGGTGCATTTGGTGCCACTACCACGGTTACCTTCTGCACGGGCCTTGGCGGCGCAGACTCTGGTGACATACTTACCACATTTTGTCTCTGCTAGGCAGGATGGCTGGGCATCTTTGCTACCTTGGGCGGAATTTGCCTTGAATAATGCCGTAGCCGATTCCACTGGTCAGACTCCTTTTCTCCTTAATTACGGCCAGCATCCGCGTGTCCCTGTGCCCATGCCCGTGTCATCCACCGATTCTAGGGTGGCAGACTGGGCGGTGGAGGCACGTGACATCTGGGACCGCACACAGGATGCCATCCGGGCCTCCAAGGAGAGAATGAGGGTCTCGACTGATACACACCGACGCCCCGCTCCGACCTTTGCTCCTGGCGACTTAGAGTGGCTCTCCGCCCGTAACATCAGGCTGCGAGTTGAGTCCACTAAGTTTGCGCCTCGCTACATTGGCCCGTTCAAGGTTCTGGAACAGGTGAACCCTGTGGTCTACCGTTTGGCTATTCCTCCACGCCTTGGTATCACCGATACCTTTCACGTTTCCCTCTTAAAGCCCGTTCATTTGTCCCAGTTTTCTGAGTCATCTGCCGGGACATCGGGTTCATCCACAGATGAGTTTGAGGTGAATGCTATCGTGGGGTGCAAGGTGGTACGTGGTAAGAAATTTTATCTGGTGGATTGGAAGGGTCACGGTCCTGAGGATAGAACCTGGGAGCCTGTGGAGTACATTCGGGCTCCGCTGCTCATTGCAGCTTTTGAGCGTAGCGAGGCTCAAGGAGGGGGGGGGCCCTAGGAAGGGGGTGTAATGTTAGGAGTCGAGTTTCCTCTGCTGCACAGGGGGAATCTCGATCCGTCTCTGCTGCGGTCTCCCATTCTCCATCGGCCGCAGTGAAGCCTGCTCAGCGGAGACGTCGGTCCCAGCGTCTCACTGGGTCTGATTCAGTGCAAAGGGTTATTGCTGCCTCTCCAGGCTCTACTATTGTACCCTGCACTGATCTACGGCAAACAGGCTTTCCTGGGACTAAGTCCTGCTTTGCACATACTGAGCATGCCCAGGTTAAGATCTCTCACTGGAGATAAGGGGTCACATGTTCAGCTTCTGCAGCCAAGTCCATTGGTCCTTTCAGGAAGGTCCTATAGGTGCTAGGACTAAGTCCTGCTCTGCACACACTGAGCATGCCCAGGGCAAGATCTCTCAGTGGAGATCTAGGGTCACATGCTCAGGTATGGCAATCTCTCATTGGTCCTCTTCTTTAAGGTCTTGTATGTGCTGCAGCTATTTAAGGCTCGCATGGCCGCACGGCCATGCGCTAGTATCTTCATATGTTACATGCTTTGCGCCACTGTGGTCATTTATGTGAATGTGTTCAGGGACCCGGCTGAAATAAGCCCCTAGAATGCTGGCACCTCCGGCGAGGAGTTTGTGTGTGAGAGTATTCAGGGACCCGGCTGAAATAAGCCCCTAGAATGCTGGCACCTCCGGCGAGGAGATTGTTTATGAGAGTATTCAGGGACCCGGCTGAAATAAGCCCCTAGAATGCTGGCACCTCCTGCGAGGAGTGTTGTATGCATGAATGACCACTGACTGCTCTCGTCTGGGTAGTTAGCCTGTGTCTCTGTGAGAGTTAACAGGGCACAGAGCTTTGCTTTCTCAGCCACTCTGTGAAGCTAACAGAGCTGGTTATTACCACCATTTTGTGCCGCCATCCACTTAGCAGCAGGATATTCCTGCACAGTGGATCCCGGGTTGCGAACGCACCAATCACCTCAATAAATATATTCGGTGCGTTCCGCAAACCCTAACACAGTGTATATATATATATATATATATATATATATATATGACATGACATTCTCACCAGATGTCGGTAACAACCCGTCCAATCCACGCAGGCAAAGAAATCAAGCCAAAGATGTCCATAAATTAAGTTCAGTGTAATAATGAGAAAAGACTCAGGGAAAACATATTGAACACATGAAGAAAGAGAGGTGCAAAAAGCCATAGAAAGTCATGACACCAACTGAAATCTATCAGCAACCTGCTGAAAGAGACAGATGCCATGTAATATAGCTAGCATCTAGTGCATGTAGAGAGAACTCAGCTCACTTGCACACACCAGCTCTGATGTACAGTAGTGTCATCTTATGCAAAAGGTTTAAATGGGGTTAAATTAAGCAGCGTTCTAAATAGTTTGTGCTAAAAATGTTTTATCTTTTTTTTTCCTGTCAAGTCTATTTACCAGTTATAGATCTGTGTGTGGAGAGGAGGTAAAGCATCAGGGAGGACAAGTCTTAGAGGCTGTAGATAGGGAGGAAACCACTCACAGGGATGTTTGCAGGGTCGAGAACAGAGACATAAGTAGAGAAAAGTTGTGTACAGCTATAAAATTAAGGTGCCAGAATGGCAAGACTCATGACTACAACAGGAGTCCAGGACCACCTTATTGACTCTTTACGGGTAGCCTGCACTAGTTTAAAACATTATTATTTTTATTTTATGCTCTAAGACCCTTTCAAAACACAGACATATTTTGAAAACTATCGCTCTATATGTAACGCCGGCTTCTCTGCATGCTTCCTCCCTTCCCCGGCAGGGATACCGACTTACAACCATGGCCCTCGTCTTGCACTCCCTCCTCCTTCTCCTGCTTCCTGGGGTCTGCACACTGGTCACAGATCCCTGGACACTGTGCTTAAAGTGTGTGCTCCCACCCTCTTAAAGATACAGCGTGCGCTGCCCTAATGTGTCCAGAGCCAAAGGCTGGGAGACACTTATTATTTAAGGCACCGCCACTGTCACAGGGTTACCATGACAGTGTGGAGCCAGAACACCACAGCATCTGATTGCTCCTACTCCAGGGCTAAAAAGAACCACTTCTTCATTTTAATTATGTCTATTCCTTCTGGCAAAACAGGGGTTAATCGGCCATGTTGGAAATCCCTGAGCTCATAGCTGAGCTCGGTTAGCCACTCCTTTCCCCTTTATAATCTGGGCTCTGTTACTAATTCTCGTCAGAGCTAGCATTTGCTGCATGGCTAATGGAGGGAGAGGAGTTCATATGAGGAGAGTTGGAGGAGTTATTAGTGACTATTGCTTGGTTTTTATGCGTGGTAATTTCTTATCATTCTCTGTTTTGGTTTATTCCCCTACCTTCACACCCCGGTGCATTCTTCTTTTATATGTGAGTGAATATTTTGCATAACTCAAAAATCAATAACTCCTAAAGGTCAAAAGGAATCAGGAATGTAAACAAGTGACCTTAATCCTTAATGATATTACAGATATAATATACCTTTAATCAATATCTCTAAAACCATGAAAAACAACCATAATCAAACACAACAAACAACCGTGCTCTCTGAATATAACCCTGTCACAGACCCTATATCACACTACCTATCTGCGGAGGTTGGCACCCTAAAACACAATCGAGAATGGCGCTGCGCTGTAGCTGCCCTGGACTAGTGTCACAATTGGGCTCACAAATACTCAACAGGAAATGGATGGCCAGGGGATAAAGGTATAGCAAAACCGATAGTGGCTATTGCTTCGCCAACAAGAATACTTAATAGTGACAGGGTGAGAGACACAGACAAAAAAGTGCAAAAAGTGCAAAATAGTGCTAAAGTGAACATACAGTGCATCACTCTGGCCTATATAGCTACCCATAGAGCATCAGAGGGATAGCCGACGTGGAGTGGGGGCACCATATCCGCTGTACAGTAGGGTGCCAACCCCCACAGATAGGCAGGATTAACTAAAGCGGGGAGCAGCGTAGCAAGGTTATGTATGTTCACTTTAGCACTATTTTGCACTTTTTGCACTTTTTTGTCTGTGTCTCTCACCCTGTCACTATTAAGCATTCTTGTTGACGAAGCAATAGCCAATATCGGTTTTGCTATACCTTTATCCCCTGGCTATCCATTTCCTGTTGAGTAATTGTGAGCCCAATTGTGACACTAGTCCAGGGCAGCTACAGGAGCTTTAGGGGCAGCCGACGGTGAGCGGGGGCGCCATTCTCGATTGTGTTTTAGGGTGCCAACCTCCGCAGATAGGTAGTGTGATATAGGGTCTGTGACAGGGTTATATTCAGAGAGCACAGTTTGTTGTGTTTGATTGTGGTTGTTTTTCATGGTTTTAGAGATATTGATTAAAGGTATGTTTTATCTGTAATATCATTAAGGACTAAGGTCACTTGTTTACATTCCTGAATATTTTGCATGCCTGGAGTTTTCTGTTAACCCTTGTTTGTGTTGCTTTGTTTGTCGGATTGGTGTACTACGGTGCACAGTAGCGCACCTCGTTCTCTGGGTGGGGGAAGAGAACAGTCAGAGGGCTAACTTAGGAGATAAGGGTAGGGTGGAGGCCCCAGCATCTTCACCTTCAGAAGTATCCTGGGGAGTAGGGCGAGCAAGGGCACCCCCTAGTGTTAGGGACAGGGAAGGAGCCCCTGGTCTTGGGTCACCCAACAGCTGTGTCGTGACATCCACCTGATGGGAGGTGTGGGAGCAAAGTGTTTAGTCACAGTCTGCATGCTTGCTAGTTTTCAGGTCCCCTGTCTGTGTGTAACCACCAGTACCAGCTAGTTCCCGCTCACACTGGCCTGTATCTGTTTGCTCTGCTTCTTCCTGCTTGTGCCTTCTAGTGTATCTGCTGGCACCTTCCTGTGCCCACCTCTATTCTAGCATACCTGCCTGCACCTACCTGTGCCCACCTCTATACCAGCTGTGTGTGCTGTGATGCAGTATGTGCTTCTCAGGATATGCATGGAGGCGTATCTGTAGTGGTGATAATGAAATAGTGTCCGGCATGAATGTAAATGGCCGGTATGTGTCTCAGAGGGAGTCTGGTGCTGTAAGCCAGTAATGTTGTTCTGGGACCTGTAGTCCCACAAGTATTTGCATAGTTTAAAAGGGAGGCTTTCAGGGTTAGTTGGAGAGCTGGGCGTGTCTGACTAACCACACACACCACCCATCTATGGGAGTGGTTACAGCTATATAATGTGACCAGGGTTTGGGTCACATGATTCAGAGTGTATGGATAGGATTCCTGAAGCACATCGTGAGGCCATAGACTGATGGCCTGTGTGTTGGAAGTGCCTGGGACTGGACTTCCTGAATAGCGCACGGAGAGGCCGTATCTGCAGAGTCTGTGATGGCTACTGTGTTGGGGAAGCTACAGTTCCATCTGCGGGCCTGGACTATCTGAAGTGCCCTGGTCACAAGGACAGTGTTCCCAGTTCGGCAGCTTCCCTGGGAACCAGGACTGACAGGAGTCAGTGTGTGGAGCCGGAGCTCCTGCAAGGTAACTCAAGATAAAGGGGGTTCCGGGCAGAGAAGTATCTGCCTTTTTAACAGACTGTCGGTGGTTAATGTGTTCCGTTGATGTATATAATGAACTGTTTGTGACATGGTTTATGAATCTAAATAAATCGGAATAGACTGTTTTTGTGAGAAACCGGGCCTGAGTGTTGTAATCCCATTGCCAAGCGAGTGTCCCCAACTGTATACCAGCCATACCTGCTGCACCTGCCTGTACCCACCTGTACACCAGCCGTCCCTATCTGCACATGCCAGTGCCTGCCTGTCTAGCCGCTGAGCTCGCCAGCACCTGCCGCTCCTGTGTTCCTGCTGTGCCAGCTAATCCTTCCCTTCTTGGCCATTCAAACTTCCTGTCTCTTGGGGGTCAGCTGCACTGCGCCCGAGGTCCATCTTAGTGTAGCACCTGGTGTCGTCAAGTTTAACCCCACCATCAGGGGCTCTAGAGAAGAGTCAGGTGTTCACGCTCTCCTCGGACCAGTCTTGTTACACCATATCTTGTAGTGCCTGTTAGGGGCAGTATAGTTCATGATGTGTTCCCTCTAAAGTATGAAACCTTCAGAATTTCTCGATATGGTTTATAAATTCATCTAATTGTAATTATTTTATTATACTTGCATTGGTCGAGTATGTTACAATGTGTAGAATAAATAGACATAGCCATAAGGAATTCTCTTTATTACGTTACTGAGGTTGATGTCACTCTGCTTTTTATTGGTAGAGTTATTTTAACTTTAAGCAAAATTTGCCTGTAGCCAGAATTGTTTCAGACAAATAGACCAAAGTGATGCCTTTGATTTCTTTTTATGTGAAACTGGAAATATTTTACATTTTGCTTTTAAATTATATTGGTAGATTTACTACTTCTGTAAATGCAATTTCCATGTGCTAATGTCAGGCTTGTTGTGTCTATAGAAGCAGACATAATACCACAAAGTAGGGAATAATGGCTTTAGTGCTGTGCTTGTGCATTTTTCCTTTATAAATAGATTGTTGCATCAAATCTCAGACTGAGCGAGGAACAGAAAGTATTTATTACGACTACAACATACACGTAATTTCAGCTTTCTTCTCAAGCTCATAAAAGGGGTCCTGAGCTAGGAATCCTAATAGCAGCCTAAACACTGTAGTTCGTCGACAAGGGGTCTTCAGAGGGGAATTGTAATAGCAGCGTACTACTCTAGCTCATAAAATAGGGTCCTGAGTTTAAACCATAATTGCAGCTTACCGCTTTAGCTCATAGAAGCACGGTGGCGCAGTGTAGCACAGCAGCCTTGCAGCGCTGGAGTCCTGGGTTCTAATCCCACCTTGGACAACATCTGCAAAGAGTTTGTATGTTCTCTCCGTGTTTGCGTGGGTTTCCTCCAGGCACTCCGGTTTCCTCCCACATTCCAAAGACATACTGATAGGGAATTTAGATTGTGAGCCCCATCGGGGACAGCGATGATAATGTGTACAAACTGTAAAGCGCTGCGTAGTATGTTAGCGCTATTTACTGTAAAAATAAAGATTATTATTATTAAGATTATAGAAGGGAGTCCTGACAGGGGAATGCTATAAGAAGCCCATCTCTGTAATTCATAGAAGGGGGTCCTGAGCGGGGGATCCTAATACCAGCCTACTACTCTTGCAGAAGGGGGTCCTGAGAGGGGGATCCTAATACCAGCCTACTACTCTTGCAGAAGGGGGTCCTGCGAGGGGAATCTTAATAGTATCCTACCATTCTCATAGAAGGGCATCCTGGGAGGGGAATCCTAATACCAGTCCACCACTCTCATAGAAGGGGGTCCTAAGAGGGGAATCCTAATACCAGTCTACCACTCTCATAGAAGGGGGTCCTGAGAGGGTAATCCTAAAAGTACCCTACTGTGACCAGGTATCAGGATTCAGTAATGGTCGGAGGCAGAACAAGGGTTAACAGGGGTTTTTAATGGAGCAGCGTTACTCCACACAGGCAGAGGGTAAATGGGGGAGATTAGGATACTAAAACGGTGCTTGGTGGACGTAGGTATAGCAAGGGCAATAAAGAGTTGAGGAAAGTACATAGGTATCAAACTTATCAGTCCCGCGGTGCTGAGGATAAGTCTCTGTGATATAGTGGTGGCGTTCTGGCCTGAACGCTTGAAGAATCTGGCGTCGTCCTGGTAAGAGATGGGTCCTGGGTTCCGGTGTCGGTGAGGGTCCTGGAATGTCCTTTCGTGGGTCATGGGTCACGATGGAGAGAGGACAGTCCTTTCTTTTTAAGTGTAGATGGAGAGCCCCCAGTAGGGCAGCGGGGTACTCGGTACCGGGTCCTTCGGTTCTCAGTGGGGATGTCACGGTGGCTGACCCGGTCCGTGGCCCTAGGGACATCCGTTATAAATGGAAAGGTCTTTAAAGGGGATAATGTTCGTGATGCCACCTGTGGTATTCGGTCAGGGTGACCGACGCTGCTTAGGGGTCCGCTGGGGTGATGTTATGGCAGCCAGATGGTATACCTACCCACATGTGAAGTGTATCCCCAGGGCTTCCCAGAGTGTAAATGGTGAATGGTGTGAGGCGCAGTGAATAACGAGGACACCAAGTTGCAGTCTCTTTACCTTTACTGAAGGCTTCAGTGTCCGCAGTCCAGGGTACAGATCACAGGGTAGGCAGAGTCCGGCCGGTCTGAAGGCAAATTCAGAGTCCCCCTTATCCAGGTGGAATTCAATAGCCTTCCTCTAGCGCCTGGGTGTTGTAGTACCTCCCTGCTGAGCTTCTCAGTGAGGTCCTCACAACTTTTCTGGATGTTAAGTCTCTTCCGCTCTTTCCCCCTGATGGATAGGATAGGACAAACCCGTATGACTGGTGGCCTGAGGCTTTATACAGGGACTCTACCATGCCCCGGCCCCCACAAGTTGCCACCGTGCCTCCTGGGTATAAGATCGGGCAGCTAAAGTGGAATTAACTGTCCTGCCAGTCTCTGAAGTAAAGCGTAGAGATCCTTACTCCCTCGGTGTTCTGGCTACCGGATTACCGCGCCTCAGAAGGAGGCAGCCTTTCACAGGGCAGAACTCCTTCTGGTTTCCTCTCCTTTTTGCTATGACTTTGTTTCTCACTCACTGCAACACAGATCCCTTCAATGTCTCTTTCTTTGGATGCTGCCGCACGTGGGGCAGGCGCAGCTCCGTGGACCCTCGTCCTCCTCAGACCGCAGTCTGGATCTGACTGGAGCTTGCTCCAGCCAGCTTCTGTCTGCTGCTGACTTCTGACTCTGACTGACTTCCTATCCAAACCACCAGTTTTACCGAACTGTGAGGACTGCCCTAATAGATAGGAGCGTAGCTCCCCCTGGCAGCCTGGAGTGTGAAGTGTGTTGTGTGGTTTGTGATACCTGGTAAAGAGATCTCCTTTATTGCCTTCAGATGTAATATCACTCCCCTGGTGGAAGAATAACATTACTGCAACGACACAACGCTAATACGGGCGGCAGAGTCTATGTACAACGGCCGCACTTGGTTCATGGCCAGGATCTCGAGTCTCGAATGGCGCCCTCTGCAGTCTGGTCATAGAGAGGGCTCACTCATGCTCAGTGACACTGCGGGAGTGGATGTCAGGGTTCTTAGGAGATGTCTCTTCCTCCAGTCTCCGGTAAGTCTCCGTAGGCCTCTCTGACTTAAGCCTACCATGTCCTGACTGTTCAGCGTGGGAGGGCTCTCACTCTGCCTCCGCACACTACAGCTTCCTGCCAACAGAGTCCTGTTCCCGCGCACTGTTCCCCTCTTATACCCTTCACTCCTCCGGTTCTCAAGTTCAAAGGTCTCTCCGGGACACTAAACTCTCCCCCCTGCAACTTGGGTGACAGTACCGATGGTTCCAGACTCATCCCGGACAAGGCACGCCGAGGCTGGCTCTTCTCATTACACTACCACTCTCGTAGAAGGGCATCCTGAGAGGGGAATCTTAAGAGCAGCCTAGCACTCTTGTAGAAGGGGGTCCTGAGAGAAGAATCTTAATAGTATCCTACCACTCTCATAGAAGGGGGTTCTGAGAGGGGAATCCCAAAAGTATCCTACCACTCTCATCAAAGGGGGTCCTGAGAGGGGAATCCTAATACCAGCCTACCACTCTCATAGAAAGGGGTCCTGAGAGGGGAATATTAATAGTATCCTACCACTCTCATAGAAGGGGGTCCTGAGAGGAGAATTCTAATACTAGCCTACCACTCTCATAGAAGGGGGTCCTGAGAGGGGAATCCTAAAAGTATCCAACCACTCTCATAAAAGGGGGTCCTGAGCAAGGATTCTTAATGGCAGCCTACCACTCTCAAAGAAGGGAGTCCTGAGAGGGAAATCCTAATACCAGCCTACCACTCTAATAGAAGGGGGTCCTGAGAGGGAAATCCTAATACCAGCCTACCACTCTCATAGAAAGGGGTCCTGAGAGGGGAATCCTAATACCAGCCCACTAGTCTCATAGAAGGGGGTCCTGAGAGGGGAATCCTACTACCAGCCTACCACTCTCATAAAAGGGGGTCCTGAGAGGGGAATCCTAAAAGTATCCTACCACTGTCATAGAAGGGGGTCCTGAGTCAGAATTCTTATTAGCTGCCTACCACTCTCAAAGAAGGGGGTCTTGAGAGGGGAATATTAATAGCAGCCTACTACTCTGGTATAAGGAGGACCTGAGAGGGGAATCATAATAGCAGCCTACCACTCTCAAAGAAGGGGGTCCTGAGAGAGGAATCCTAATACCAGCCTACCACTTTCGTAGAAGGGGGTTCTGAGAGGGGAATCCTAAAAGTATCCTACCACTCTCATAGAAGGGGATCCCGAGAGGACAATCCTAATACCAGCCTAACACTCTCATAGAAGGGGGTCCTGAGAGGGGAATCTTAATAGTATCCTACTGTGACGCCCCAGGGTCCTGGTTGTCACAGTGGCATTGCTTTCCTCATGGGGAGAGTGATGTCACGCTTGAAAGCGATGGAGGATTCCTTTTTGACAGGTAACAAGCATATACAACACATTCTGACTCCAGGCCAGAAGGGGGAGCTCTACATCCGACTTCAAGGGAGCCACTCTCTCTGGTCGGGAGGAGGAGTTAGTTGCTAGGCAGTTGCTAGGCAGTTGGGAATATTTAGACAGTTGGTGCCAGACAGCAGACTGGAGCAGTCTGAGGCAGAAAGACGAGGGAAGGGGCCATACAGCCTGAAGTGCTGTAGCTCCTAGATAGCGAGATACAGAAGGAAGAACAGCCTTTAGCCTTTAGCAACGTGACGGAGAGCGAAGCACAAGAGAGTGACAACAGGGGAGAATAGCAGCGACTGGGCTACATCCCTGATTGAGCGCAGACACCAGTAGCCGGAAGACCAAGGCTTTTGTGGGACTCTAATACACACAGCAGAAAATGGCAGGACAGCTGGATTATACATCACCTGTTCGCCCTAACACCCAGGAGACACAGTGACACATAGAGCCCAGGTCGTGATAGAGACCCTGTAAAAGGGCTTGAGTCACCTGTCATACGGGTTTGTGTCCAGTTCAACAAAGGACAGAGAAAACTGAGAGGACCTTGCTACAAGCTAGATGGAAGGCTGTTAACTCCACCTGATAAAGCTGGACTCTGAACTCGCTTCCAAGCCGGCCAGATCCTGCCTGCACCTGTGATCTGGTTTTCTGGACTGTGGCTACCTGCTAACATCAGTTGAACATATACCGACATATTATCAAAACATCTATTGATACCCCAATTGGGCACAGATGCCAAATTTATAACAGGAAGACAGGACAACTCCCATAACAAGTTAAGCCTATAGAGAACCGGAGTATGACGCCCCAAAATACTAGCAGAATGCCATAAATAGTGAAGAAAATATTACTTTATTAGACAATACAAAAAATACAGAACATTATATAAAAGCACAGTAAAAAGTGATGGATAATGGTGATGACTAAAAAAACGGAATCAGGAGCACCATATATATAGTTTTTTGCACTCAGTAGCAAAAGAGAAGGGACACTCAGTGCATAAAATGCACACAGTAAGATGTAAGTGCCTATACGGCATAGCATGTCACTAGTCTCATAGTAGTTTAGAGTAATAATAAAGTCCCAACACAAAGTACCTACCGTATATACTCGAGTATAAGCCGACCCGAGTATAAGCCGACCCCCCTAATTTTGCCACAAAAAAACTGGGAAAACTTAATGACTCGATTATAAGCCTAGGTTGGAAAATGCAGCTGCTACCGGTAAATTTCAAAAGTAAAAATAGATACCAATAAAAGTAAAATTAATTGAGACATCAGTAGGTTAAGTGTTTTTGAATATCCATATTGAATCAGGAGCCCCATATAATGCTCCATAAAGTTTGATGGGCCCCATAAGATGGTCCATATTAAAATATGCCCCATATAATCCTGCATAAAGGGTAATAAGGGCCCCATAAGATGCTCCATAGAGATATTTGCCCTATATAGTGCTGCACAAGCATTATGGCCCCATAAGATGCTCCGTACAGTCACTGCCCCTTATAGTGCTGCACAATCGTTATGGCCCCATACAGATGCTCCATACAGTCACTGCCCCTTATAGTGCTGCACAATCGTTATGGCCCCATACAGATGATCCGTACAGTCACTGCCCCTTATAGTGCTGCACAATCATTATGGCCCCATACAGATGCTCCGTACAGTCACTGCCCCTTATAGTGCTGCACAATCGTTATGGCCCCATACAGATGCTCCGTACAGTCACTGCCCCATATGCTTTTGCTGCGATAAAAAAAAAAAATCACATACCTCTCTTCGCTCAGGACCCCCGGCACTTTCAATATTTACCTGCTCCTCATGCGGCTCTGTCTTCAGCACTGACGTTCAGCAGAGGGCGCGCACTGACTACGTCACCGCACCCTCTGACCTGAGCGTCACAGCCAGAGGACGCTTATGACGGAGCCGCACCGGAACGAGGAGCGGTAAATATCGTGCAGCGCTGCGCAGCGCTGTATACTCACCTACTGCTGGCGCTGTGCAGTCCCTGCTTCTTCCAGCGCTGCATCTTTTTCCTGTATTGAGCGGTCACAGTTACCGCTCATTACCGAAATGAATATGCGGCTCCACCTCTATGGGAGGTGGAGCCGCATATTCATTACTGTAATGAGCGGGACCATGTGATCGCTCAATACAGGAAGAATATGCAGCGCTGGAAGAAGCAGGGACGCGCAGAGACCGCGCCAGCAGTAGGTGAGTATAATTAGATAGCCCCCCCCTCCCCTGCCGACCCCGGGTATGACTCGAGTATAAGCTGAGAGGGGGACTTTCAGCCCCAAAAAACGGGCTGAAAATTTCGGCTTATACTTGAGTATATACGGTATTTCATTTAGCAGGCGAACAAAGTCTTAACACGGCATTAAAGTGCATAGTGCTTGAAGAAGGTGCTACATGTAGTGCTTACCCATGTGGATATGGCGTCTGCTGAAACCATAGCCCCAACGTACGTTTCGCAGTTTTTTGCTTCCTCGGGAGGCTTGTGTGAGTTGCTGAAACTAAGGGACTCTTTATTATGCCCATGCATAACATTCGCACTACAGCAATGGTGATTATGAGATTCTTTAGATGTGAACAGAGGGTGCAGGACAGTATACGGGACTATGCCCTTAAAGGGAACCTGTCACCCCCAAAATCGATGGTGAGGTAAGCATTCTGTAATGCTGTAGATAAGCCTCCGATGTTACCTGAAAGATGAGAAAAAGACATTAGATTATACTCACCCAGGGGCGGTCCCGATACGATAGGTGTCCCAGGTCCGGTACAGTGCCTCCCATCTTCATTTCATGACGTCTTCTTCTGGTCTTTATGCCGCGGCTACGGCGCAGGTGTACTTTGTCTGCCCTGTTGAGGGCAGTACTTTGCTCTGCCCTCAACAGGGCAGACAAAGTACGCCTGCGCCGGAGCCGCGGCGTGAAGACCTGAAGAGGACTTCATGGAATGAAGATAGGAGGCACCGGAGCGGACCTGAGACACCCATCGGACCGGACCGCAGCGGGACCGCCCCTGGGTGAGCATAATCTAACCTCTTTCTCCTCTTTCAGGTAACATTGGGGGCTTATCTACATTTTTATTACAGAATGCTGTAGATAATCCCCTGATGACGGTGAGCTTAACTCATCATCGATTTTGGGGGTGACAGGTTCCCTTTAACCAAAATTGTGCCGTCCATGCAAGTGCCCCTAAAAGAGAAGATCCAGCTGGCCTCCAGTCCAAGAGGATGCAGGCTTGTGGACTTGCCCAAAAACAAGAAGCAGAAATGTTATTAATGTAATGTTGTACACATGAAAAATGTTTGCACTTGTTTTATATAACGCTTAAGAAATTGCAGCGCCCCAGAGTCCTGGTCGTTGCAGTAATGTCGCTCTGCCACTAAGGGGAGTGATGTTACGTCTGATTGCACTAAAGGAGTTCACCTGATCAGGTAACACACACACTACACTTCACACTCCGGCCACCAGGGGGAGTGGTTCTATCTAGTAGGCCACTCCTCACACTCTGGTAAAACTGGGGGTTGGACAGGAAGACAGGGAGAAGTAGCTGGGAAGAGCTAGAGAGAGGACCTGTCAGGGATGGGATCCTGACAGATTCCTAAGAAAGGACAAAAAGTGAGAAAACGGGAATACAGCAAAGAGGCGATAGGACCAGAAGGAGTCGTGCTGTAAGATCGAGGCAACATCCTTCTGAGGCGCAAACAGTCGGTGGCCGGAACGCCGAGCAAGTAAGAGACTACAAGCATTACTGCAAACCACGGCAGGATAGCCAATTACAGGTTGGCTGTCTCACCCAAAACACCTAAGCAGACAACGGAGGCAGCTGTGGGAGAGGGGCGACTCTAGGGTCCCGGAAGAACTCCAGGCCTACCCCGTCATACGGGTGCGTCCTAACCATATCATCTGGGGGACGGAGAGAACGAGCATCAGAGACAGACAGAATCAGTTGTGAGGACTATCCCGGGGTGCTCAGCAGGGAAGGACTACAACACACAGGCGCTAGAAGGTAGACGCGGATTCCCACCTGTTAAGGGGACTCCTGATGTGCCTTCGGACCGGCCGGTCTCAGACAGCCCGGTTAACAGTGCCCTGGATTGGACACCTCGAGACCTTCAGTAAAGAGGTAAAGAGACTGCAACCTGGTGTCCTCGTTATTCACCGCGACCTGCACCGCACCACAACATCATCACATTCTCAACTTTCACTTAACGCCCCTCAGCAGGTTCACGGATCGGGCCCAGCCACCGTGACAACCCCAGAACCGAGACACAGAGGCCCGGTACCGGGTGCCCCTCGGCCCTGCGGCAGTGGGGGCGCTCCAACTTGGTGTCACGAACAGGATTTACTGTACTTAAGCCTGAAGAATCAGGTCATGTGTGCCTTGGAACTGTGATTTATTATACTTGGACTGTGACTTATTGCAAAGACTGTGCATTGCTAATTGCCGCCAAGAGTTCCCGCCACAAGTCGCCATCGCCGCGCACGGAGGGAGGAGCCTTAGCTTTGTGGGCGGAACCGGTCAAGAGAAGCGCGGAACGAGGAAGCGCGGTAAAGTGCCAACTCCGGAAGAGGAACTCCGACCCCCAGCAGGTTAGTGGGAGAAAGGGACAGCCATGTCCGAGTCTGGAGGAGCGGAGGTGGTGGTCGCAGCCATGGACACAGGGGCAGCTCCGGTCCCCGCAGCGGACGTAGCCGCAGCCCTAATACCACCACCGATTGCCGCAGAACCCGCTGCCCCCATCAGCCAGTCGGACACTGCCGCTACCACAAAGGCCATAATGCCCTTCTCTATGCCGTACCTGCCCGGAGCGGCCTGGCTCCCACGATACTCCGGGGAGTCGCATACATTCACTGACTTTAAAGAAGGGATCTGCAGCCTGCTTGAGTTCTATCCCCTGACAGAGCCTCAGAAGGTCCATATGATAACACAGGTCAACAAAAAAAAAATTTTTTTCTGGTGTCCAAAATATTTTAATGAATTTGGGGTATTTTTGGGGTGCTGATTCTGAATATGCTATCAGTTTTGCCAGATTGGCTCAAGTTTTTGACATTTTTGGTATCTTATTTATAGCACTTGTTGGTAAATGCGACGCATCATCTCATTAATTTCTTTGGATTAGTACTTGAACTGAGCAGTTCTCAATATAGTTTTGTGTTAATTAGTGTTCTAAAAGTTTGTTCATAGCTTGATTTTTGCACTAACTTTATGTTGTTGTCTGTTTTCCAGTGAAAAGCATGAACTCATCAAGAAGAAGTTGTCTTAACGATCCAGACTCATTCTGTTACATTTGTGGTGAATACACACTGCCAAAACATAGAAGAAACATAACAGACTTCGTAAAAAAAGTGTATTTTGCCTATTTTGGGGTTATGCTTGGGGACCAAGACAAGTTTTGGGCACCACACATAGTGTGCAAAGCATGTATCGAATTATTACGAAAATGGAGCAAAGGACAAAGAAAAAACTTCAAATTTGGTGTTCCAATGGTGTGGAGAGAGCCAAAAAATAATCATGATGACTGTTATTTCTGTGCAGTGCAAGTGCAAGGATTCAATAAGCATAAGAAACGAAAATGGGAGTAACATGGAATCTGCAAGAAGGCCTGTCCCTCATTGTGAAGATGTGCCTGTACCTGTGTTTACCATAAATAACAGTCATCATGATGATTTTTTGGCTCTCTCCACACCATTGGAACACCAAATTTGAAGCTTTTTCTTTGTCCTTTGCTCCATTTTCGTAATAATTCGATACATGCTTTGCACACTATGTGTGGTGCCCAAAACTTGTCTTGGTCCCCAAGCATAACCCCAAAATAGGCAAAATACACTTTTTTTACGAAGTCTGTTATGTTTCTTCTATGTTTTGGCAGTGTGTATTCACCACAAATGTAACAGAATGAGTCTGGATCGTTAAGACAACTTCTTCTTGATGAGTTCATGCTTTTCACTGGAAAACAGACAACAACATAAAGTTAGTGCAAAAATCAAGCTATGAACAAACTTTTAGAACACTAATTAACACAAAACTATATTGAGAACTGCTCAGTTCAAGTACTAATCCAAAGAAATTAATGAGATGATGCGTCGCATTTACCAACAAGTGCTATAAAATAAGATACCAAAAATCTCAAAAACTTGAGCCAATCTGGCAAAACTGATGACATATTCAGAATCAGCACCCCAAAAATACCCTAAATTCGATGAAATATCTTTGGCACCAAAAATGCTGTTGACCAGTGTAATCGGCCAACTCTTTGGGGCGGCTCTGAGAGAAGTGAAGTCCTGGCCCGCCGCGGATAAGGGAACGGCACAACAGGTTTTTGCAAAGCTTAAAGCCACCTTCGATACCCGTACTGCTACAGAAATTAAATTGACTTTCTATGGATGCAAACAGAGACCGCAGGATAGCTTACGGGACTATGCCCTTAATCTCCAGGAGGCGCTGGGGCCATTAAGCAGAGTGACCCCGGCAGCATGCAAGATGAGGATAAACTCCTGAAAGAGCAGTTCATTGAGGGGCTCCTGTGCAGTCACCAAAGGGGCCAATTACACTTCTTGGCCATGCAGAATCCAGACTTGACTTTTGCGCAATTCAAGGATAAAGCTATCCAGGCGCTGCAGGAGCGACAGCCCAGCCGTGCAATACCACCCAGGCGTCCCGCTCTCACATACCACCAGGAGGTGGCGCCGGATGCCCCAGTCGCCGCTGAGGCCGACGCCCAGAGCCTAGAGGACTCCGCCTCCAGATGCAGGAACTGACCAAGAGCGTTGCTGCCCTAGCCCGGACGGTGCAGTCCCTACAGGAGGCCCCCAAGGAGAAGATCCAGCTGGCCTCCAGACCAGAAGATGTCCCCTGGATGCGACAGAGGAGGACTCCGCCGACCAGAGGCCGGGACGACGATCGCTTCCATCGGGACGGACGACCCATCTGCCGCCGCTGTCACCAGGTGGGCCACCTGGCAAGGTACTGTCCTTTAAACGAGCAACCCCTGGGGCAAAGGGCCAACCCCCAGGAGTAGGACGATCAGGCCCGCAGCATTGGAGAGCCAAATACGTTGGAGGGCGGCCAGTTCTTCCTGTTGTGATCGACGGTATCCCCATGAACGCTCTGCTGGACACCGGTTCTCAGGTGACGACTATGCCTTACGTGCTTTATAAACGGTATTGGGAGGACACCGATATTACTCGTGGCCCCGATGACGATTTCACCATCATAGCCAGTAATGGTCAGCCGTTGCCACAAGTGGGGTATAAAGAGGTCACCATCAAGGTGGGGCGGGTGGAATTGAAGGCCCAGGGGATTGTAATTGTTGATATTGACCGCCGTGAATGTAATCCCATGATGACTATTGGCACCAATGTTATAGAAAATTGTCTTGCAGAAGTTATCGTCTTGTTGCAACAGGTAGCAGAAACTGCTGGCTACAGTGAACAACGCGGCTTGCCAAAAGAAATCAGAGCTCTGATGCAGAGACAGCAGGTAGAGCTGACTGGTGGTGAAATTGGTCGTGTCACTGTGAGTGATTCAAATCCTATCGCGATACCTCCCAGGAGTGAGATGTTGATATGGTGTCGGGCAGCCATAGGCCTCAGGGGTAAGGACTACCAGGCCCTGGTAGAACCCATCTATTCAGACAATAGGCCCACTCTCCTAACAGCCAAGGGGGTGGTCGACGTCCGCCAGGGGAGGGTGCCACTACGTGTCCTTAATTGTGGGGAGGAAGAGGTCCATCTCACCAAGTATGCCACGCTTGCCAAACTGTTCGCTGTCAATAATAGTGTGATACAGACACCTGGACCCTTGGCCCCGTCTAACCTGGCGGAGGACAACGGTTCTGCAGGGCACTCGAAAGATTGGTGTCGGGAATTGCATGTGGGCACTGACTCCACCGCATCCCATCAGAAACAGGGGGCCTACAGGGTGGTTCACAAGTATGAGCGGGTATTTAGCAAACACCCCTTAGATTTTGGACAGGTGAAAGGGATCCAACATCATATCCCCACGGGAGATCACCGGCCCATAAAAGAGAGATACCACCCTGTACCCCCAGCTCATTACCAGTGTGCCAAGGACATGTTGCGAGAAATGAAGGAGGCTGGGGTGGTGAGAGACAGTTGTAGCCCCTGGGCAGCTCCATTAGTCCTTGTTAAAAAGAAAGATGGCACAATGAGGATGTGCGTTGATTACAGGCAGTTGAATCGCATTACACATAAGGATGCATACCCACTGCCCAGGATAGAGGAGTCTCTGGCTGCCTTAAAATCTGTTAACTACTTCTCTACCTTAGATCTCACCAGTGGGTACTGGCAGGTTCCCGTGGCGGAGGCGGACAAAGAGAAGACGGCCTTCAAGACGCCGATGGGTCTCTGCGAATTCAACTACTTGCCCTTCGGATTGTGCAATGCCCCGGGGACGTTCCAGAGGATGATGGAGTGCTGTCTGGGGCACAAGAACTTTGAAACCGTACTGCTGTATTTGGATGATGTCATTGTCTTCTCTAAGACCTACGAAGACCATCTGAAGCACCTGGCTGAGGTGTTTGAAGCCCTGTCCAACTTTGGCTTAAAGGTGAAACCGTCCAAATGTCATCTGCTGAAACCCAAAGTGCAGTACCTGGGCCATGTGGTGAGCGCTGAAGGAGTAGCCCCAGACCCCGACAAGGTCACGGTGATCCAAGACTGGCCGAAGCCCAGCAACCTCCACGAAGTCCGGCAGTTCCTCTGGCTGGTAGGCTATTACTGAAGGTTCATCAAGGACTTCACCAAGAAGGCCGCACCCTTGCAAGACCTGTTGGTGGGCCAATCAAAGAAGACCAAGGGGAAGAACCGCCCCATTTGACTGGAACGAGGGGCTGGAAGGATCCTTCACTTGTTTGAAGTCGGCACTGATGGGAGAAGAGGTACTGGCCTACCCCGAATACGACCAACCGTTTGTGCTGTACACGGATGCCAGCAATGTGGGATTGGGAGCCGTGCTGTCCCAGGTCCAAAAAGGCAAAGAGAGGGTGATCACTTACGCCAGCAGGAAGCTCCGTCCCACGGAAAGGAACCCTGACAACTACAGTTCCTTTAAACTGGAGTTCCTTGCCATCGTCTGGGCACTGACAGAGAGGTTCAAACACTACCTGGCCTCGGCAAAGTTCACCGTCTTCACGGATAATAATCCGCTGACACACTTGGATACAGCCAAACTCGGGGCCTTGGAACAGCGGTGAATGGCCCGGCTATCCAACTACGACTTCACCATCAAGTACCAGGCAGGACGCAAGAATGCGAACGCCGATGCCTTGTCCCGGATGCCCAATTTGCCAGAAACGGGGGGAGGACCCGGAGGCACTTGAAGAGATAGAGTTGCCTGCGTTCCATCGCCCCAAAGCCGCTCAGTACTCCCATCATGTGAAGAACCAGTACAAGAACCAACAGAATGCCACGCTGAATCCCCTGCCCCATCACGGATGGGCGGAGACCCAGGATGGTGACCCCGTGGTCCTTCGGGTGAAAGAGCTCCTGACGCAGGCAGGGTTGCATCCCGGCTCAGATGATCCACAGGAGACCCGACAGCTGTGGAAGGGGAGAAGCAAACTGTTTATCCATGATGGCAAGCTGTGTATCGACCCGCGTACTCATGAATTGGTATGGCAGATAGTGGTGCCGAGGCGAGATGCGCCCATGGTTCTGGGAGCCTACCACGATGGAGCCGGACACTTCGGATGGAAGAAGCTGGAGAGGCTACTCTGAGGGAGGTTCTATTGGATTGGCATGAAGAGAGCCATTGAGAAGTGGTGTCGGGAGTGCGGTCCATGTAGCCTACGCAGGAAGGACCGTGACAGCCAACGGGCTCCCTTGCAGCCCATCATCACCAAACGGCCGCTCGAACTGGTCGTGCTGGATCATGTGAAGCTGACACCTAGCCGGTCAGGCTATATCTACGCTCTTACCATCGTAGATCACTACTCCAGATTTTTGGTGGTTGTACCTGTCAAGGATCTAACGGCCAGGATGACTGCCAAGGCATTCCAGCAGTACTTTTGTATGCCCCATGGGTACCCGGAGAAGGTACTGACCGATCAGGGACCAGCATTCGAAGCAGAGGTGTTCCAAGAGTTCTGCCATCTGTACGGGTGTAAGAAGATCAGAACCACACCGTACCATCCCCAAACCAACGGGATGTGTGAAAAGATGAACCAAGTGGTGATCGACTTACTAAAGACCTTGCCCATAGAGGAGCGGAACCTGTGGCCGACAAAGCTGCCTGACTTGGTGGACATATACAATCATATCCCAGTAAATTCCACCAACTGCACTCCAGCGTACCTGATGCGAGGAAGATCTAGCAAATTACCCGTTGACCTGGACATGGGGGTCCTAGTCCCCGAAGATACCTCGCCGGATGCAGATTGGGATGCAGAAAGGCAGCGAAAGTACCGCAAAGTACAGGAATGCGTGGAAAGAAGTCTCGCCCAGGCTAGACAAAAACAAGAAAGAGACTACAACCAGCATGCTCCTGCGATTCCCTTGTCACCCGGTGAGCACGTACTCAAACGAAAGAGGAGGCTACACAAACTCGACGACCAATGGGAAGCGGAACCGTATACCGTCCTGCCAACCGATTTTGACAACACGAAGGTTTGTCTCATCAGCAAGGATGGAGGGGAGACCTCGACGGCGATATCCAGGGACCACCTGAAAGTCTGCCCTGATAAGTTGTGAGAGAGGGAAACGAATCCAGGAACCTCCCCACCTGTAGAAAGGGAGAAGATGATACACACTGTTCTTGGTGATTTTCCCCAGTCCTGGACTCAGATAAATCAGGCCATCGTGGTACCTGTTCTAACGTTCCGCCAGCCGGACCCACCAGAAGTAATTGTGCTGCCAGATCATCCAGGCCCGCAATCTCAGCAAGCCTTACCTGAAGATGCCATGTCAACCGTTGAACCGGCAAATCCTCCCTCTGCTATCGGCGAATCTGCCGTACCCACTGTTGGTAGCAGCAGCCCTGAGAACTCCAGCCTGCCAGTGCTACCCAGACTCACTAGAAGCGTAGCTAGAAGACAGTGCACTACACCAGCGGTAGCAAGCATAGCGGACCCTGTTAGGCCAATAGAAACCCCTGCGCTGCGAAGGTCTACACGCAGCACCAAGAATCAAACTCCCCTCCGCTACAAAACTTGGAGGTATTAGATAGGGCTGCTATTTAGTTGAAAATGTTTGTGTGCATATCTTTTGTTACAGGTTTTAAAATGGACAAACGGAGTAATGGACAGTGAATTGCTCCAAAAACTTCTAAAGGGGACCCCTTTGTTTACCCGGGGACCCCGCTGTTTCAACCATTGAACTGAGAGTCATAAACTGTGCATGACCTAACTTTCGCAACGTTCAAGAGTCCTTACCATAAAGGGAAGCACTGTTATGTTTAATTGTTTATGATATTTCACAATTTTGTGTTTTTTCTGTTAACATGTATTGTTGTTCTTGTTTCCCCAGTCCGGGAGTACTGGATTTAACCGGGGGGGAGTGCAGCGCCCCAGAGTCCTGGTTGTTGCAGTAACGTCGCTCTGCCACTAAGGGGAGTAATGTTACGTCTGATTGCACTAAAGGAGTTCACCTGATCAGGTAACACACACACACTACACTTCACACTCCGGCCACCAGGGGGAGTGGTTCTATCTAGTAGGCCACTCCTCCCACTCTGGTAAAACTGGGGGTTGGACAGGAAGACAGGGAGAAGTAGCTGGGAAGAGCTAGAGAGAGGACCTGTCAGGGATGGGATCCTGACAGATTCCTAAGAAAGGACAAAAAGTAAGAAAACGGGAATACAGCAAAGAGGCGATAGGACCAGAAGGAGTCGTGCTGTAAGATCGAGGCAACATCCTTCTGAGGAGCAAACAGTCGGTGGCCGGAACGCCGAGCAAGTAAGAGACTCTAAGCATTACTGCAAACCACGGCAGGATAGCCAATTACAGGTTGGCTGTCTCACCCAAAACACCTAAGCAGACAACGGAGCAGCTGTGGGAGAGGGGCGACTCTAGGGTCCCGGAAGAACTCCAGGCTTACCCCGTCATACGGGTGCGTCCTAACCATATCATCTGGGGGACGGAGAGAACGAGCATCAGAGACAGACAGAATCAGTTGTGAGGACTATCCTGGGGTGCTCAGCAGGGAAGGACTACAACACACAGGCGCTAGAAGGTAGACGCTGATTCCCACCTGTTAAGGGGACTTCTGATGTGCCTTCGGACCGGCCGGTCTCAGACAGCCCAGTTAACAGTGCCCTGGATTGGACACCTCGAGACCTTCAGTAAAGAGGTAAAGAGACTGCAACCTGGTGTCCTCGTTATTCACCGCAACCTGCACCGCACCACAACATCATCACATTCTCAACTTTCACTGGACGCCCCTCAGCAGGGTCACGGACCGGGCCCAGCCACCGTGACAACCCCAGAACCGAGACACAGAGGCCCGGTACCAGGTGCCCCTCGGCCCTGCGGCAGTGGGGGCGCTCCAAAATTACCTCCCATAAAGGGAAGCTCAAGTTAACATATGTTTAACCTGTTTATCAGCATTTACAAAAATCTTGCATGCCTTTTAATAACCTGTAACTGTTGATTTCTTTTCCCAGTCCGGGAGTACTAAATTTAAGGGGGGGAGTGTGACGCCCCAGTCACAGTGGCATTGCTTTCCTCACGGGGAGAGTGATGTCACACTTGGAAGCGATGGAGGATTCCTTTTTGACAGGTAATCAGCACATACAACACCATTCTGACTCCAGGCCAGAAGGGGGACCTCTACACCAGACTTCAGGGGAGCTTCTCTCTCTGGTTGGGAGGAGGAGTTAGTTGCTAGGCAGTTGCTAGGCAGTTGGGAAGATTTAGACAGTTGGTGCCGGACAGCAGACTGGAGCAGTCTGAGGCAGAAGGATGAGGGAAGGGGCCATACAGCCTGAAGTGCTGTAGCTCCTAGATAGCGAGATACAGAGGGAAGAACAGCCTTTAGCTAACGTGCCAGAGAGCGAAGCACAGTAGAGTGACAACAGGGGAGAATAGCAGCGACTGGGCTACATCCCTGATTGAGCGCAGACACCAGTAGCCTGGAAGACCGAGACTTTTGTGGGACTCTAAGACACATAGCAGAAAAAGGCAGGACAGCTGGATTATACATCACCTTTTCGCCCTAACACCCAGGAGACACAGTGACTAGTGTTGAGCGATACCGTCCGATACTTGAAAGTATCGGTATCGGAAAGTATCGGCCGATACCGGCAAAGTATCGGATCCAATCCGATACCGATACCCGATACCAATACAAGTCAATGGGACTCAAGTATCGGACGGTATTCCTGATGGTTCCCAGGGTCTGAAGGAGAGGAAACTCTCCTTCAGGCCCTGGGAACCATATTAATGTGTAAAATAAAGAATTAAAATAAAAAATATCGCTATACTCACCTGTCCGACGCAGCCGGGACCTCAGCGAGGGAACCGGCAGCGTTGTTTGTTTAAAATTCGCGCTTTTACTTGGTTACGTGAAGTCCCGGCTTGTGATTGGTCAGGGCGGCCATGTTGCCGGGACGCGGACCAATCACAGCAAGCCGTGACGAAATTACGTCACGGCTTGCTGTGATTGGTCCGCGTCCCGGCAACATGGCCGCCATTAACCAATCACAAGCCGTGACGTCACGGGAGGCTGGACATGCGCGTATTTTGAAAAGCGCGCGTGTCCAGCCTCCAGTGACGTCCCGGCTTGTGATTGGTTAATGGCGGCCATGTTGCCGGGACGTCACTGGAGGCTGGACACGCGCGCTTTTCAAAATACGCGCATGTCCAGCCTCCCGTGACGTCCCGGCTTGTGATTGGTTAATGGCGGCCATGTTGCCGGGACGTCACTGGAGGCTGGACACGCGCGCTTTTCAAAATACGCGCATGTCCAGCCTCCCGTGACGTCCCGGCTTGTGATTGGTTAATGGCGGCCATGTTGCCGGGACGTCACTGGAGGCTGGACACGCGCGCTTTTCAAAATACGCGCATGTCCAGCCTCCCGTGACGTCCCGGCTTGTGATTGGTTAATGGCGGCCATGTTGCCGGGACGTCACTGGAGGCTGGACACGCGCGCTTTTCAAAATACGCGCATGTCCAGCCTCCCGTGACGTCCCGGCTTGTGATTGGTTAATGGCGGCCATGTTGCCGGGATGTCACTGGAGGCTGGACACGCGCGCTTTTCAAAATACGCGCATGTCCGGCCTCCCGTGACGTCACGGCTTGTGATTGGTTAATGGCGGCCATGTTGCCGGGACGCGGACCAATCACAGCAAGCCGTGACGTAATTTCGTCACGGCTTGCTGTGATTGGTCCGCGTCCCGGCAACATTGCCGCCCTGACTAATCACAAGCCGGGACTTCACGTAACCAAGTAAAAGCGCGAAATTTAAACAAACAACGCTGCCGGTTCCCTCGCTGAGGTCCCGGCTGCGTCGGACAGGTGAGTATAGCGATATTTTTTATTTTAATTCTCTTTTTTACACATTATTACATTAATGTTGTTGCGATACCCGATACCCGATACCACAAAAGTATCGGATCTCGGTATCGGAAATTCCGATACAGCAAGTATCGGCCGATACCCGATACTTGCAGTATCGGAATGCTCAACACTAACAGTGACACATAGAGCCTGGGCCGTGATAGAGACCCTGTAAAAGGGCTCGAGTCACCTGTCATACGGGTTTGTGTCCAGTTCAACAAAGGACAGAGATAACTGAGAGGACCTTGCTACAAAGCCATAGGCAGTAAGGGACTATAACAACACAGTGCTAGAAGGAAGGCTTTTAACTCCACCTGATAAAGCTGGACTCTGAACTCGCTTCCAAGCCGGGCCGGACCCTGCCTGTACCTGTGATCTGATGCCCTGGACTGTGGCTACCTGCTAACATCAGTAAACCATGTAAAAAGACTGCACAACTGGGTCCTTCATTCTTTACTGCACCACTCACCATCCTTCATCTATTCACCTGGAGCCCTGGGAACCTATTTCACCTCTGGGAAGTTATACCATCTGGCTGCCATAACATCACCCCAGAGGACCCCTTTAAGCAGCGTTGGTCATCCCTGACCGAATACCACAGGTGGCATCACAAACATTTATTATTTTACAAATCCCATGGATCGGGTCACCGCCGCCGTGACACATCCCTTTAAGTAACGGACCCGGTACCGAGTACCCCCAGGCCCTGGCGGGCGACTCACTATAACTCTCATAGAAGGGGGTCCTGAAAGGGGAATCCTAAAAGTATCCTACCACTCTCATAGAAAGGGGAACTGAGTCAGAATTCTTAATAGCAGCCAACCACTCTCAAAAAAGGGAATTCTGAGAGGGGAACATTAATAGAAGCTTATCACTCTTGTAGAAGGGGGTCCTGAGGGAGAATTCGCAATAGCAGCCTACCACTCTCTGGGTTCTTGAGTGAGGAATCCTCCTGAATGACATCCATACGCCCTGAGAAATAGTCACATACCGTTTACCTCCTAGCCCACAATTTGCCGTATACAGTATATTGCGTTGCTGATTGTGCTTATGCCAGATGCGTAGTGAATGGTTCTTTCAGGCAGCTTGTCTATGGTAACCGCTATAACTCAGGTTACAAAGGTGTTCGGCTCAATGTGAGAGCACTTTTGAGCTGCGCACAAGGGCACTCGTCAGTACAAAAAGCAAGCTCTCTGCTATATTGAAAAATCTCTTGGAATATTTCTTTGGAGGATGAAATTACTTAATGCACTCAGGGCGCAGACTCTCCAGGAGAGTTATGTCCCATGTGCCTTTGTCCTGCTTTAGCCTCTCTCCTACATAATTTTCTAGATCAAAAGAATACATATGACATACGCCTGATAAATACATCACTGCATGGCCCATTATTACCACAATATACCAGTTAGGGGACAACTGTTCCGATCAGGCGCAATCACAGAATGAATGATAATTAAATAAAATGACTCCCATGCAATACCTTCGCCATTGGCTTTCCTTGCCTTTTCCATTGTGGTAAATACCGTTATGAAGGCTTCTTCTGATTATGATGCACATCAATAAAGTTCGATGCTCACGCTCCTCTCTTTTATTCCACATACCACTCATGGCAAACAGTGTTCACAGTGGCAAGATGTCTCTTGCTATGGCCACGACAATGTCCGGATTGATACCGGCAACTACAATGCTGTCAATTCCTCCTTGATGGCCACAGAGCGCTTTGCCCTTTCTACTTAATATAACCCCCTATATTTCCCTGTACTTTGCTGTTGTGTGAACGTTTCTTACATGTGGCACATTTCTACAAGACAAAGTACCTGTCATTGGCCATGGCATCCATAGCATTGAAATGGTGAACTGTAAATCCTCTTGGAATAAGTCACAAATTTTGTTTTCCTTAAAGGTAACCTGTCAGTAGGATCAACCCTCCTAAACCGTCTATACGGGCATGTAAGTCATATATAGCTGAATAAAATGACACCTTGATATCTGTGATCAGATGTCTTAGGGTATGTGTCCACGTTCAGGAAACGCTGCGTGTTTGACGCTGCGTAGAGCCGCAGCGCCAAACACGCAGCGTCCAGATGTTACAGCATAGTGGGGGGGATTTCATGAAATCCCGTCTCCACTATGCGTTAAAACACGCAGGCAGCAGACCCGCGTAAACGGACATGCGGCGCGTCTTTTCAGAACGCAGCATGTCTGTTTACAGTGCGGGGACGCTCCGTCGCCGTGCCGTAAATTTCCCATAGATCATCATTAGATGCGGTAAAACCGCATTTAATGATTAGTGAAATGAGTAGAAACTGGGTTGATGCAGCTTACTATGCATGTCACCTGCCGGCTTACCTGTCCCGCCGTCGGAAGCCCCGCGTCCACTGCAGTTCTCGCGGTAAGATAAGTTCTCGCGATAACTTAGATTACCGCGACTCACGAGAACTGCCGTGCACGTGACCGGGGGTTATCTCCGGTCACACTAGGCTGGTTCTCACGGTCAGCTCACCGTGAGTGCTAGAATGTAGGTGATCTCTGAGAGTTATCGCCGGCGGTCATCTACAAGCTCAGCTATGTCTGGATGTCAGGCATCCAGATGTAGCAGAGCTGGACTCGTCATGTGACACTCGTTATGGGATATCTGCGGACAGGGAGTATGAGTTTGGTTTAGTTTTTTTTTGCTTTTTTGCAGGACGAGGGTCTTCAAGAGGATTGAGCGTACAATAAAGATATGGCCAAAAAGTGTGTGTAATCATTTCATTAAAATACTTTTTTCTAGTGTCTGTGTTTTATTTACACTTTACTAGGATTAATAATGGATAGGTGTCTTAATGACGCCTCGCCATTATTAGCCAGGCTTAATGTCACCTAAGGTGTCATTAACCCCTTTGTACCCCATATCCCACCACTACTCGGGAATGGGAAGAGTGAGGCTAAGCACCGGAATTGGCGCATCTTATAGATGCGCCATTTCTGGGGCGGCTGGGGGCTGGTATTTGTAGCCGGGTGGGCCAATATCCATGGTCCCTCTCTAGGCTATGAATATCAGCCCGCACCTGTCTGCGTAGCCTTTCTGGCTATAAATTATAGGGGGACCCCACATCATTTTTTTGGTGGGTCCCCCTATTTTTATAGCCAGTAAAGGCTACGCAGACAGCTGCGGGCTGATATTCATAGCCTGGGAAGCTGCCTTGGTATTAACCCCTTCCCAGGCTACAAATATCAGTCCCCCAGTCGCTGGCTTTCCCTCTCTGGCGCAGAAAATTGCACGGGAGCCCACACCATTTTTTTTTATTTAGGACTTAGGCACTTAGGACCGGAGCGTTCAGCTGCATAGAAATACATGCAGACGCACACTCCGGTCCCGAGTGCCTGTGGCAGTGCCGGGTATTGAAGCGAGAGACTTGTGTGAGATTCTCGCGAGTGTGACCCTGGCCTAACGCAGTTTTCATGGGTATATGTGTCTTTATTTAAGGCCGGGATCACACATGCGAGAAACTCGGACGAGTCTCGCATCTTAATACCCGGCACTGCCGCCAGCACTTGGGACTGGAGCGTGCGGCTGCATAGAAATACATGCAACAGCACGCTCCGCTCCCGAGTGCCGGCGGCAGTGCCGGGTATTAAGATGCGAGACTCATCCGAGTTTCTCGCATGTGTGATCCATCTTTCGTATCTATCTATCTATCTATCTATCTATCTATCTGTCTGTCTGTCTGTCTGTCTATCTATTAATCTATTATCTATCTATCAATATATCTATCTATCAATATATCTATATAGATAGATACATTTATAGATAGATATATCAGTAGATAATAGATAGATAGATATATATCGATAGATATATACCATAGATAAATACGATAGATACGATAGATGGATATGATAGATATGATAGATAGATAGATACGATAGATGGATATGATAGATAGATAGATACGATAGATAGATAGATAGATAGATAGATAGATAGATAGATAGATAGATAGATAACTATCCTAGCAATCTAACTATCTAGCTGTGTGTGTAAATATTATTCTTCAATGGAGTATGTAAATGAAGAGGTTGGACAAGAAATGACATCACAATTGTTTTTTTTTGTATATCTTTATTTAGCTTACAAAAACACACACAAATCCGCATAAAAAAACGCATGAAAAATGTGACCTCAGGTGCAGATTTGGTGCAGATTTTACCTGCGTCAAATCCTGAGCAAATCCTGATGCAATCCTGAACGTGGACACATACCCTTATTCCAGAGAAATCCACATTTTTCTTAATATGTAAATGAGCTGTTAAGATCTATGGGCCGGACATAGATCTCCCTTTGAATCTGGGTCCAGAGCTTATAGTAAATCAAAGGGGGTGATATCAGCATGAGAGAAGTAATGACTGACAGTCTGTTCTCCTGATCCACATATCTCACACCGGTAATGCCCCCTTTCATTTACAATAACCTCTGGAGGCAGATCCTCAGGGAGATCTATGTCCGGCCCATAGATCTTAACAGCTTATTTACATATTAAGAAAATCTTGCATTTCTCTGAAATAAGGCATCGGATTACAGTTATTAAGGTATCGTTTTATTCAGATTCCTATGACCTGCAGGCCCATGTAGATGGCTTAGGGGGGTTGATCCTACTGACAGATTCCCTTTAGCATAACGGAATATTATGTAGCTTTTCTTGTAACCAAACATTGCAGTCCTCATACAGTATGTAGTGGAATCTTATCATCTTATCACTCTGAGTCATTCAGATAAACTACATTCTTAAGCAACATTAGAAAAACTATAAGAAGCCATCCCTCATGAAATCAAATCCAGTCATTTTTCAATCCCCGGATTTATGCTTTAGGACATTGAAGTACTTAACTTCTCCGTGGTTTATAAAAAAAAACAGCAATACTCACAGCGACAGCTTATGATTTTCTTCCCAGCAGCAGCCAGTCAATCGGTATTATTGATACAATTGAATAAGTAGTGTAGTCGTGTAAACTCCCAAGGGGAAATAAAATACTACATGTACTGGTGGGATGAGTAATTCAGGGACTGCAAAGAGGTTAACCATGATTCTAAGTTCTGTTCATATCACATTTATGGGCTTCATCTAAAGGGAATCTGTTAACAGGTTTTTGCTGCCTAATCTGGTAGCAACTTAATGTAGGGAAAGAGAACCTGATTCCATTCATGTGTCACTTATTGGGCTGCTTGCTGTAGCTTTGATAAAATGGTTATTTTATCAGCAGGAGATTATCACTAGAAGACTAGTAAACCTGCAGCCATGTAATCCAACCACACCCCTCACCACAGATTTGCAGATATTTTCACAGTATACACAGAAAACTGCCAATCGGCTGCGTGGGCGGGGTTATACAGAGTTCAGCATTTAGGGAACTGCAAGATTTGCGGCAGATAAAATGCTGATTTTCAAAACTACAGCAAGCAGCTCAGTAAGTGACACATCGTTGGAATAAGGGTCTCTGACTCTATATCATGCTGCTCTCAGATTAGGTAGCAAAAACTCCGTCATAGATTATACGTAACCCATTCATGACATGCGCCGTGTATATATACGGTGCTGTGGGAGCTGTGTTGCTGCAAAGTGCCTTATATGTACTGTACGAGCGCCACCGCTAGCACCGATCGCTGGCGTTTAACCCCTCTGATTCCACTGTCAGTAGTGACAGCGACATCGAGGGGCATCGCAGAGGGAGGGAGCTTTCTCTCTGCTGCCATTAGCACAACGTGATTGCGATCGTGTTGTGCCGATGGTCTCCATGGTGACTACAGGCCAAAAGATAGCCGCGGGGTCACCCAGAAATGGTGGCCTGTAAGCTCCTGCTCAGAGCAGGAGCTGACACGCCTTCTCCCTGCCTATGAGGAGCTGAGCTAATGCCTTGAAATGCAAAAGCATTGCAGAGTATTACATCAGCGATCAAGGCAGGGAAAGTTGATGTCCCACCCTGTGACAATGTAAAAAGTTTAAAAAAAAGTTATTACAAATTGTAAAAACATTTAAAAAATCACAAAATGAAAAAACAAAAGAAAAGAAAAAATATTAATCCAATACGTAAATGTATTTTATCTAAAATAAATAAATAAATAAAAAATTACACAGTCTAGAATGACCCGACCTATAGAACTGTCCCACTAGTTAACCCTTTCAGTGAACAATTATGTTTTCTCATCATACGGCCGACGAAAAAGTGGAATAAAATGAGATTAAGACAAATGTAAATAAAAATGGTATCTCTGAAAACATCATCTTGTTCTGCAAAAAACAAGCTGCCATACATCTCGGTCAGCAGAAAAATAAAAAAGTTATAGCTGTCGGAATGAAGCGATGAAAAAATAATAATTTTTTTTCTATAAAATAGTTTTTGTTGCGTAAAAGCGCCAAAACATAAAAAAATATAAATGTGGTATCGCTGTAATCGTACTGACCTGAAGAATAAAGCTGTCTTATCTATTTCATCACACGCAGAACGGCATTAAAAAACAAACAAAAAACAGTCCCTGAATTGTACCAATAAAATGGTGCCAATAAAAATGTCAACTCGTCCTGCAAAAAAAAAGCAATCACATATCAGCCAAAATATGGAAAAGTATAGCTATCTAAATACAGGAACGCAAAAACTTGTTTTTGCATTAAAAAGCATCTGTAATCACTGATACCGCACAAGGAACGACGTAATAAATAAATAAAACTAATTCTTCACCTGCTGCTGATTTGTTCATTCTGCCTCCCAAAGATCGCAGTAAGGCTTGGCTCACATTTATCCTACTCTCTGCACTGAGAACTTACACCAGGGTTTCAGTGTAAATCTCTGAATTATGTGATTCAGACGGAACCCTGAGTAGAAGATTCCCATAATGAGGCAGATAAAGACACTGTGGACTCTGGCCTATGATCCGGCGCTGTTCCTCTTTTTAGGCGTGCATAAAAGTGCCGTCCAACAGAGTTTTGTGCACTTCTGAAAGGAAGGACAATGCTGCACAGAGACCAGTGAAACTCTGCTGCCTCATTAAAGTGAGTGGCTCCCTCAGGGGGTTTCATCTGAATCACGTCACTTGGAGATTTAGATGGAAATTCCGATGTAAGTGCTCAACGTAGAGTGCAGGATAAATGTGATCCCATATGCTAAAAAAGCCACATTTAGTGTTCACATGTTTGGCATTTCTATAGCGATGACAGCCCACCTAATTTACAGGTGCGTGTCTCCAGACGCATGAACTGGGCACTACAGTGTACTGATGACTACAACTTACTGGGCACTACGATGGCAGTTTGCAATATTCACTCAGCAACATCCACTATTGTTTATTTCTGGAAAGCACTACACCTGTAAATAAATTCCAAAAATGGTATAATTTCCAAAATGGGGTCACTTAAGGGGAGATCACTTGAGGGGAGATTTTGCACTTCTAGCACTTAGGGGCTCTGCATATGGAGTCTGCAAACTATTCTAGGAAAATCTGCAATCCAGGAGGCAAAATAGCGCTCCATTTCTCCTGAGTCTCGCCATGTGGCTAAGCAGTACTGTGCAGCCACATATGGGGTATTTCTACATTCAGCAGAAAATGTGGGACCAATTTTTGTGCCATTTTTCCCCATTTTACAGTGTGAAAAGGTAAAATCTGGGGCTACAACAAAAGTTTGGTGGTAAAAATTATTATTTTTTCTTCAATGCCCAATGGAAAAAATTATGTGACACACTTGTGGTGTCAATATGATCACTGCATTCCTAGATTAATACAAAAATATTTAGAATCGAGATAAATACATTGAGAGGTGTCGTGTGTAAAATGGGGTCACTTATGGAAGCATTCTGCTGTTCTGGCACCTCACGGGCTCCACAAATGTTACATGGCACCCTCAAACCAGTCAAGCAAAATCTGAACTCCAATATGGTGCATCTTCCCTTCTGAGCTTTGTACTGTGCGTCAAAAGTAGTTTTAGACCATATATGAGGTATCGTGTACTCAGTAGAAATTGCTCAACAAATTTTAGGGTCCATTTTCTACTGCTATCCTTGTGAAAATTAAGAAATTAGGAGCTAAATCAACATTTTTGTGTTTTTGTGAGAAAATTATTTTATTTTTCCATTTTCACAGATCAACGTAAAATGTAAGTTTAAGGTACACTACTCACCATCCATTTAGATAAATTCCTTGAGGAGTCTAGTTTCCAAAATTGGGTAACTTGTGGGGAATTTCCACTGTTTAAGCACACCAGGGGATCTCCAAATGTGACATGTTACCCTCAGAACATTCCATCAAAATCTGCTTTCCAAAATTTCACTCCATCCTTTCTGAACCCTGCCGTGCGCCCAAACAGTAGTTTCTCCCACAAATGGGGTCTCTACATACTCAGGAGACATTGCACAATACTTTTTGGGGGCCATTTCCTCCTGTTATCCTTGTATAAATAAAAAAATGGGGTTAAAAGAACACTTATTGTGGTAAAAATGTGATTTTTTTAATTTTTATGGCTCAATGTTACAAACTTCTATGAAGCACCTGGGGGTTCAAGGTGCTCACCACACATCTTAGATAAGTTCCTTGAGGGGTCTAGTCTCCATAATGGGGTCACTTTTGTGGGGTGTGCACTCTTTAGGCACATCAGGGGCTCTCCAAACGCAACTTGATGTTCGCTAATTATTCCAGCAAATTTTGCATTAAAAAAGTCAAATGGTGCTCCTTCCCTTTCGAACCCTGCTGTACATCCAAACAATAATTTTCCTCCACATATTGGGTATCGGCATATGCAGAAAAAAAAATTCCTGTTACCCTTGTGAAAGTAAAGAAAATTGTGTCTAAAAGAACATTTTTGAGGGAAATGTTATTTTTTATTTTCATGGCTCAACATTATAAACTTCTGTAAAGCACCTGGGGGTTCAAAGCGCTCATCACAGATCTAGATAAGTTCCTTGAGGAGTCTAGTTTCAATGTGGGGGTTTACACTGTTTAGGCACATCACAACCTCTCCAAACATGACAGAGTGTCTGCTAATGATTCCAGAAAATTTTGCATTCAAAAAGTCAAATGGCGCTCTTTCCTGTCTGTGCCCTGCCATGCACCCAAGCAGTAGCTTTCCCCCACATATGGGGTATTGGCACACTCAGGAGAAATTGGAGAACAATTTTTTAGTCCGTTTTCTCCTGTTACCCTAGTGAAAATAAAAAAATTGGGGCTAAAGTAAAATTTTAGTGAAAAATTGTTAAATATTAATTTCTTCCGTCCACACTGCTTCAGTTCCTGAGAAGCACCTGAAGGGTTAATAAAATTCTTGAATGTGGTTTTGAGCACCATGATGGGTGCAGTTTTTAGAATGGTGTCACTTTATGTATTTTCTGCCATATAGACCCCACAAAGTCACTTCAAATGGAACATGGTCTCCCTAAAAAATGACTTTGTTAATTTAGTTGCAAAAATGAGAAATTGCTGGTCAAATTTTAACCCTTATAACTTCCTAACAAAACAAATTATGTGTTAAAAATTATGCTGATGTAAAGTAGACATGTGGGAAATGTTATTTATTAGCTATTTTGTGTGAGATAAGTCTCTGATTTAGGTGCATAATAATGAAAAGTTTGAAAAATGCTGAATATTTTAAATGTTTACCGAATTATGATATTTTCACAAATAAACGCAAGTTGTATGGATTAAATGTTACCAATATCATGAAGTATAATATGTCATGAGAAAACAATCCCAGAATCACTAGGATCCGTTGAAGCATTTCATGTGAAAACAGGCTTTAGGGTGAAGGGGTTAATGTATACACCACCAAAAAGTAAACCTCATAGTGGGGGAAGTAAGTATTTGATCCCTTGCTGATTTTGCAAGTTTGCCCACTGACAAAGACATGAACAGTCTATAATTTTAAGGGTAGGATCATTTTAACATTGAGAGATACGGTAGAGTATCAAAAATAAAATCCAGAAAATCACATTGTATAAATTATATACTCTTATTTGCATTTTGCAGTGAGAAATAAGTATTTGATCCCTCTGGCAAACAAGACTTAATGCTTGGTGGCAAAACCCTTGTTGGCAAGCACAGCAGTCAGACGTTTTTTGTAGTTGATGATGAGGTTTGCGCACATGTCAGGAGGAATTTTGGTCCACTCCTCTTTGCAAACATCTCTAAATCATTAAGATTTTGAGGCCGCCGCATGGTAACTCGGAGCTTCAACTCCCTCCATAAGTTTTCTATGGGATTAAGGTCTGGAGACTGGCTTGGCTAGGCCACTCCATGACATTAATGTGCTTCTTTTTGAGCCACTCCTTTGTTGCCTTGGCTGTTTGTTTTGGGTCATTGTCTTGCTGGAAGACCCAGCCACTACCCATTTTTAATGTCCTGGCGGAGGGAAGGAGGTTGTCACTCAGGATTTTACGGTACATGGCTCCATCCATTCTCCCACTGATGCAGTGAAGTAGTCTTGTGCCCTTAGCAGAGAAACACCCCCAAAACATAATGTTTCCACCTCCATGCTTGACAGTGGGGACGGTTTTCTTTGGGTCATAGGCAGCATTTCTCTTCCTCCAAACATGGTGAGATGCGTTAATGCCAAAGACCTCAATTTTTGTCTCATCTGAACACAGCACCTTCTCCCAATTACTCACAAAATTATCCAGGGGTTCAATGGCAAACTTCAGATGGGCGTGCACATGTGCCTTCTTGAGCAGGGGGACCTTGCGGGCACTGCAGGATTTTAAACCTTTACGGCGTAATGTATTACCAATGGTTTTCTTGGTGACTGTGGTCCCAGCTGCCTTGAGATCATTAACAAGTTCCCCCTGTATAGTTTTAGGCTGACCTCTCACCTTCCTCATGACCAAGGATACCCCACGAGGGGAGAGTTTGCATGGTGCCCCAGATCAATGTTGATTGATTCATTTTGTATTTCTTCCATTTTCTTACTATTGCACCAACAGTTGTCTCCTTCTCACCCAGCGTCTTACTTATGGTTTTGTAGCCCATTCCAGCTTTGTGCAGGTCTATGATCTTGTCCCTGACATCCTTAGAAAGCTCTTTGGTCTTGCCCATGTTGTAGAGTTTAGAGTCTGACTGATTAATTGAGTCTGTGGACAGGAGTCTTTTATAAATGTGACTATATAAGGCTAGTTTCACATTTGCGTTTAAAAACGCAGCGTTTAAAACGCAAACGCAGGTGGTGAAAAAACGCATGTAAACGTGTGCAAACGCTGCATTTTTTAGACGCATGCGTTTTCTCATGCGGTAAAAAAAACGCGCCGTTTTGACGCATTTACATGCGTTTTATCCTGCGTTTGCGTTTTTGAAACGCATGCTGAGAAGTGTGTGACAGCTGCCAATCATCAAAATTAGGGTTGAGTGAAACAGATCGGCCAATTTCAAAAGTCGCCGACTTTTGGCAAAGCCGGGTTTCGTGTTTTATATATATATCATTGGGACACACATATATATATATATATTTATATTTACTTCAACGCGATATAGCAGAAAAGCCGATTGCCGTCTTTTCATTTCTCCTGCCTAAACCCGACATGATATGAGACATGGTTTACATACAGTAAACCATGTCATATCCCCCTTTTTTTTGCATATTCCACACTACTAATGTTAGTAGTGTGTATGTGCAAAATTTTGGCGCTGTAGCTATTAAATTTAAGGGTTAAATCGCTGAAAAAATTGGCGTGGGCTCCCGCGCAATTTTCTCCGCCAGGGCAGATATTATATAGCCTAGAGAGGGTCCATGGTTATTGGCCCCCCCTGGCTACAAACATCTGCCCCCAGCCACCCCAGAAAAGGCACATCTGGAAGATGCGCCTATTCTGGCACTTGGCCACTCTCTTCCCATCCCGTGTAGCGGTGGGATATGGGGTAATGAAGGGTTAATGTCACCTTGCTATTGTAAGGTGACATTAAGCCAGATTAATAATGGCGAGGCATCAATTATGACACCTATCCATTATTAATCCAATTGTATGAAATGGTTAAAAAAAACACACACAATATTGCAAAGTATTTTAATGAAATAAACACACAGGTTGTTTTAATATTTTATTGCTCTCTCAATCCACCTGAAGACCCTCGCTCTGTAACAAAGGAAAAATAATAAACCAACAATATACATACCTTCCGATGATCTGTCACGTCCCACGATGTAAATCCATCTGAAGGGGTTAAAATATTTTACAGGCAGGAGCTCTGCTAATGCAGCTGTGCTCGTGCCTGTCAAACCCCGGTGAATGAAGGTAATGTAGGTCAATTTGTGTGTGTGTTTTTTTTTAACCATTTCATACAATTGGATTAATAATGGATAGGTGTCATAATTGACGCCTCTCCATTATTAATCTGGCTTAATGTCACCTTACAATAGCAAGGTGTCATTAACCCTTCATTACCCCATATCCCACCGCTACACGGGAGTGGGAAGAGAGTGGCCAAGTGCCAGAATAGGCGCATCTTCCAGATGTGCCTTTTCTGGGGTGGCTGGGGGCAGATGTTTTTAGCCGGGGGGGCCCAATAACCGTGGACCCTCTCCAGGCTATTAATATCTGGCCTCAGTCACTGGCTTTACCACTCTGGCGGAGAAAATTGCGCTGGAGCCCACGCCAATTTTTTCCGCGATTTAACCCTTAAATTTAATAGCTACAGCGCCGAAATTTTGCACATACACACTACTAACATTAGTAGTGTGGAATATGCAAAAAAAAAGGGGGATATGACATGGTTTACTGTATGTAAACCATGTCTCATATCATGTCGGGTTTAGGCAGGAGAAATTGAATTACCAGCTTTAGGGTTAGGGGTAGGGTTAGGGGTAGGGTTAGGGTTTGGATCCCTTTATCACCTTGATGGTGGGGGGTGGCTTATCAGTGTGTATTCTTGTTTTTTTTCTATTGAAACGCATGCGTTTAAAACGCAACCAAATGCATGTGCTTAAAAACGCATGCGTTTACATAGACAGCAATACGTTTTTTTTGCCGCAAAAAAACGCCTCTAGAAATTACTACATGTTGCATTTCTGCAACAAAACGCAAGCATAGAAAAGACGCATGCGTCGTCAAATGCGGCAAAACGCATACAAAAAAACTCATGCGTTTTTAATGTTAAATATAGGGAAAAAAACGCATGCTTTTTTTGCGCTAAAACGCAGCGGCAAAAAACGAAAATGTGAAACCAGCCTAAGACAGCTGTCTTTAGTGCAGGTAACGAGTTGATTAGGACTATCTAACTGGTCTGTGGGAGCCAGAACTCTTAATGGTTGGTAGCGGATAAAACACTTATTTATCACTGCAAAATACAAATAAATTGATATAATTTATACAATGTGATTTTCTTGATTTTATTTTTGATATTCTATCTCTCAATGTTAAAATTAACCTACCCTTAAATTTATAGACTGTTCATGTCTTTGTCAGTGGGCAAACTCACACAATCAGCAAGAGATCAAACACTGTATATAAGCCGAGTTTTTCAGCACATTTTTTGTGCTGAAAAAGCCCCCCTCGGCTTATACTGGAGTGAGGTGTCCAGAACATGGAGGAGAGGGGCAGCAGCAGAGCAGTGGGTGACAGGAGGCAGGAGCCAGCTGCTGCAGCTAACCCTGTGCCCGCTGATAAAGAGAATTGAATATTTACTGCACTGGCAATGAATATTCATTTCTCTTTAATAGTAAGCACAGTGTCAGCCACAGCACCCAGCTCCTACAGCTGCCGGGCGGTCACGTGCCAAGGGCATGGAGAGAGGTAAATATTAATTTCTTTTAAGTAGCGGCACTAGGGTTGAGCGAAACGGGTCGGCAATTTTCAGAAGTCGCCGACTTTTGGCAAAGTCGGGTTTCATGAAACCCGACCCGACCCCTGTGTGGGGTCGGCCATGAAGTCGGCGATCTTCTGAATCTGGAATCGGAATTCCGATACCGATTCCCGATATGTTTAAGATATCGGGAATTGGTATCGGAATTCAGATTTAAGTGTAAAATAAAGAATTAAAATAAAAAATATCGCTATACTTACCATCTGACGGGCCCTGGTACTAACCGGGAACCTTCCTTCCTTAGAATCAGCCTTCCAGGAAGTCGCGGTGACGACGCGGCTTGTGATTGGTCGCGCGGCCGCCCATGTGACCGCTCGCGCGACCAATCACAAGCCGCGACGTCACCGTGACGTCACCGAAGGTCCTGGAAGGGCTGATTCTTAGGAAGGAAGGCTGCCGGAACGAAGCCGAGGGTGAGTATATTCCTATTAGGTATATACTCACCCTCGGACACGCCCTGCTTCTTTCCGGCAGCCTTCCTTCCTAAGAATCAGCCCTTCCAGGACCTTCGGTGATGTCACGGTGACGTCGCGGCTTGTGATTGGTCACGCGAGCGGTCACATGGGCGGCCGCGCGACCAATCACAAGCCGCGTCGTCACCGCGACGTCACCGCGAGGTCCTGGAAGGCTGATTCTAAGGAAGGAAGGTTCCCGGTTAGTACCAGGGCCCGTCAGATGGTAAGTATAGCAATATTTTTTATTTTAATTCTTTCTTTTACACTTAAATATGGATCCCAGGGCCTGAAGGAGAGTTTCCGCTCTATCTGCGCACGCGCAGCCTCAGGAAGATGGCCGCCGCCACAGAAAAGCCGGTGAATAGCGCAGATCGCGCTCTTTGTCTGCCACTGCGCAGTGCATTCGGCAGTTGCGCATGCGCAAAACACTACGCCAACGCCGGGAAGATAAGCAAGAGGTGGGGGAGAAACAGCCATTTCACCACGCCCTTTTGACCAGACCAGCGTGATTGACAGGTGAAAACGACGACTTTGGTAAGGTATTTCGGCAGCATAGGTGGGGAATCGGGACAAAAAAAAAAACAATTGTAAAGCACAGCTCAGGCCCTACTTAACGGTATTTTTATCTCATACTGAAAAAACGGGGTGACAGGTTCCCTTTAAGATTTATTACTGTGTTGTCACATTTACCATCACTTTTTAAAGGGGGCATTAATGCTTTCAAAAGAGGGCACTAAGGGGGCATTCTTACTGGGTTAGGGGGTGGAATGCTTGACATGCCCTTGGTGTTATGATGCACTGTCTAGACCACCATAGTTTTAATAATATCTTTTTAATTCTCTATTTTGGCAAGCACATTCCTCTAGAAGACCATATTTATTGCATTATGCATATATGTATACTGTGCTTTTGGAACGTTATCATAGAAATGGAGAACACCCCTTTAAGCTTTGTGAATTCTAATATACGAAGTCATTGAAGAAGCCACATCTCTATCTGGCTGCTGCCTGAATACATTGGGAATAAACATGATTGTACATGAAATATGTCAGCGGCTGAGAAATCTACAATCGCTCTCTATGTGCTTCTAATACCAACGAGGACACTGTCTTGGTTTGTCTTTTCTCATATTTTTAGAATTGTCATTTGATTCAGAAACTGTTTTGTAGTGAGTATTGAAGAATAAATTATTTATATTTCTATATGTGTTTGATGAGCGCCAAGTGTTTCTTTCTTCTCTGTCTTTCAAAAGCTTCAAAATAGAAGTAAATGGGAAAAGATGACAAATTTCATGAACCGAGACCAGAATAACAAAAATGTCTGAGTCAGTCTACAAATAGTTAAACAGACCCTTGAACGGTTTAGTGACTTAAAGTAGACTTATTATACTGTAACAGCACCCACTAGGGACCGACCCCTTACATAAAGGGAACTATATACTAGGTTTTAATCAATAAAATTATATTCAATAAAAATGTTTGTTTTATTTTAACGGAGGTTAAAAAATATGTCTTTATTGAAATAGACAGCAATAAAATGGGTTGTACCCCTATATCAACCAAAGGGAATTTGTCAACAGTTTTTTCTATGTAGTCTGAACACAGCATCCTGTAGGGGCAGAGATCCTGACTCCAGTGATGCATCACTTAATCTACTGAGTGCAGCAGTTGTAATAGAATCACATTTTTTTCTCTGCTACAGATCTAGTAGAGCTGGAATGATGAGCTGTATATAACCAAGCCCACATCACCGATTGGCTCCTTTTTGTCTATCCATAGTGTAAACAGAAATCTACCAATCAGTGACGGGGCAGGGTCTGGACTAGGAGGAATGAGACACCAAGTCCTGTAGTGATAATCTCCTGCTGATAAAACACTGATTTTATTGAAACAAAAACACACAGCCTAGTAAGTAAAAGATTGCAGGGTTAGGGTAAAACAGTGTGGCAATACTTTATTGAACCTGAACACCCAGTAGCAAACAGAACAATCCCAGCAATTACCCCAAGATGGTGCATATTACAGGGTCTCACCCTTCCGCTGACTTGCCGGGATAATGGTAGATGTTACGCCAGAGCTCCCAGGGTCGCTATTCCACCTATGATATGCACACAGAGAAGAGTTATCAACAAGCATAGGGAGATGACCGAGAACATTCCATAGAGTCCGTAAAATGTCCAAAACCAGTTGACACGAGAGTCACTACCTGGCTTATCTGACCATCTCCATGGAACCAGGCGACCAGCAGGTCCCAAACCTGGCTTTCTCCAAATGTTTCCATTGTTCAGCGATGCTCAATGGATCAGATCTGTATCCATCCAACCAGACCCGAAAACCCCTAGGTTGTTTCCTATAGAATCATAGATTCGTGTCCCTCATGATGGTGCCATGATGAATTGGCTGCAGTCCTGTCTCTCGTCCGTTGAGTGTTTTGCAGAATATCTGACTGTTAGTTCTGTATTACTTCAGATGGAGTGATGTGATCTCTGAGTCTTTTTATACCAGAGGCATGTAAGCTATTTTTAGAATTACCCTGTGTCCTTCAGTCCCCCTCACATTCTTATCCCTCTTTACTTTCAAAGTCAAGAATCTGGTTCCACAATACAATGCAGAATTAGCGTATCAGCACACATCAATAAACAAAGATAAACACACACTATGTACAAGTCACTATTACAGCCTTACACAGTATGCTAAATGGTATATCAGTTTGCAAGTCTGTCTTCTTGACCCACCAGAAATAAACACTAAAAGCCACAAAACAATATGAAAACCAGATAAAAAGTCAATTTTTCTTGGTTTGTAAAAACATAGTCATCTTGGTAATTAAGATATAATCTGGTTTCTTCACAGATCTCCCTCCCTATATTGGTATATGACTATGTTGCAGAAAATAATCAATATAGCTATTATAATTTATAAGTTGCCACTATTGCTTTGTTGAATTAATGAATTATCGTGTACTTGTTAGTATATATATAAATTAAAAACCCTATCCATGACATGCAAAGCCATCCACAACATGTGTCCTTCATACATCTGTGACCTCGTCTCCCTGTACTTACCTGCATGCAACCTCCGATCCTCACAAGATCTCCTTTTCTATTCCCCTCTTATCTTCTCTTCCCACAATCTCATACTATATTTCTCCCACGCATCACCCCTACTCTGAAACTCTCTTCCACAACATATCAGACTCTCGCCTACCATGGAAACCTTCAAAAGAACCTGAAGACCTACCCCTTCTGACAAGCATACAACCTGCAGTAACCACGATCAACCAAACCACTGCACGACCAGCTCTACCCTCGCCTACTGTATCCTCACCCATCCCTTGTAGATTGTGAGCTCTCGTGGGCAGGGTCCTCTCTCCTCCTGTACCAGTCGTGACTTATATCATTTAAGATTACTGCACTTGTTTTTATTATGTACACCCCCTCCTCACATGTAAAGCGCCATGAAATGAATAGCGCTATAATAATAAAAAATAATAATAGTTATATATATACAGTGCCTACAAGTAGTATTCAACCCCCTGCAGATTTAGCAGGTTTAATAAGATGCAAATAAGTTAGAGCCTTCAAACTTCAAACAAGAGCAGGATTTATTAACAGATGCATAAATCTTACAAACCAAAAAGTTTTGTTGCTCAGTTAAATTTTTATAAATTTTAAACATAAAAGTGTGGGTCAATTATTATTCAACCCCTAGGTTTAATATTTTGTGGAATAACCTTTGTTTGCAATTACAGCTAATAATCGTCTTTTATAAGACCTGATCAGGCCGGCACAGGTTTCTGGAGTTATCTTGGCCCACTCCTCCATGCAGATCTTCTCCAAGTTATCTAGGTTCTTTGGGTGTCTCATGTGGACTTTAATCTTGAGCTCCTTCCACAAGTTTTCAATTGGGTTAAAGTCAGGAGACTGACTAGGCCACTGCAACACCTTGATTTTTTGCCTCTTGAACCAGGCCTTGGTTTTCTTGGCTGTGTGCTTTGGGTCGTTGTCTTGTTGGAAGATGAAATGACGACCCATCTTAAGATCCTTGATGGAGGAGCGGAGGTTCTTGGCCAAAATCTCCAGGTAGGCTGTGCTATCCATCTTCCCATGGATGCGGACCAGATGGCCAGGCCCCTTGGCTGAGAAACAGCCCCACAGCATGATGCTGCCACCACCATGCTTGACTGTAGGGATGGTATTCTTGGGGTCGTATGCAGTGCCATCCAGTCTCCAAACGTCACGTGTGTGGTTGGCACCAAAGATCTCGATCTTGGTCTCATCAGACCAGAGAACCTTGAACCAGTCAGTCTCAGAGTCCTCCAAGTGATCATGAGCAAACTGTAGACGAGCCTTGACATGACGCTTTGAAAGTAAAGGTACCTTACGGGCTCGTCTGGAACGGAGACCATTGCGGTGGAGTACGTTACTTATGGTATTGACTGAAACCAATGTCCCCACTGCCATGAGATCTTCCCGGAGCTCCTTCCTTGTTGTCCTTGGGTTAGCCTTGACTCTTCGGACAAGCCTGGCCTCGGCACGGGAGGAAACTTTCAAAGGCTGTCCAGGCCGTGGAAGGCTAACAGTAGTTCCATAAGCCTTCCACTTCCGGATTATGCTCCCAACAGTGGAGACAGGTAGGCCCAACTCCTTGGAAAGGGTTTTTTACCCCTTGCCAGCCTTAAGACCCTCCACGATCTTGTCTCTGATGGCCTTGGAATGCTCCTTTGTCTTTCCCATGTTGACCATGTTTGAGTGCTGTTCACAAGTTTGGGGAGGGTCTTAAATAGTCAGAAAAGGCTGGAAAAAGAGATAATTAATCCAAACATGTGAAGCTCATTGTTCTTTGTGCCTGAACTACTTCTTAATACTTTAGGGGAACCAAACGGAATTCTGGTGGGTTGAGGGGTTGAATAATAAATGACCCTCTGAAAAAACTTTTCCCAATTTAAAAAAAAAATAAACAAAGAAATAACATTCTTTTTTGCTGCAGTGCATTTCACACTTCCAGGCTGATCTACAGTCCAAATGTCACAATGCCAAGTTAATTCCAAATGTGTAAACCTGCTAAATCTGCATGGGGTTGAATACTACTTGTAGGCACTGTATATATATATATATATATATATATATATATATATATATATATATATATATATATATACAGTGGGGCAAAAAAGTATTTAGTCAGTCAGCAATAGTGCAAGTTCCACCACTTAAAAAGATGAGAGGCGTCTGTAATTTACATCATAGGTAGACCTCAACTATGGGAGACAAACTGAGAAAAAAAATTCCAGAAAATCACATTGTCTGTTTTCTTATCATTTTATTTGCATATTATGGTGGAAAATAAGCATTTGGTCAGAAACAAAATTTCATCTCAATACTTTGTAATATATCCTTTGTTGGCAATGACAGAGGTCAAACGTTTTCTGTAAGTCTTCACAAGGTTGCCACACACTGTTGTTGGTATGTTGGCCCATTCCTCCATGCAGATCTCCTCTAGAGCAGTGATGTTTTTGGCTTTTCGCTTGGCAACACGGACTTTCAACTCCCTCCAAAGGTTTTCTATAGGGTTGAGATCTGGAGACTGGCTAGGCCACTCCAGGACCTTGAAATGCTTCTTACGAAGCCACTCCTTCGTTGCCCTGGCGGTGTGCTTTGGATCATTGTCATGTTGAAAGACCCAGCCACGTTTCATCTTCAATGCCCTTGCTGATGGAAGGAGGTTTGCACTCAAAATCTCACGATACATGGCCCCATTCATTCTTTCATGTACCCGGATCAGTCGTCCTGGCCCCTTTGCAGAGAAACGGCCCCAAAGCATGATGTTTCCACCACCATGCTTTACAGTAGGTATGGTGTTTGATGGATGCAACTCAGTATTCTTTTTCCTCCAAACACGACAAGTCGTGTTTCTACCAAACAGTTCCAGTTTGGTTTCATCAGACCATAGGACATTCTCCCCAAACTCCTCTGGATCATCCAAATGCTCTCTAGCAAACTTCAGACGGGCCCGGACATGTACTGGCTTAAGCAGTGGGACACGTCTGGTACTGCAGGATCTGAGTCCATGGTGGCGTAGTGTGTTACTTATTGTAGGCCTTGTTACATTGGTCCCAGCTCTCTGCAGTTCATTCACTAGGTCCCCCCGCGTGGTTCTGGGATTTTTGCTCACCGTTCTTGTGATCATTCTGACCCCACGGGGTGGGATTTTGCGTGGAGCCCCAGATCGAGGGAGATTATCAGTGGTCTTGAATGTCTTCCATTTTCTAATTATTGCTCCCACTGTTGATTTCTTCACTCCAAGCTGGTTGCCTATTGCAGATTCAGTCTTCCCAGCCTGGTGCAGGGCTACAATTTTGTTTCTGGTGTCCTTTGACAGCTCTTTGGTCTTCACCATAGTGGAGTTTGGAGTCAGACTATTTGAGGGTGTGCACAGGTGTCTTTTTATACTGATAACAAGTTTAAACAGGTGCCATTACTACAGGTAATGAGTGGAGGAAAGAGGAGACTCTTAAAGAAGAAGTTACAGGTCTGTGAGAGCCAGAAATCTTGATTGTTTGTTTCTGACCAAATACTTATTTTCCACCATAATATGCAAATAAAATGATAAAAAAACAGACAATGTGATTTTCTGGATTTTTTTTTCTCAGTTTGTCTCCCATAGTTGAGGTCTACCTATGATGTAAATTACAGACGCCTCTCATCTTTTTAAGTGGTGGAACTTGCACTATTGCTGACTGACTAAATACTTTTTTGCCCCACTGTATATACACTCACTGGCCACTTTATTAGGTACACCTGTCCAACTTCTTGTTAACACTTAATTTCTAATCAGCCAATCACATGGCGGCAACTCAGTGCATTTAGGCATGTAGACATGGTCAAGACAATCTCCTGCAGTTCAAACCGAGCATCAGTATGGGGAAGAAAGGTAATTTGAGTGCCTTTGAACGTGGCATGGTTGTTGGTGCCAGAAGGGCTGGTCTGAGTATTTCAGAAACTGCTGATCTACTGGGATTTTCACGCACAACCATCTCTAGGGTTTACAGAGAATGGTCCGAAAAAGAAAAAAAATCCAGTGAGCGGCAGTTCTGTGGGCGGAAATGCCTTGTTGATGCCAGAGGTCAGAGGAGAATGGGCAGACTGGTTCGAGCTGATAGAAAGGCAACAGTGACTCAAATCGCCACCCGTTACAACCAAGGTAGGCCTAAGAGCATCTCTGAACGCACAGTGCGTCGAACTTTGAGGCAGATGGGCTACAGCAGCAGAAGACCACACCGGGTACCACTCCTTTCAGCTAAGAACAGGAAACTGAGGCTACAATTTGTACAAGCTCATCGAAATTGGACAGTAGAAGATTGGAAAAACGTTGCTTGGTCTGATGAGTCTCGATTTCTGCTGCGACATTCGGATAGTAGGGTCAGAATTTGGCGTAAACAACATGAAAGCATGGATCCATCCTGCCTTGTATGGAGCATCTTTGGGATGTGCAGCCGACAAATCTGCGGCAACTGTGTGATGCCATCATGTCAATATGGACCAAAATCTCTGAGGAATGCTTCCAGCACCTTGTTGAATCTATGCCACGAAGAATTGAGGCAGTTCTGAAGGCAAAAGGGGGTCCAACCCATTACTAGCATGGTGTACCTAATAAAGTGGCCGGTGATTATATATATATATATATATATATATATATATATATATATATATATATATATACCCTGCTCAAAAAAATAAAGGGATCACTAAAATCCCACATCCTAGATATCACTGAATGAAATATTCCAGTTGTAAATCTTTATTCATTACATACTGGAATGTGTTGAGAACAGTAAAACCTAAAAATGATCAACGTAAATCACAACTAATATCCCACGGAGGTCTATAGTTGGAATGATGCTCAAAATCAAAGTGTAAAATGAAGATACAGGCTGATCATACTTCAGTGGAAATGCCTCAAGACAAGGAAATGATGCTCAGTAGTGTGTGGCCTCCACATGCCTGTATGATCTCCCTACAATTCCTGGGCATGCTCCTGATGAGGCGGCAGATTGTCTCCTGAGGGATCTCCTCCCAGACCTTGACTAAAGCATCCGTCAACTCCCGGACAGTCTGTGGTGCAACGTGACGTTGGTGGATGGTACAATACATGATGTCCCAGATATGTTCAATCGGATTCAGGTCTGGGGAAAAGGTGGGCCAGTCCATAGCTTCAATGCCTTCATCTTGCAGGAACTGCTGACACACTCCAGCCACATGAGGTCTGGAATTGTCCTGCATTAGGAGGAACACAGGGCCAACCGCACCAGCATATGGTCTCACAAGGGGTCTGAGGATCTCATCTCAGTGCCTAATGGCAGTCAGGCTACCTCTGGCGAGCACATGGAGGGCTGTGCAGCCCTCCAAAGAAATGCCACCCCACACCATTACTGACCCACTGCCAAATCGATCATGCTGAAGGATGTTGCAGGCAGCAGTTCGCTCTCCACAGCTTCTCCAGACTCTGTGACGTCTGTCACATGTGCTCAGTGTGTATCTGCTTTCATCTGTGAAGAGCACAGGGCTCCAGTGGCGAATTTACTAATCCTGGTGTTCTGTGGCAAATGCCAAGTGTCCTGCACGGTGTTGGGCTGTGAGCACAACCCTCATCTCTGGACTTTGGGCACTCAGACAATCCTCATGGAGTCGGTTTCTAACCGTTTGTGCAGACACATGCATATTTGTGGCCTGCTGGAGCTCATTTTGCAGGGCCCCTGGCAGTGCTCCTCCTGTTCCTTCTTGCACAAAAGCTGAGGTAGCTTTCCTGCTGCTGGTTTGTTGCCCTCCTACGGCCCACTCCACGTCTACTGGTGTACTGGCCTGTCTCCTGGTAGCGCCTCCAGCCTCTGGACACTACACTGACAGACACAGCAAACCTTCTTGCCACAGCTCTCATTATTGTGCCATCCTGGATGAGCTGCACTACCTGAGCCACTTGTGTGGGTTGTAGAGTCCATCTCAAAGACACATGGCTCAAAAAAATTAAGGGAACACTTAAACAACAGAATCTAACTACAAAGTAAATCAAACTTCTGTGAAATCAAACTGTCCACTTAGGAAGCAACACTGATTGACAATCAATTTCACATGCTGTTGTGCAAATGGAATAGACAACAGATGGAAATTATTGTCAGGACTCTGAACATTTTGATTACCTTTTGTGCATTACTGCCCTTTTCCAAGATGGCGTCTTTGGTCTCATGTGCACTGTGTCTTCCTGCTATATAACTCCACCCCAGCCTTTAGTCTGTGCTAGAGTATCCTGTAATGATTATAAGGAATAACTCAGGAGACTCTTTGCATGGAACAAGACAACTACAGGACACAGTTTTATAAGTGGTAAAGTCTATATTATCACACGGTGATTCAAACAGGGGCAGAGAGAAACTCAAGTCCACAACACTTGGTCTAAATATTAAACGCAGCTTAGCAGTCTATAGGGAACTTCAGGGGAAAATGCAATCATGCAGAAAGTCTATGAAGCACAATTATTCTTGAGGATACTTGACACGAATAAGTCCTTGGTAGCACAACCAGGGAGGCCTGGGTAATAGTCTCAGGTTTAAGCAGAGCAGCAACAGCTTACATGTCCAGCAAATGCAGATGGAAACAAACACAAGCAGCCAGATGGAGGATTACTGGAAACCAATGTATGCAGCAGAAACTCAGAGCTGAGTAGCAGGATCTCCACACAGGTTCACAGGAGCAGGTGCAGGTGCAAAGCCAGGGAGTCGTCAGGAGCTGGATGCAAGGCAGAATACTCTAGCACAGACTAAAGGCTGGGGTGGAGTTATATAGCAGGAAGACACAGTGCACATGAGACCAAAGACGCCATCTTGGAAAAGGGCAGTAATGCACAAAAGGTAATCAAAATGTTCAGAGTCCTGACAATTATTGACAATTATCAAGACACACTCAATAAAAGAGTAGTTCTGCAAGTGGGGACCACAGACCACATCTCAGTACCAATGCTTTCTGGCTGATCTTTTGGTCACTTTTGAATGATGGTTGTGCTTTCACACTTGTGGCAGCATGAGACGGACTCTACAACCCACACAAGTGGCTCAGGCAGTGCAGCTCATCCAGGATGGCACATCAATGCGAGCTGTGGCAAGAAGGTGTGCTGTGTCTGTCAGTGTAGTGTCCAGAGGCTGGAGGCACTACCAGGAGACAGGCCAGTACACCAGGAGACATAGAGGGGGCCATAGGAGGGCAACAACCCAGCAGCAGGACCGCTACCTCCACCTTTGTGCAAGGAGGAACAGGAGGAGGACTGCCAGAGCTGTTATGTTGGGCTGGTGGTTAGGAACACTAGAAATGACCAGATGAGCAAACTAGCGATACAGGACGAGCTCTGGGAAGTGGGAGCTCTGCTGACCGCAACCTCTAATCCTATCACAACAACTAGAAATAGCCATTTAGACTGGAGAAAAACGAGTCACATTACGCCTGGATATAAAGAAATATCCTTTATTATAAGACTAATGGAAATCTTATTTTGGAACAAATGTACATATAATACATATAAATTGGTAAATTCACAAGGTTACTATAAAGTGACTACAAAGGTGCAACCCATAAACCGGGACACAAGAAAGGACATAGGTAATCAAAATAATACAAAAATGTCCAATAAGTACCAGCAGAAAAAGGCCCAATGTTTCAGCACATAACAGAGTTTAATACTCTTTACAAGGCTAAATTGCCAAACTGAATACCACCATCATGTGCCACATTGATATTGCCCATACTGAATGTATTAATGGAGATACATAAGCTAGTTACCCATTTGTAATGGAATATCCAGACTGGGTCCCGGTCCCGTACCCCAACGCGCGTTTCGCGTTCACGTGTGCCGCTTCCTCAGGGGGCGTGGCTAAATCCGGCTCTCCATCCGGTATATATACGTGTTTAATTAAATCACATGTGATGTTAGCAAAAGAAAAAGGGGCGTGCGCTGCGGTGAACCGCAAGTGACTATGCCGTACAGCGCCTCAAACCTCGATCTCGTCAGGCAAAGCCGGGTCACATGAGCGGGTCGGCGCCACGCCCACTCCACATGACACCGGACCGCCGGCGAAAGAGAGGAAATCAGAGGCAAATATTATGTGCAAATAGCTGTAATACTACTCGAAATAAAGTGCAAAGGTAAATATTACGTTACAAACGTAATTACGTAGCAAACGCATATGCATACGTTATATAAAGTGAAAGGTGCATAAAAGTGACTTGTGCAAGGTACTATATAGACCAAGTGAGTTAAACCATTAAAGAACAATATACCAACTTTATTTCATTAATATTTAAAATATTAAAATATGCCAATAAATGCATCCATTAGATATAAGACGTTAGAAGCCATATTGGGAAGGAGAATAGAACCCTATAACAACCATGTAATACATCATTAAATATAATATTATGCAAATGTGGAGTCCATCCAGTTGGTAACACATATCATATGCATATATAACTTCCATGCATCATTTTCTTATAGATGGAACGATCCATAAGCGGACGTCGACACCCCTCCATCACCACCAAGTAAGTCAAATCCATTCATAATGTATTTTCTGCCATATGTGCTTCACTGTCATCTATCATATGGATGCTGACACACATATAAACGCACTAAAATTGATATAAAATAGAGAGACCAAATTAAAACCGAGGATCAGAGGCAAGGACAACACAGAAAACTCGACCGTAAATAGAATTTACAAAAAGGATGAAAAGCCATGTGCCTCATTAAGGCCTTTAGGAGTCATGGTTCCCAAGGTGGAAATCCAGCGACATTCCTTTTGCGCCAGAATACGCCTCACATTACCACCTCTTATGCCACATTGTACGTGATCGATCCCACATGCCATAAAGGACCTGGGATTACAATCATGGAATTGTTTGAAATGGCGTGGTATAGTCTTTAGCTTTACCAAATCAGTTTCTTTAGCTGCAGCCATTATGTCGCGTACATGTTCGCGTATACGTGTACCGAGGCGACGAGAGGTAAGCCCAACATATACTTTCGGACAGCCACACACAGCATAATATACAACCTGTATAGTGTTACAGGTTATATGATGGTTTATGGTGAAAGTCCTTTCACCATTTACTGCATCGAAAGAGATACTACGGCTGATATTGGGGCATGAGATGCAGTTGCCACATGGGAAACAACCCCTCGGTGGACCCCTAGTTGTATTCCTGCAGTTGGGGGACATAGTGGCTAGATACCAGAAGGTCCCTCAAATTTTTACTACGTCTAGCGGTCATCGAAGGGTGTTCCTTAAGGCATTTAGAAAGTGATGGATCACTTTTGAGGATGCCCCAGTGTTTCTGGAGACAATCCCTCATCGTGAGCCATTCACTATTGAAAGTGGAAATGAACCTAACTAGGTCCTGTTGTTCTGCCTTTCTTTTACTCCATCCCTTCCTGGGGCACAATAATTCCTCATGTGGTGTGTATTTGGCCCTCAAATAGCCTTTTTTAATACTTCGATTACTGTATCCCCTGTTCTGAAATCTAGACCTAAGATCCACAGCCTGCGCTTCAAATTTGGTGGCAGAGGAGCAGATCCGCCTCATCCTAAGGTGCTGACCAACTGGGATGGCTTTGATAGTACTCTGAGGGTGACCAGAATCAGCATGCAGAAAGGAATTGACCGACGTGGACTTCCTGAACACATCTGTTTGTAAATTTCGCTCATCATCCACATCAATTTTAATGTCGAGGAAGTCCACCTCGGTCTTGCTCATCTGATATGTCAATTTGATGTTATATACATTGTTGTTCAATTGTTGCATAAACTCATGCAATGCGTCATCCGGTCCCTGCCAGATAATGAACAGGTCATCAATATAGCGTATCCAGCACTGCACATGGTCCACGGCCTGTGCCCCCCCCACCAAAAATCTCCCTCTCCCAATACCCCAGGAAGAGGTTGGCGAAGGAGGGCGCACAGGCCGCGCCCATGGCAGTGCCACGCTGCTGTAGATAAAAGACATCCCTGAAAACAAAAAAGTTTCTAGTTAGTATGAATGTCAGTAATTCCATGACCAGTTCACAAATGGCACCATCCCAGTTGCTCGCACCCAGGAAGAAGCGGACCGCCTCCAATCCATCATTATGACCAATGCAGGTATATAATGATTGTATGTCTGCCATAACAAGGCACATGTTGTCCTCCAACTGTATCCCGTTGATCCGACGCAGGATATCCGACGTATCCCTGGCATAGGAGGGGAGCGACTCAACCAGAGGTTTAAGATAATAATCCACAAATTTACATATGGGGTCGCTCAAGCCTCCCATGCCAGAGACTATCGGACGCCCCGGTGGGTCAACGGGGTTTTTGTGGATCTTAGGGATAAAGTACAGAGTAGGAACCTTCGGGGACACAGTAAGTAATCCATCCAACACACGTTTAGGAATTATGCCCCTATCATAAGCACCAACCAAAATGTGCTCCAATTCACCGGAAAATTTCTCCATTGGGTTGGAGTCAAGTTTTTTGTATGTATCTCTATCTCTTAGATGCTTGTTAGCTTCCTTCTCATAGAGAACGCTGGGCCATAGAACCACATTTCCCCCCTTGTCTGCTGGTTTGATGACTATATCCTTATAGCTCTTAAGTTGTTCCAGAGCTAATCTTTGACCAGCCGTTAGGTTATCATGTACTCGTTTGGTAGATATTTTTTGAAAATCCTGAATAACCATCTTGGTAAATATTTCAACGGCAGGACACAGGGACAAGGGGGGAAATGTGGCTGATCTTGGGCGACAATCTTGTGGAAAAGTACTCACCGTATCAGACGCTTGTTCCTCCAAAAGATCCTCCAGTGCCATCAGTGCCTCCTTTTCAATGTCCGCATCAGTCAATTCATGGTCACCTTTTTCAAATAATTTTTTAAGGATCAATTTCCTTGAGAAAAGGTGGAGATCCTTGGTGGCTGTGAATAAATCAAACTTATTAGTGGGGGAAAAGGTTAAACCCCTTTGCAGCACACTTAATTGGTCCCCAGAAAGGACATGTTGGGAAAGATTGATTACCTCCAAACCCTTTTTCTCTTTTTTATTTTGTTGGTTGCTCAGGATGTTCTTACGTTTTCCACCATTCCTCTCACGGTTAAAACCAGAATTGCGTAAGTCATAGAACCTGGGTTGAGTTTTATTAGATTCTTCGCTGGATGCAATTGACACTGTGGAGGCAGATCTGGCACGGGAGGATCCCCTCGAGCGGTTCCCCCTCCTATTCCATCTGTAGATGGTATTGGTCTTCTGATCATTCACGTCCCGTTGGAACTTTCTAGATTTGCTTTCACAAATACCTTTTTCCCATTTGGTGAACTCACTCTCCAACTCTATATTAAACTGGGCCAGTGCTTCATTAGATAAATCCGTTTTTAATTTAATTTGAAGCTCTTCAATGTTTTTGTCCAAAATTTCCAAATCATGTTGATTATTTTGAGACAAGAGCTCCATGAAGCCTCTAGAACACCCAGTGGCCAGATCTTCCCATTTCTGTCTAAAAATAACATAATCTACTTCAAAGGAGGGGAATACTTGTATCCTGAGTCCCCTGGGTATGAGGCCTCTTTCCAAGTACTTATTAAGGAATGCCCGATTCCACCAGATCCTCAAACGTTTATTCAGATTATCCTTAAGTTGTCTAAAAGTTTCTTGCTTGTCCCTGCCACTGACCATCAGGGAGGCACCTGGATCATCACAAAATACGTCATTTAACTGTGATAGCCACGTTTGTTCACGGGCTTTGTAATCCATATTTAGACTGACTTTTGTTGCTGTAAAATATACAGAGAAAAGTATGAACATAAATTAGACGTCAGTAAATTTATTTACACACACGGCTACTCGATCATAAGCTATTTAGACTGGAGAAAAACGAGTCACATTACGCCTGGATATAAAGAAATATCCTTTATTATAAGACTAATGGAAATCTTATTTTGGAACAAATGTACATATAATACATATAAATTGGTAAATTCACAAGGTTACTATAAAGTGACTACAAAGGTGCAACCCATAAACCGGGACACAAGAAAGGACATAGGTAATCAAAATAATACAAAAATGTCCAATAAGTACCAGCAGAAAAAGGCCCAATGTTTCAGCACATAACAGAGTTTAATGTGAGGCGTATTCTGGCGCAAAAGGAATGTCGCTGGATTTCCACCTTGGGAACCATGACTCCTAAAGGCCTTAATGAGGCACATGGCTTTTCATCCTTTTTGTAAATTCTATTTACGGTCGAGTTTTCTGTGTTGTCCTTGCCTCTGATCCTCGGTTTTAATTTGGTCTCTCTATTTTATATCAATTTTAGTGCGTTTATATGTGTGTCAGCATCCATATGATAGATAACGGTGAAGCACATATGGCAGAAAATACATTATGAATGGATTTGACTTACTTGGTGGTGATGGAGGAGTGTCGACGTCCGCTTATGAATCGTTCCATCTATAAGAAAATGATGCATGGAAGTTATATATGCATATGATATGTGTTACCAACTGGATGGACTCCACATTTGCATAATATTATATTTAATGATGTATTACATGGTTGTTATAGGGTTCTATTCTCCTTCCCAATATGGCTTCTAACGTCTTATATCTAATGGATGCATTTATTGGCATATTTTAATATTTTAAATATTAATGAAATAAAGTTGGTATATTGTTCTTTAATAGTTTAACTCACTTGGTCTATACAGTACCTTGCACAAGTCACTTTTATGCACCTTTCACTTTTTATAACGTATGCATATGCGTTTGCTACGTAATTACGTTTGTAACGTAATATTTACCTTTGCACTTTATTTCGAGTAGTATTACAGCTATTTGCACATAATATTTGCCTCTGATTTCCTCTCTTTCGCCGGCGGTCCGGTGTCATGTGGAGTGGGCGTGGCGCCGACCCGCTCATGTGACCCAGCTTTGCCTGACGAGATCGAGGTTTGAGGCGCTGTACGGCATAGTCACTTGCGGTTCACCGCAGCGCACGCCCCTTTTTCTTTTGCTAACATCACATGTGATTTAATTAAACATGTATATATACCGGAAGGAGAGCCGGATTTAGCCACGCCCCCTGAGGAAGCGGCACACGTGAACGCGAAACGCGCGTTGGGGTACGGGACCGGGACCCGGACCCAGTCTGGATATTCCATTACAAATGGGTAACTAGCTTATGTATCTCCATTAATACATTCAGTATGGGCAATATCAATGTGGCACATGATGGTGGTATTCAGTTTGGCAATTTAGCCTTGTAAAGAGTATTAAACTCTGTTATGTGCTGAAACATTGGGCCTTTTTCTGCTGGTACTTATTGGACATTTTTGTATTATTTTGATTACCTATGTCCTTTCTTGTGTCCCGGTTTATGGGTTGCACCTTTGTAGTCACTTTATAGTAACCTTGTGAATTTACCAATTTATATGTATTATATGTACATTTGTTCCAAAATAAGATTTCCATTAGTCTTATAATAAAGGATATTTCTTTATATCCAGGCGTAATGTGACTCGTTTTTCTCCAGTCTAAATAGCTTATGATCGAGTAGCCGTGTGTGTAAATAAATTTACTGACGTCTAATTTATGTTCAAACTAGAAATAGCCGTGGAGCGTTCCTGACTCTGCCTAGACGCCTCTTCACAGCCTAAGAGCTAACTACCCCTAAAGATAGAAAACACAGCCTACCTTGCCTCAGAGAAATTCCCCAAAGAAGTAGGCAGCCCCCACATATATTGACTGTGAGTTAAGATGGAAGTCACAAACACAGGAATGAAATAGATTTCAGCATAGGAGGCCAGACTAACTAAACAGACAGAGGATAGAAAAGGTATCTTTGCGGTCAGCATAAAAAACTAACAAAAAACCACGCAGAGTGTGCAAAAGAAATCACCGCACCGACTCACGGCGCGGTGGTGCCACTCTGCATCCCAGAGCTTCCAGCTAACAAGATAAATTCATTATAGCAAGCTGGACAAAAACACAGTGGTAACAAATAAGCTAGCAGGGACTTAGCTTTTGCTGAAGTAGACAGGTCATCTGAAAGATCCAAGTGAACTGAACCAGTACTAGGACATTGGCAGCTGGCATCAAGTAACGATCTGAGTGGAGTTAAACAGAGCAGCCAGCCAAGACCTGAACGAGATCAGCTGGAGAAGGAATCTCAGAACCAGCAGCTCCACTCACAGCCACCAGAGGGAGTCCATGAACAGAACTCGCCGAAGTACGATTCATAACCACAGGAGGGAGCTCGAGAACAGAATTCACAACAGTACCCCCCCCTTGAGGAGGGGTCACCGAACCCTCACCAGAGCCCCCAGGCCGCTCCGGGCGAGCCAAATGAAAGGCACGAACAAGATCGGCAGCATGAACATCAGAGGCAACCACCCAGGAATTATCCTCCTGACCATAACCTTTCCACTTGACTAGATACTGAAGTTTCCGTCTCGAAATACGAGAATCCAAAATCTTCTCCACCACATACTCCAACTCCCCCTCAACCAACACCGGGGCAGGAGGATCAACGGAGGGAACCATAGGAGCCACATATCTCTGCAACAACGACCTATGAAACACATTATGGATGGAGAAAGAAGCTGGAAGGTCCAAAAGAAATGACACAGGATTAATAATTTCAGAAATCTTATAAGGACCAATGAAACGAGGCTTAAACTTAGAAGACGAAACCTTCATAGGAACAAAACGAGACGACAACCAAACCAAATCCCCAACACGAAGTCGGGGACCAACACAGCGACGGCGGTTAGCGAAACGCTGAGCCTTCTCCTGGGACAATGTCAAATTGTCCACTACGTGAGTCCAAATTTGCTGCAACCTGTCCACCACAGAATCCACACCAGGACAGTCTGAAGGCTCAACTTGCCCTGAAGAAAAACGAGGGTGGAAACCAGAATTACAGAAAAAAGGCGAAACCAAAGTAGCCGAGCTGGCCCGATTATTAAGGGCGAACTCAGCCAAAGGCAAGAAGGACACCCAATCATCCTGATCAGCAGAAACAAAGCATCTCAGATATGTTTCCAAAGTCTGATTGGTTCGTTCGGTTTGGCCATTTGTCTGAGGATGGAAAGCTGAAGAAAAAGACAAATCAATGCCCATCTTAGCACAAAAGGACCGCCAAAATCTTGAAACAAACTGGGAACCTCTGTCCGACACGATGTTCTCCGGAATGCCATGTAAACGAACCACATGCTGGAAAAACAATGGAACCAAATCAGAGGAGGAAGGCAATTTAGGCAAAGGTACCAAATGGACTATCTTAGAGAAGCGATCACAAACCACCCAGATAACTGACATCCCCTGAGAGACAGGGAGATCTGAAATAAAATCTATGGAAATATGCGTCCAGGGCCTTTTCGGGACCGGCAAGGGCAAAAGCAACCCACTGGCACGAGAACAGCAGGGCTTAGCCCGAGCACAAGTCCCACAGGACTGCACAAAAGAACGCACATCTCGTGACAAGGAAGGCCACCAAAAGGATCTAGCCACCAAATCTCTGGTACCAAAGATTCCAGTATGACCAGCCAACACCGAACAATGAACCTCAGAGATAACTCTACTAGTCCATCTATCAGGGACAAACAGCTTCTCCGCTGGGCAACGGTCAGGTCTATCAGCCTGAAACTCCTGCAGCACCCGCCGCAAATCAGGGGAGATGGCAGACAAAATTACCCCCTCTTTGAGAATACCAGCCGGCTCAAGAACTCCCGGAGAATCAGGCACAAAACTCCTAGAAAGGGCATCAGCCTTCACATTCTTAGAACCCGGAAGGTACGAAACCACAAAATTGAAGCGGGAGAAAAACAGCGACCATCGAGCCTGTCTAGGATATAACGCTTGGCAGACTCGAGATAAATCAGATTCTTGTGATCCGTCAAGACCACCACGCGATGTTTGGCTCCTTCCAGCCAATGTCGCCACTCCTCAAACGCCCACTTTATAGCCAACAACTCTCGATTACCCACATCGTAATTGCGCTCAGCAGGCGAAAACTTTCTAGAAAAGAAAGCACATGGTTTCATTACAGAGCCATCAGAACCTCTTTGAGACAAAAGAGCCCCTGCTCCAATCTCAGAAGCATCCACCTCGACCTGAAACGGGAGCGAAACATCTGGCTGACACAACACAGGGGCAGAAGAAAAACAACGCTTCAGTTCCTGAAAAGCCTCAATGGCCGCAGAGGACCAATTGACCAAATCAGCACCTTTCTTGGTTAAATCAGTCAATGGTTTAACAACACTAGAAAAATTAGCGATGAAGCGACGGTAAAAATTAGCAAAGCCCAAAAATTTCTGAAGGCTCTTCACAGAAGTAGGCTGAGTCCAATCATAAATGGCCTGAACTTTAACAGGGTCCATCTCGATAGTAGAAGGGGAAAAAATGAAGCCCAAAAATGAAACCTTCTGAACTCCAAAGAGACATTTAGACCCTTTCACAAACAAGGAATGAGCACGAAGGACCTGGAACACCATTCTGACCTGCTTCACATGAGACTCCCAATCGTCCGAAAAGACCAAAATATCATCCAAATATACAATCATGAATCTATCCAGGTACTTTCGGAAGATGTCATGCATAAAGGACTGAAACACAGATGGAGCATTAGAAAGCCCGAATGGCATCACCAAGTACTCAAAATGGCCCTCGAGCGTATTAAATGCTGTTTTCCATTCGTCGCCCCGTTTAATACGCACAAGATTATACGCCCCTCGAAGATCTATCTTGGTGAACCAGCTAGCTCCCTTAATCCGAGCAAACAAATCAGACAGTAGCGGCAAAGGGTACTGAAATTTGACGGTGATTTTATTAAGAAGGCGGTAATCTATACAAGGTCTCAGAGAACCATCCTTCTTGGCCACAAAAAAGAACCCTGCTCCCAACAGTGACGACGACGGGCGAATATGCCCTTTCTCCAAGGACTCCTTTATATAACTCCGCATTGCAGCGTGTTCTGGCACAGATAAATTGAACAATCGGCCCTTCGGAAACTTACTACCAGGAATCAAATTAATAGCACAATCGCAATCCCTATGAGGAGGTAGGGCACTGGACTTGGGCTCATCAAATACATCCCGGTAATCTGACAAGAACTCAGGGACTTCAGAAGGATGGGAGGACGAAATAGACAACAATGGGCCATCCCCATGTACCCCTTGACAACCCCAACTGGATACAGACATTGATTTCCAATCCAATACAGGATTATGGACCTGTAGCCATGGCAAACCCAAAACGACCACATCATGCAGATTATGCAACACCAAAAAGCGAATATCCTCCCGATGTGCAGGAGCCATGCACATGGTCAATTGAGTCCAGTACTGAGGCTTATTCTTGGCCAAAGGCGTAGCATCAATTCCTCTCAATGGAATAGGACACTGCAAGGGCTCCAAGAAAAAACCACAGTGCCTGGCAAACTCAAAGTCCATCAAATTCAGGGCAGCGCCTGAATCCACAAATGCCATAACAGAATAGGACACAAAGAGCAAATCAGAGTAACGGACAAAAGAAATTTTGGCTGTAACGTACCAATGGTGGCAGACCTAGCAAACCGTTTAGTGCGCTTAGGACAATCAGAGATAGCATGAGTGGAGTCACCACAGTAAAAACACAGCCCATTCTGACGTCTGTGTTCTTGCCGTTCAGCTCTGGTCAAGGTCCTAGCACATTGCATAGGCTCAGGCTTCTGCTCAGGAAACACCGCCAAATGGTGCACATTTTTGCGCTCACGTAAGCGTCGATCGATCTGAATGGCCAAGGACATAGACTCATTCAGACCAGCAGGCGTGGGGAATCCCACCATAACATCCTTAAGGGCTTCAGAAAGACCCTTTCTGAAAATTGCCGCCAGGGCACATTCATTCCACTGAGTAAGCACAGACCACTTTCTGAACTTCTGACAATATACCTCCGCTTCATCCTGACCCTGACACAAAGCCAGCAAAATTTTCTCTGCCTGATCCACTGAATCTGGTTCATCATAAAGCAATCCAAGCGCCAGAAAAAACGCATCTACATTACGCAATGCAGGATCCTCTGGCGCAAGGGAAAATGCCCAGTCTTGAGGGTCGCCACGTAGCAGAGAAATAATGATTTTTACTTGCTGAATGGGGTCACCAGAGGAGCGGGGTTTCAAAGCAAAAAACAGTCTACAATTATTTTTGAAATTCAGGAACTTAGATCTATCCCCAGAAAACAAATCAGGAATTGGAATTCTGGGTTCTAACATCGGGTTCTGAACTACATAATCTTGAATGCTTTGTACCCTTGCAGTGAGTTGATCCACACAAGAGGACAGACCTTGAATGTCCATATCTACACCTGTGTCCTGAACCACCCAGAGGTTAAGGGGAAAAGAAATACAAAACACACTGCAGAGAAAAAAAAATGGTCTCAGAACTTCTCTTATCCCTCTATTGAGATGCATTAACACTTTGCGAGCCAGCTGTACTGTTATGTTGGGCTGGTGGTTAGGAACACTAGAAATGACCAGATGAGCAAACTAGCGATACAGGACGAGCTCTGGGAAGTGGGAGCTCTGCTGACCGCAACCTCTAATCCTATCACAACAACTAGAAATAGCTGTGGAGCGTTCCTGACTCTGCCTAGATGCCTCTTCACAGCCTAAGAGCTAACTACCCCTAAAGATAGAAAACACAGCCTACCTTGCCTCAGAAAAATTCCCCAAAGAAATAGGCAGCCCCCACATATATTGACTGTGAGTTAAGATGGAAGTCACAAACACAGGAATGAAATAGATTTCAGCATAGGAGGCCAGACTAACTAAACAGACAGAGGATAGAAAAGGTATCTTTGCGGTCAGCATAAAAAACTAACAAAAAACCACGCAGAGTGTGCAAAAGAAATCACCGCACCGACTCACGGCGCGGTGGTGCCACTCTGCAACCCAGAGCTTCCAGCTAACAAGATAAATTCATTATAGCAAGCTGGACAAAAACACAGTGGTAACAAATAAGCTAGCAGGGACTTAGCTTTTGCTGAAGTAGACAGGTCATCTGAAAGATCCAAGTGAACTGAACCAGTACTAGGACATTGGCAGCTGGCATCAAGTAACGATCTGAGTGGAGTTAAATAGAGCAGCCAGCCAAGACCTGAATGAGATCAGCTGGAGAAGGAACCTCGGAACCAGCAGCTCCACTCACAGCCACCAGAGGGAGTCCATGGACAGAACTCGCCGAAGTACCATTCATAACCACAGGAGGGAGCTCGAGAACAGAATTCACAACACAGAGCCCTGCAAAATGACCTCCAGCAGGCCACAAATGTGCATGTGGCTGCACAAACTGTTTAAAAACTGACTCCATGAGGATGGTCTAACGGCCCGACATCCACAGATGGAAGTTGTGCTCACAGCCCAACACCATGCAGGATGCTTGGCATTTGCCACAGAACACCAGGATTGGCAAATTCGTCACTGGAGCCCTGTGCTCTTCACAGATGAAAGCAGGTTCACACTGAGCACATGTGACAGACGTGACAGTCTGGAGACGCCGTGGAGAGCGATCTGCAACATCCTTCAGCATGACCGGTTTGGCACTGGGTCAGTAATGGTGTGGGGTGGCATTTCTTTGGAGGGCCGCACAGCCCTCCATGTGCGCGCCAGAGGTAGCCTTACTGCCATTCGGTACCGAGAAGAGATCCTCAGACCCCTTGTGAGACCATATGCTGGTGCCGTTGGCCCTGGGTTCCTTCTAATGCAGGACAATGCCAGACCTCATGTGGCTGGAGTATGTCAGCAGTTCCTGCAAGATGAAGGCATTGAAGCAATGGACTGGCCCACCCGTTCTCCAGACCTGAATTCGATTGAGCACATCTGGGACATCATGTCTCGCACCATACACCAACGTCACATTATACCACACACTGTCCAGGAGTTGGCAGATGCTTTAGTCCAGGTCTGGGAGGAGATCCCTCAGGAGACCATCCGCCGCCTCATCAGGAGCATGCCCAGGCATTGTACAGTAGGGAGGTCATACAGGCTCGTGGATGCCACACACAATACTGAGCATCTTTTTCTTGTCATGAGGCTTTTCCCCTGAAGTATTATCAGCCTTTAATTTGATTTTCCACTTTGATTTTGAGTATCATTCCAAATCCAGACCTCCATGGGATATTCATTTTGATATACATTGATAATTGTTATGTTTTACTGTTCTGAACACATTCCACTATGCAATGAATAGCTGTATATGGCATTGCACATTTCTCCCCAACTGGAAAAAATCTTGTGATAAGAATGAGCTAGGACACAGACTCCCTGTCTGCAACGGAAGGACAATGTTCACTCCGTTATCAGTATGAAAACAGCACGTTGATCAATCCAGCAGCAAATGAGCCTTGAAAACTGAAAATTGTTGATGCAAAACCTGCCAGTTCTTGATGAGCAAAATTTTCCTTGGGTGTGTTTCAGAAGTTCCATAATTGTGAGCCAGAATTTTTTGTAAATTTTCATTTCTGGGGGAACAAGACAGACTTCATTTAATTCTTAATGCAAGGATCTCAGTGAGCACGTCATCTGACATGCTTGTGGGGGCTGGCTCTTTAGCTCAGTGCATTAACTAAACTAGCCCCCTTGTTTACTTCTGCATTAGCTGTAATGGAGAAGCATGCTGGCTTAACTTTATAGCCCTATAAGCTCATCAGAAGCCCTATAAGCTAATCACAAACCCTATAAGCTGATCCCTAGCCCTATCAGCTCATCACAATCCCTATAAGCTAATCATTAGCCCTATTAGCTCATCGCTAGCCCTGTAAGATCATCACTAGCCCTGTAAGCTCATCACTAGCCCTATAAGCTTATCACTAGCCCTATCAGCTCATCACTAGCCCAATAAGCTCATCCCTAGCCCTATCAGCTCATCACTAGCCTTATAAGCTCATCACTAGCCTATAAGTTCATCAGTAGCCCTATAAGCTCATCATTAGCTCTATCAGCTCATCACAAGCCCTATAAGCTGATCACTAGCCCTATAAGCTCATCACTAGCCCTATAAGCTCATCACTAGCCCAATAAGCTCATCACTAGCTCTATAAGCTCATCACTAGCTCCATCAGCTCATCACAAGCCCTATAAGCTAATCACTAGCCATATAGTCTCATCACTAGCCCTGTGGGAGGCTGGCTTTTTGGCTCAGTGCATTAACTAAGCCAGCCCTCTTGTTTACCTCTGCATTAGCTGCAATGGAGAAGCATGTTGGCTTAAGGCCCCGTCACACATAGCGACGCTGCAGTGATACAGACAACGATGCCGATCGCTGCAGCGTCGCTGTTTAGTCGCTGTGTGGTCGCTGGAGAGCTGTCACACAGACCGCTCTCCAGCAACCAACGATGCCGAGGTCCCCTCGTAACCAGGGTAAACATCGGGTTGCTAAGCGCAGGGCCGCGCTTAGTAACCCGATGTTTACCCTGGTTACCAGTGTAAAATGTAAAATAACAAACAGTACATACTCACCTTCGCGTCCCCCGGCGTCCGCTTCCTGCACTGACTGAGCGCCGGCCCTAACAGCAGAGCGGTGACGTCACCGCTGTGCTGTACTTTCACTTACGGCCGGCAGTCAGTCAGTGCTTGAAGCAGACGGCAAGGGACCTGACGGACACCGGAATGTGAGTATGTACTGTTTGGTTTTTTTTACATTTACGATGGTAACCAGGGTAAACATCGGGTTACTAAGCGCGGCCCTGTGCTTAGTAACCCGATATTTACCCTGGTTACCAGTGAAGACATCGCTGAATCCGTGTCACACACACCGATTCAGCGATGTCAGCGGGACCTCAACGACAAAAAAAAGGTCCAGGCCATTCCAACACGACCAGCGATCTCACAGCAGGGGCCGGGTCGCTGGTACGTGTCAAACATAGCGAGATCGCTACTGAGGTCGCTGTTGCGTCACAAAACTTGTGACTCAGCAGCGATCTCGCTAGCGATCTCGCTATGTGAGACGGGGCCTATAACTTCATAGCCCTATCAGCTCATCACAAGCCCTATAAGCTAATCAGTAGCCCTATAAGCTCATCACTAACCCTGCAAGCTCATCACTAGCCCTATAAGCTCATCCCTAGCCCTATCAGCTTATCCCAAGCTGTATAAGCTAATCATTAGCCATATAAGTTCATCACTAGCCCTATCAGCTCATCAAAAGCCTATAAGTTCATCACTAGCCCTATAAGCTCATCACTAGCCCAATAAGCTCATCCCTCGCCCTATGAGCTCATTACTAGCCCTATAAGCTCATCAATATCCCTGTAAGCTGATCACTAGCCCAATAAGCTCACCACTAGCCCTATAAGCTCATCAATAACCCTGTAAGCTGATCACTAGCCCTATAAGCTCATCACTAGCTTATAAACTCATCAGTGGCCATATACGCTCATCACTAGGGTTGAGCGAAACGGGTCGGCCATTTTCAGAAGTCGCCGACTTTTGGCAAAGTCGGGTTTCATGAAACCCGACCCCTGTGTGGGGTCGGCCATGAGGTCGGCGATCTTCTGAATCTGGTATCGGAATTCCGATACCGAGTTCCGATATGTTTGCGATATCGGAAATCGGTATCGGAATCCACATTTAAGTGTAAAATAAAGAATTAAAATAAAAAATATTGATATACTCACCTCTCCGGAGGCCCCTGGACATCGCCGCTGGTAACCGGCAGCCTTCTTTGCTTAAAATGAGCGCGTTCAGGGCCTTCCATGACGTCACGGCTTCTGATTGGTCGCGGCTGCCCATGTGACCGCTACGCGACCAATCACAAAGCAGTGACGTCACCTAAGGTCTTTCAAGCGCTTGAAATACCTTAGAAGACGTCACTGCTTTGTGATTGGTCGCGTAGCGGTCACGCGACCGCTACGGACCAATCAGAGCACAGTGACCTCATCTAAGGCCCTTCAAGCGCGCATTCTTAGGTACAACGGCTCCCGGTTACGGCGGTTAAGTCCAGGCTGCGTCGGAGGGTGAGTATATCCCTATTTTTAATTTTAATTTTTTCTTTTACACATTGATATGGATCCCAGGGCCTGAAGGAGAGTTTCCTCTCCTTCAGACCCTGGGAACCATACAGGATACCGTCCGACGCTTGGTGTCCCATTGACTTGTATTGATATCGGGTATCGGTATCGGATTAGATCCGATACTTTGCCGGTATCGGCCGATACTTTCCGATACCGATACTTTCAAGTATTGGACGGTATCGCTCAACACTAGCCGTGACGTCATCTAAGGCCCTGAACGCGCTCATTCTTAAGAAGGAAGGCTGCCGGAAAGAAGCAGGGCGCGTCCGAGGGTGAGTATATACCTAATAGGAATATACTCACCCTCGGCTTCTTTCTGGCAGCCTTCCTTCCTAAGAATGAGCGCGTTCAGGGCCTTAGATGACGTCACGGCTTGTGATTGGTCGAGGCCGCCCATGTGACCGCCACGCGACCAATCACAAGCTGTGACGTAATTCTCAGGTCCTAAATTCCTAGAATTAGGAATTTAGGACCTGAGAATTATGTCACGGCTTGTGATTGGTCGCGTGGCGGTCACATGGGCGGCCTCGACCAATCAGAAGCCGTGACGTCATGGAAGGCCCTGAACGCGCTCATTTTAAGCAAAGAAGGCTGCCGGTTACCAGCGGTAAGGTCCAGGCTGCGTCGGAGAGGTGAGTATATCAATATTTTTTATTTTAATTCTTTATTTTACACATTAATATGGATCCCAGGGCCTGAAGGAGAGTTTCCTCTCCTTCAGACCCTGGGAACCATAGTATCCCATTGCACTGCATTGGGTTTCGTGTTTCGGCCGACCCCGACCCCGACTTTTTTATAGGATCGGCAGATTTCACTCGACCCGACTTTTGAGAAAGTCGGGTTTCGTGAAACCCGACCCGATCCTATAAAAATAAAAGTCGCTCAACCCTACTCATCACTAGCCCTATTCGCTCACCGTTAGCCCTATAAGCTCATCAGTCGCCCTATAAGGTCACCACTAGACCTATAAGTTCATCACTAGCCCTATAAGTTCATCACTAGCCCTGTAAGCTCATCACTAGCCCTATAAGCTCATCAATAGCTTATAAGCTCATCACTAGCCCTATAAGCTCATCACTAGCCTATAAGCTCATCACTAGCCCTAAAAGCTGATTACTAGCCTTCAAGCTCATCAGTAGCCCTATAAGCTCATCACTAGCTCTATAAGCTCACTACTAGCCCTATAAGTTCATCACTAGCCCTGTAAGCTCATCACTAGCCCTATAAGTTCATCACTAGCCCTATATGCTCATCACTAGCCCTATAAGCTCATCACTAGCCCTATAAGCTCATCACTAGCCCTATAAGCTCATCACTAGCCCTATAAGCTGAATGCTAGCCTTCAAGCTCATCACTAGCCCTATAAGCTCATCACTAGCCCTATAAGCTCATCAGTAGCCATATAATCTCATCACTAGCCCTATAAGGTCATCACTAGCCCTATAAGCTCATCGCTAGCCCTGTAAGCTCATTATTAATGATGTCGTAACACAACGAGGGGGTATCGATTTTTTCTCTGTTGGAAAAAACTTGGAAGCATTTTCAGAACTTTTAAGCAGAGTTTTATCTGGCTGGTCTACCTCTTTAGTTTGGGAGTGATTTTGAACCTTCTGATTATTTCAGCTTCCTTTTTTCTTCATGCACAATGTTGGCAGAAAACAATACATTTTTCCGCAAATTTAGCACAGGGTCATAACTAAAGGGTTGTCTTAGTGGACAAAAGTATTATCAACAGCAGAAGAAAGAGGAAGACCCAGAAGTAGAGATGGGCAAATCGGTTCACAAGACCAAGACCATGGTCCATCAGCCACATCTGTATGCCATGGCAGCTGGGCAGGAGCCCTGGGAACCACATCCTACCTGGTGAAATTCCCTAGGTCTTGTCTGACCTATAGGCGCGATGTCATGCGGGCGCTATGCTGCAACAATGAACTTGTGTCAAATCAACAAATTAGATGAGGCGCCAGAGATTTTGGCAGTAGGAAGAGGACAGTTGGGCTCAAGTCCCAGGGCTACCATATGGATTCACACATCTCTACCCAAGAGCTTCAAGGTTAGCCACACCAACATTCTTTACACCCGTGTAAAGCGGATTGTTTTCCTCTCATCCGTTTTCTCTCATTTGTTTTTACCTAGACTGTCTGAACTTATTTTTTATCTATTACAGCTTAGCAATGGATTAGTTAAAAACTGATGAAGCTTGGATTGAAAACTGAAGTACAAAGACTTTAATGGCCAAGTCTGATCTGCAAAACGGATGAGAATAGGACATGCTTGGCATTTTGCGTCACCATAGAATACAAAGCTAAATGAGAAACTGATAATGAAACAAAATGTCAATATTTAACAAAAGTAATTTTATTTCACCTCTGATTTTCTTGGCTAAAGACTTATTGGATTATGGAAATGGTTGTTTGTCAAAGAAAGCGGAGTTAAACACACATCAAAGAGCAGGTCTCATCACCCAACGGTCAAGGAGTAACTCAAGAAAATCAGAAAATACATTAAACTGTATAATACGTAAGGGTTATTTTACTTGGCTTTGGTTCCTTTGAGACCTACTAGGCAGAGTGATTCATGGGTGGACATTTCATTGGTGCAACTACAGGGGCCAAAATGATAAGGGGACCCATATCCAAATGCAAAGCAGGTGGGATTTTTGAATGCAAAGGGCCCATATTCTGTATAATTTCTCAAGTGCCTTCTTCTGATTGTAACTAGTGGAGTGACTAGTGCAACATTTGTCCAAGATAGCCTTATTGAGCTGAACGATATCTATATTTTAATAAATCTGTCTGTTATTGAGTTTTTAACAGGGATTCAACCTCTATCTTGTGCAGTATTACTTTGCTGACCTGGTTCCTCTACATGATGACTGCTTTCTGGTATTGTCATATGACCCCAAGTGCTGAGTAATGGTAAATTTCAACGTGCAAAGCTACTTTTAGTTGAATCTATTCCTCCATCCCCTAGAATACGTAATATACAAAACCTACAGACAATGAAAGAAGTCCAAGTGTCATGTCCCCCAACTCAGGAATCAAAGTGTCTTGTATTGTCATTGTATTGTTCTTGTTATAATGTTACACAATTAGGTTTGCCTTTTAGATATTTGTCCTCTTTCCCTGTAGTCCAGCTCTGATGTCAGTAACACCTCCATTCTTCCTCCTGTGTCAGCCATCTTTGTCTGAGGTTCAGCTCTGGTTCAGAATTTTTTTTTTACCTGCTGTAATTGTGCGTAATTCAATAATTCTACTTGAAAATAAACCTTCTCCTGGAATCTTCATACATGACTCTGCAGTTGAGTATGTGATGAAATCTCTTTGTGTGAGTACTGGTTCATACAGACATCCATAGAAATGTTGTCTCAAGAGCGTCCTACACTCGCAGCCTAATTATGAAGTTAGAAGAACACCAGATTTAAAAGAAAAGGTCTACTTGCTCACTTTTATTCATGATCTGTGTCCAGGATTGCAGCTAAGTCCTTGATACAGCAAATTAATTAAGAAATGCTCCTTCTCTTACTTTTGCTTTAACCCCTTCACCCCCAAGGGTGGTTTGCACGTTAATGACCGGGCCAATTTTTACAATTCTGACCACTGTCCCTTTAGGAGGTTATAACTCTGGAACGCTTCAACGGATCTTGGCGATTCTGACATTGTTTTCTCGTGACATATTGTACTTCATGATAGTGGTAAAATTTCTTCGATATAACTTGCGTTTATTTGTGAAAAAAACGGAAATTTGGCGAAAATTTTGAAAATTTTGCAATTTTCCAACTTTGAATTTTTATGCCCTTAAATCACAGACATATGTCACGCAAAATACTTAATAAGTAACATTTCCCACATGTCTACTTTACATCAGCACAATTTTGGAACCAAAATTTTTTTTTGTTAGGGAGTTATAAGGGTTAAAAGTTGACCAGAAATTTCTCATTTTTACAACACCATTTTTTTTTAGGGACCACATCTCATTTGAAGTCATTTTGAGGGGTCTGTATGATAGAAAATACCCAAGTGTGACACCATTCTAAAAACTGCACCCCTCAAGGTGCTCAAAACCACACTCAAGAAGTTTATTAACCCTTCAGGTGTTTCACAGGAATTTTTGGAATGTTTAAATAAAAATGAACATTTAATTTTTTTTCACACAAAATTTATTTCAGCTCCAATTTGTTTTATTTTACCAAGGGTAACAGGAGAAAATAGACTGCAAAAGTTGTTGTACAATTTGTCCTGAGTACGCTGATACCCCATATGTGGGTGTAAACCATTGTTTGGGCGCATGGCAGAGCTTGGAAGGGAAGGAGCGCCATTTGACTTTTCAATGCAAAATTGACTGGAATTGAGATGGGACGCCATGTTGCGTTTGGAGAGCCCCTGATGTGCCTAAACATTGAAACCCCCTACAAGTGACACCATTTTGGAAAGTAGACCCCCTAAGGAACTTATCTAGATGTGTGGTGAGCACTTTGACCCACCAAGTGCTTCACAGAAGTTTATAATGCAGAGCAGTAAAACTAAAAAATCATATTTTTTCACAAAAATGATCTTTTCGCCCCCAATTTTTTATTTTCCCAAGGGTAAGAGAAGAAATTGGTCCCCAAAAAATGTTGTGCAATTTGTCCTGAGTACGCAGATACCCCATATGTTGGGGTAAACCACTGTTTGGGCGCATGGCAGAGCTTGGAAGGGAAGGAGCGCCATTTGACTTTTCAATGCAAAATTGACTGGAATTGAGATGGGACGCCATGTTGCGTTTGGAGAGCCCCTGATGTGCCTAAACATTGAAACCCCCTACAAGTGACACCATTTTGGAAAGTAGACCCCCTAGGGAACTTATCTAGATGTGTGGTGAGCACTTTGACCCACCAAGTGCTTCACAGAAGTTTATAATGCAGAGCCGTAAAAATAAAAAATCATATTTTTTCACAAAAATGATCTTTTCGCCCCCAATTTTTTATTTTCCCAAGGGTAAGAGAAGAAATTGGTCCCCAAAAAATGTTGTGCAATTTGTCCTGAGTACGCAGATACCCCATATGTTGGGGTAAACCACTGTTTGGGCGCATGGCAGAGCTCGGAAGTGAAGGAGCGCCATTTGACTTTTCAATGCAAAATTGACTGGAATTGAGATGGGACGCCATGTTGCGTTTGGAGAGCCCCTGATGTGCCTAAACATTGAAACCTCCTACAAGTGACACCATTTTGGAAAGTAGACCCCCTAAGGAACTTATCTAGATGTGTGGTGAGCACTTTGACCCACCAAGTGCTTCACAGAAGTTTATAATGCAGAGCCGTAAAAATAAAAAATCATATTTTTTCACAAAAATGATCTTTTCGCCCCCAATTTTTTATTTTCCCAAGGGTAAGAGAAGAAATTGGTCCCCAAAAAATGTTGTGCAATTTGTCCTGAGTACGCAGATACCCCATATGTTGGGGTAAACCACTGTTTGGGCGCATGGCAGAGCTTGGAAGGGAAGGAGCGCCATTTGACTTTTCAATGCAAAATTGACTGGAATTGAGATGGGACGCCATGTTGCGTTTGGAGAGCCCCTGATGTGCCTAAACATTGAAACCCCCCACAAATGACACCATTTTGGAAATTAGACCCCCTAAGGAACTTATCTAGATGTGTTTTGAGAGCTTTGCACCCCCAAGTGTTTCACTACAGATTATAACGCAGAGCCGTGAAAATAAAAATTCTTTTTTTTTTTCACAAAAATGATTTTTTAGCCCCCAGCTTTTGTATTTTTACAAGAGTAACAGAATAAACTGGACCCCAAAAGTTGTTGTCCAATTTGTCCTGAGTACGCTGATACCCCATATATGGAGGGTAACCACTGTTTGGGCGCATGACAGAGCTCGGAAGGGAAGGAGCGCCATTTGGAATGCAGACTTAAATGGATTGGTCTGCAGGCGTCACGTTGCATTTGCAGAGCCCCTGATGTACCCAAACAGTACAAACCCCCCACAAGTGACCCCATATTGGAAACTAGACCTCCCAAGGAACTTATCTAGATGTGTTGTGAGAACTTTGAACCCCCAAGTGTTTCACTACAGTTTGTAACGCAAAGCCGTGAAAATAAAAATTCTTTTTTTTTTCACAAAAATGATTTTTTAGCCCCCAGCTTTGTATTTTTACAAGGGTAACAGAATAAATTGGACCCTAAAAGTTGTTTTCCAATTTGTCCTGAGTACGCTGATACCCCCTATGTGGGGGGTAACCACTGTTTGGGCACATGACAGAGCTCGGAAGGGAAGGAGCGCCATTTGGAATGCAGACTTAAATGGATTGGTCTGCAGGCGTCACGTTGCATTTGCAGAGCCCCTGATGTACCCAAACAGTACAAATCCCCCACAAGTGACCCCATATTGGAAACTAGACCTCCCAAGGAACTTATCTAGATGTGTTGTGAGAACTTTGAACCCCCAAGTGTTTCACTACAGTTTGTAACGCAAAGCCGTGAAAATAAAAATTCTTTTTTTTTCACAAAAATGATTTTTTAGCCCCCAGCTTTGTATTTTTACAAGGGTAACAGAATAAATTGGACCCTACAAGTTGTTGTCCAATTTGTCCTGAGTACGCTGATACCCCCTATGTGGGGGGTAACCACTGTTTGGGCACATGACAGAGCTCGGAAGGGAAGGAGCGCCATTTGGAATGCAGACTTAAATGGATTGGTCTGCAGGCGTCACGTTGCATTTGCAGAGCCCCTGATGTACCCAAACAGTACAAACCCCCCACAAGTGACCCCATATTGGAAACTAGACCTCCCAAGGAACTTATCTAGATGTGTTGTGAGAACTTTGAACCCCCAAGTGTTTCACTACAGTTTACAACGCAGAGCCGTGAAAATAAAACATATTTTTTTCCCACAAAAATGATTTTTAGCCCCCCAAATTTTTATTTTCCCAAGGATAACAAGAGAACTTGGACCCCAGAAGTTGTTGTTCAATTTGTCCCGAGTACGCTGATAACCCATATGTTGGGGTAAACCCCTTTTTGGACGCACGGGAGAGCTCGGAAGGGAAGGAGCACTGTTTTACTTTTTCAACGCAGAATTGGCTGGAATTGAGATCGGACGCCATGTCGCGTTTGGAGAGCCCCTGATGTGCCTGAACAGTGGAAACTCCCCAATTCTACCTGAAACCCTAACCCAAACACACCCCTAACCCTAATCCCAACGGTAACCCTAACCCTACCCCTAACCTCACCTCTAACCGTTTAATGAACATTTTCTGACAGTCATAAGTGCCACGTATTTAAGTGCCACGTATTTAAGTGCCACATATTTAAGTGCCACGTATTTAAGTGCCACGTGTTTCAGTGCCACGTGTTTCAGTGCCACGTGTTTCAGTGCCACGTATTTCAGTGCCACGTATTTCAGTGCCACGTACTATAAATACTATAACTATGTGGTTATACGTGGCACTGAAATATCGTGGCACGTAAATACGTGGCACTTAAGTACGTGGCACTTAAGTACGTGGCACTTAAGTACGTGGCACTTAAATACGTGGCACGTAAATACGTGGCACGTGAATACGTGGCACGTAAATACGTGGCACTTAAGTACGTGGCACTTAAGTACGTGGCACTTATATACGTGGCACTTATATACGTGGCACTTATATACGTGGCACTTATATACGTGGCACTTATATACGTGGCCACTGAAATATCGTGGCACTTATATACGTATATAAACGTATATTTTAGTGCCACGTATTTCAGGTTAGGGGTAAGGGTAGGGTTAGGGGTAGGGTTTTTTTTTTTTGTTTGTTTTCTTGTGTTTTTCTATAAAAACGCATGCGTCTAAAAACGCATGCGTTTTACCACGTTTACATGCGTTTTTTCACACATGCGTTTTTTTAAAAAACGCATGCAGATAAAAACGCAAGTGTGAAACCAGCCTAAAAGACGCTTTTTATAGCAAAAAAGTTTTTGCGTCTCCACATTTTGAGACCTATAATTTTTCCACATTTTGGTCCACAGAGTCATGTGAGGTCTTGTTTTTTGTGGGACGAGTTGACGTTTTTATTGGTAACATTTTCGGACACGTGACCATTTTTGATCACTTTTTATTCCGATTTTTGTGAGGCTGAATGACCAAAAACCAGCTATTCATGAATTTCTTTTGGGAGAGGCGTTTATACCGTTCCGCGTTTGGTAAAATTGATAAAGCAGTTTTATTCGTCGGGTCAGTACGATTACAGCGATATCTCATTTATATAATTTTTTTATGTTTTGGCGCTTTTATACGATAAAAACTATTTTATAGAAAAAATAATTATTTTGGTATCGCTTTATTCTCAGGACTATAACTTTTTTATTTTTTTGCTGATGATGCTGTATGGCGGCTCGTTTTTTGCGGGACAAGATGACGTTTTCAGCGGTACCATGGTTATTTATATCCGTCTTTTTGATCGCGTGTTATTCCACTTTTTGTTCGGCGGTATGGTAATAAAGCGTTGTTTTTTGCCTCGTTTTTTTTTTTTTTTTCTTACGGTGTTTACTGAAGGGGTTAACTAGTGGGGCAGTTTTATAGGTTGGGTCGTTACGGACGCGGCGATACTAAATATGTGTACTTTTATTGTTTTTTTTATTTTATTTAGATAAAGAAATGTATTTATGGGAATAATATTTTATTTTTTTTTTCATTATTTTGGAATATTTTTTTTTTTTTTTTTTTACACATTTGGAAAAATTTTTTTTTAACTTTTTTACTTTGCCCCAGGGGGGGACAATACAGATCGGTGATCTGCCAGTTTGCATAGCACTCTGACAGATCACCGATCTGAGGAAAGTGCAGGCTGCTTCACAGTGCCTGCTCTGAGCAGGCTTCTGTGAAGCCACCTCCCTCCCTGCAGGACCCGGATCCGCGGCCATCTTGGATCCGGGTCTGGGAGCTGCAGGGAGGGAGGTAAGACCCTCGCAGCAACGCGATCACATCGCGTTGCTGCGGGGGGCTCAGGGAAGCCCGCAGGGAGCCCCCTCCCTGCGCGATGCTTCCCTGCACCGCCGGCACATCGCGATCATGTTTGATCGCGGTGTGCCGGGGGTTAATGTGCCGGGGGCGGTCCGTGACCGCTCCTGGCACATAGTGCCGGATGTCAGCTGTGATAATCAGCTGACACCCGGCCGCGATCGGCGGCGCTCCCCCCGTGAGCGCCGCTGATCGCGTATGACGTACTATCCCGTCGGCGGTCATACGGGCCCACCCCACCTCGACGGGATAGTACGTCGGATGTCAGGAAGGGGTTAAATAATGCTCTATTTGTTGGTTTTCTATGTTTGATACACAGCTACTAGGGGTCTACCAGAGAAAAATTATATTTGGGACCCTCCCTCCATCAATAAGGAATATGTCCGCATCCACTTGATTTCGTTATCCATCAGTTTTCCATTTTTCATGACTAACTAAAGTCACTGCCTTCTTACGTCAGTTCTGTCCTATGTAGGTGCTAAGCTCACTCAGCACATCCGAGTTGTGGCGCCCCAGGGTCCAGGTCATCACGGTGGCATTGCTTTCCCTTTGGGGAGAGGGATGTCACACTTGGGAGCGATGAAGGATATCTTTCACCAGGTTAATCTCACATACAACACGTTTACACTCCAGGCCAGAAGGGGGAGCTCTGAACCTGGATTCAGGGTGAACTCCCTTATAAATTCTGGCTGGAGAGGAAGTTAGAGAGCAGTCTGAAGCAGACAGTGGAGGAGAGAGCAGTCTGTCATAGGAAAGAAAAGCAGACAGTTTTTCCCAGACAGCAGACAGTACAGACTGTCAGGGGACCTGAAGAAAGCAGACAGCAGTGAGTGACAGGAAGTCTGAAGGAGCGTATAGTCCGAGGAACTACAGCTCCTGGAGCAAGGAAACAGAAAGCATGAATAGCTTGTAGAAAGAGAGCAGGAGGTAGAAAGCACAGGAGAGAAACACCAGTGGAGCAGAGCTGAGAAGAGGCTACCTCCCTGGCTAGTGCAGATTCCGGTAGCCGGAAAACCGTGGCCGTGCTGAACTTTATAGTGGCATAGCAGAAACCGGCAGGACATCTGGATTGTACATCACCTGTCCTCATTTATACCCAAGAGACACAGTGATAATTATAGGGCCCGGGTCATCCTAGAGACCCTGTAAAAAGGCCCAGTTCACCTGTCATAAGGGTTGTGTCCTAGCCTACATGGGGGACAGAGAGGAACTGTTAGGACCTTATGTGAAGCCTTAGGCAGTAAGGAACCACATCACCACCGCACTTGGAGGAAGGCTTTGATCTCCACCTGGTGAAGGGGACTCTGGATTTGCTCCCAAGCCGGCCGGACCCTGCCTGTCCTGTGATCTGGTGCCCTGGACTGCGGTTGCCTGAAGCTACAGTAAACCAGGTAAAGACTGCAAACCTGTGTCTACATTATTCGCCAGACCATCCACCACACCATCGGTGCCCTACACCTGGGAAGCCCTGGGGACCCCGCTTTACCTGTGGGAAGCGTTACCATCTTGCTGCAACAACATCACCCCAGAGGACCCCTATAAGCAGCGTCGGTCCCTATTGACCGAGAACCACAGGTGGCGTCACGAACAATAGACTTTATCCACAAATCCCCTTAAAAGACCATTCCCCTTTAATTGGGCGCCCAGGGCCATGGACCAGGTCGCAGCCACCGTGACATCCCCTTTAAGACCGGACCCAGTAAAGAGTGCCCCGCTGCCCTGGTAGGGTGCTCCAAAGTCATGATCACCCTGTGCCCGTATTGGTCTCATAGTATGCTAATTGCAATTATTATATAGACCCAATTGCAATACTAAATATAAAAGCCACAACCTAAGCCTCAGCTAATTGCACACATCTTTGATAAACTCTTATCTCGTGTGGATAGTGAAGACTTTGTTCCCCGCTTGCCATTCCTCCTGCATCCCTCTTTGTCTATCCAGTCCCCGCTGTCAGGTTACCTTTGCAGAAGGTTACGACATAACAGAGACTCAGGTTTGGAAATAATCAATGTGCTTAATTTAATATAATGCATTAAGAAGATGGACCTTAATATTTCAGGTATTCCAGACTTAGTGGAGAAGAGAGTTGCTGTGCCATTAGCCTTACCTGCTATTTCAGTGGAATGCTCTTCGACTTCTATTCTCTTACACTCTTTGACATCTAGACCATTAAATACATTTTCTTATACCACTTGTTTGCTGCCTTTTTTTCTAAATGTTTTTGTGAAGCATGAGGCTAGAAAGCAAACCCAATTTCACTCTATCTATACTGCTTGTGAAAGCAAATCCCAATAAAATATGGAGCTTCAGTGTAAACATGTAGTTCTGCATTGTATAGCTTGTTAGTATCCAGCACCCGCCCATCCCAAAGACCAACCTGTACCAAGCTATTCCATGCATTGACACACACTATAACAAAAGAAGTCTGTCCTACAAGCAAACACTACAGTTACAGATGCTCTGGGCCGGTGGTTACTGAGCGCGTGCCGCCTAAGACAGACCGGGTGACCCATCTAGAACTGTGTCATTCCGCACCCGCATATTACTGTCGAGCTGAGTTATGCAGTGTTAGAGCCTGTGCTGCACCCTGTACGACGAACCTTGGAACCAGGACCCCGCTTGGTATAACGAGAACTCACCGCCATTGCCAGGAACCGGACCTCCAGCTTCTTCAGGACGATACCGGAGTCATCATGCGCCAGTTGAGTAGGTGCCACCGTGGGAACGCAAGGCTCTGCAGCCAGGAAGCCGGCGGACTGATAAGTTAACCCTTTCATGAACAGTTGCTTTACCTGTTACCTCCCCCCCTACTCATATCGTGCTACTATCAACCTCCATACCCCCTGCTTAACCCATTACTTCCCTGCGTGGAGTATACCCCTGTTAATAAACCTGTTAACTCTTGCACTGCCTCCTGTCTGTGACTGCATCCCAACACCTGCTCACATAGGTTTCATAATACTGAGGTAGTCCTTAACCAGATCTCCACCAAACCATAGGTCTATACAACATGTCCCACTTGGTGCTAGAGTTGACAGATGTTGTCCCTTCTGCCTTTATTATGGAACACATCTTGGAGTGTATCAGTTCTGTAGATTAAGACAGGGCGTTACAAGCCAATAGTGAAATCAGTTTGACTACTGGAGCGCCCCCAGACGCAGGGCCGCGGGGTACTCGGTACCGGGCCTCTCTGTATCAGTTCTGGGGTTGTCACGGTGGCTAGACCCGGTCCATGACCCTGCTAAGGGGCGTCCAATGAAAGGTGTAGGTGGTGGTACGTGGTGCAGTTCGTGGTGAATAACGAGGACAGGGTTGCAGTCTCTTTACCTCTTTACTGAAGGCTTCAAGATCCTCAATCCGGAGTACGATTAACAGGGCTGTCTGAGACCGGCCGGTCCGATGGCACCTCCAGAGTTCCCTTTGCGGGTGGAAATCTGTGCCTTCCTTCTAGCGCCTGTGTGTTGTAGTACTTCCCTGCTGAGCACCACGGGATAGTCCTCACAACTGTTGTGTCTGTTTCTGATGTTCTTTCCCACAACTTATGTCTGTTCTGATGTTCTTCTCCGTCCCCCAGATATATGATATGATATATGATATATATGATATGGCTAGGACGCACGCGTATGACGGGTAGGCCTGGAGTTCTTCCGGGACCCTAGTGATGCCCCTCTCCCACAGTTGCCCCCTATGTCTGCTTAGGTGATTTAGGTGAGACAGCCAACCTATAATTAACTGTCCTGCCGTTGGTTTGAAGTAATGCTTGGAGCCCAATACTTCCTCGGCGTTCCGGCCACCGGCTACGCGCCTCAGTAGGATGTTGCCTCGATCTTACGGCACGACTCCTACTGGTATTATCTCCTTTTTGCTATGATCTCGTTTCTCACTCTTCACAATAAACCCCGCTTCTTGTCCTTTCTTGAGATACTGCCGCAATGTAGTGCAGGCGCGGTTCCTTAACGCTGTCTCTTGTTCGCTAGGCCTCTGTCAGGATCCCACCCCTGACAGGGACCCCCCTGAATCTTCCCCTGAAACGCCCTCTGCCACAGGATGTTGCCTGGTTCCAACCCAGTCAGCTTCTGTCTAACTTTCTATCCAACCCCCAGTTTTACCAGATTGTGAGGAGTGGCCTAATACATAGTGCCCTTTGCTCCCCCTGGAGGCCAGACTATGAAGTGTATTGGTGTCTGTGATACCTGGTCAGGTGAACTCCTTAAGTGCCATCAGACGTACCATCACTCCCCTTAGTGGTGGAGCATCAGTACTGCAACGACCAGGACTCTGGGGCGCTGCACTACCACTAGTCCAAAGCTGAGCGGACTCCTACTAAAGTGTCAAGTGAAGCTTTTTGACCAGTTAGATAAGTATACAGTAATTGATAACTTTTCCTTTGGAGTCTCCACTACATGTTTCTAGATTTTCTTTCTAGTGATCTTGGAATATTATGTTTGTAAAAGCATACATTGATGTTCTCCTTTCTTCCTTGACAATCATTGCCGCTTTAGCAATCTTGCAAATGTATAAGAAGGAGACCTGACTGGATGCTCTCACACAATCTTTTTGGTCTTTTTTTAGTTTTTTGTACTTTGTACATACAGGGGCTTGGCTCTCCTCCTTTTTGGGCTGTTCATTTTGTTTATATAGCTTTCCATGGGCAGGTGTCTGAATGGTCAGGACCCGGTTCTACTCTGCCCTTTTCTATTATTACGTCTGCTAACACATAGTGGGGTGAAATACCAGAGAAAAGTACTATCCCGATTGGGGTACACCTTGTCATGGTTTTTACGTTTATTTGATATTATTACTATGTATTCAATTATTACAGGGTATTTGCTCACTTTGTTTTTATCTTAAGTTCTGTTTTTTAAATGGCCACAGTGTGAATGCGCACCTACTAGTGATGAGCGAGTATACTCGTTACTCGGGTTTCCCCGAGCATGCTCGGGTGGTCTCCGAGTATTTGGATATGCTCGGAGATTTAGTTTTCGTCGCCACAGCTGTATGATTTGCGACTGCTAGATAGCTTGAATACATGTGGGGGTTGCCTGTTTGTTAGGGAATTCCTACATGTGTTCAGGCTGTCTAGCAGTCGCAAATCATGCAGCTGCGGCAATGAAAACTAAATCTCCAAGCACATCCAAATACTCGGAGATCACCCAAGTGTGCTAGGGGAAACCTGAAAAACGAGTATACTCGCTCATCACTAGCACCTACGCATTGCACTTATACCAATATATGCTCTTGCTCAGATTTTTTGCTTCTTCTCCATCTCCTTAAGAAGAAAAACAAATGTAAATGTAGTCAGCCGAATTTGAACTGCAATAGGCTAGAAATTTATTGTGGTCTCCACATCTAGGTTCACATCCTGCCAACTACATTTACATTTGGTGTTCTAGTATTCTTGCCAATACTTTGCAGCCCAAGTGCAATAAGTGTGTTGACCAAATAGCGTGTCCAGCTGACCACCCAATCATAGGATGGGTAAGGCTTCCAACCAGCATTCCCAGAACTCCTTCCAACCTCAATCTGCCAGCTATTGTAACATCCCTGCCGGCATCACTGCATGGCATCCCATCTCCCATCTTACTCACCACTCTGGGCCATGCAGTGAGTTCTGTCTTCTGCCGGCTCCTTGCTCTGGGCCTCATGTCCTTGCTTGCTGCATACTTCCTGGCTGTATGCTTAGGGCGACAGACCCCAGAGCTTCCTGATTCTTATAGAGAGTGTGTGCACTCTCCTAATACGTCCCCAGCCTATTGCTAGGAGGCATCAGGTACTTAAGGCATCTCCACCCACTGGGAGATGCCTGAGTAATGAACTTTCTCAGTTTGGGCCTTGCTGCTGAGTTGCCAGGTCCTGTCTCTGCCACCCTGGGGGCTGCATACCCAGGCCCGTATCTGTGTTCTTGTGTCTCGTTTCTGCCACCCTGATGGGCTGTATACCCAGGCCTGAATCCTTGTCCTGTACTTGTTCACGTATCTTTCCCTGTCTGAACTCTGGTCTATACCTGTACCTGTTTGTGTCCTTGTCTGTTGCCTTTCCCACTCAGCTGTGCGTATCCTTGTGTCCTCTCCCTCTGCTCTGATTGTGTGGAACATCCTGACGGTCTCAGCCCTGAGAATCTTAAACTCCGAAACCTTGGGCCAGTTGGAGAGGCTGCCCTTGGCGAGAGTACTTCCTCTCCACTAAAATCTATGACTGTCTCTGCCTTCTGGGAGCTTTGGCGTATTAAAGCCGCCAGTCATACGGAGTTGGTGTGTGATCTCTGTCCTACAGCTCCAGAATCCAGTGAGGGTCTTGTCTGGTGATGGCCGAGCCCTACTTAAAGGGCCACTGTCACCCCCTCCAGCCGTTATAAACTAAAAGAGCCACCTTGTGCAGCAGTAATGCTGCATTCTAACAAGGTGTCTCTTTTAGTTTTACCAAACTGCAAGCCTGGCTGTGACGTCAGACGGCCAGAGCTCTCTGCGCCTGCACCAAACAGCGATACACAGCGCAGGCGCCGGATTTCATGGGTAAACAGCGCTGAGGGGGCGGTGCCCGGCACCCCTGAACATTCGAGCGACGGCAATGTGGCGTTACAAGCAGGGGGTGAGGACCTGCCTCCCTGGCTAAAGAAAGGTATTTTGGCGAAAATATAAAACCCTTTATTTTGATAATACATGCACCTAAAACTAAAAGAGCCACCTTGTTAGAATGCAGCATTACTGCTGCACAAGGTGGCTCTTTTAGTTTATAACGGCTGGAGGGGGTGACAGTGGCCCTTTAAGAGCAGTCCTGTCTTGCAGGGTCAACTACAGCTCCAAGTCGGAGCATTACACACGAAGAAGCTCGTCTTCCACATGCTGTCTGGTATGCCCATGGGTCTTTCTGAGCCAAGAACTCTACTACCTGTTCAAGTTGGGAGACACCGCAAGGTGCTTAGTTGGAAACAACCAAGTAGCGAGCGTTTTGAAAATGTATGGGCAAAGCTGAAAAGTCCGGTGCAGGGAAGGTGACCTACAAACCTAGAGCAGTTACACCAGTTTTGTCAGGAGGAATGGGCCCAAATTCTGACCAACTATTGTGAGATGCTTGTGTAAGGAGATCCCAAATATGTGACCCAAGTCATTCAAGTTAAGGGCAATGGCACCAAATACTAATGAAGTGTATGTAAAATTTTGACTTTGCAGTAAGCAATAAAAATGCCATAAAACATTCTCTCTCTCATTATTCTGGCATTTGGCAAATATTATTAACTATGGTAATCCTAATTGACGTAAAACGGGAAAGATTCTGATTTCATGTCAGATATTGAGAAAAACATGCAGGTGTGTCTTTTTATATAGTGTATGGAAACTTCTAGTTTCAACTGTATGCAAATTATATATATTAAATGTCATTATTCTGTGTGCATACCATTGGAATACATGGTGGTCTATCCTTTTTCTCTGCCCCTCGTCAGTGTAAAGCGGAGATCTGGTTTGGCTGTGTGAGAGGCATCAGACCGTTATCCAAGAAGTATCGTTTCTCCTTGCGGAGATCGACATGCTAAGCATGCCGAGATGAGGAGACTTAAAGCCGAAATGCTCCTCTGAAAAGCTGTCAGTTGTGACAAGGCTCATTAAAGGGTCAACATTGACTTGTAGGATTGCTACCTTCAATTTGCATAATTAGCATATTACCCAGAGGAGCATTGCGGCTTTAAGTCTCCTCATCTCGGCATGCCTAGCATGTCGAACTCCGCATGGAGAAACAATACTTTTTGGATTCTATATTTTTATAAATTGTATTATAATGTCTTAATAAAAATTGTTTTTTTATTAAAAAAAAGTACTCCAAGTGTTCTTTGTAGGTTATATATTCTATATGGAGATTGCTGTTACTTATCCAATATGTAACCTTCACTCGGGAAAATTAAAGGTGGATCACATGTCGTCATAACATGTTGTTCCTAACCTATTTTTTATTATTACATCCTGTGAATTTGATAATAAAGGGTTGTGGGGGACCATTAGACAGTAATGGGGGTGTTTGTGGCGGGATCATCATTCTGTATTGGGGCTGTGGGGGATCATCATGCTGTGTGATCAATCATCATAATGTATGGGGTGCCTGTAGTGGACCATTATACTGTATGAGGACTCTGGGGAGACCATCATACCATGTTGGGTGGCTGTGGTAGACCTTTATAGCTGTATGGGGGAGTATAGTGAAACTATTGTACTGTGTGGGGTGACTGTGGAAGACATTATGCTGAGTGGGGTGGCTATGGTGGACCATCATACTGTATAGGGTGGTTGTGGTGGACAATATACTGTGTCGGGTGGCTGTGGAGGCTGTCATACTGTGTGGAGGTCTATGGTGGCCATTATACTGTGGGGGGGGGGCAGTGGTGATTATCATGCTGTATCAAGTGGTTGTGAGTGACATCATGCTTTATATAGGGGCCTGCGGTAGACATCATACTGTATATTTGGGACTGTGGTGAATACCAAACTGTATGGGGGGGCCGTAGTGACCATCTTACTGTGTGGGGTGCTGTGTAGCAGTCATACTGTGCAGGGTCATTATATGAAAAGGGTATCCTAGTAGGTGAGACCACTTAGGGGCAAAATAACTGTGCAAGTGCCTCAATACATATTCCTCGTGTCTTAAAAAGTTGGGAGATATGCTCTTCTGTGACAGTGATGTGATTTGACTTTTGCTATGGGCTGCCTGTTATTTCTAGGTACGCCCCTGCTCAGGAGCATTATTACAATAAAGATGCAATGAGGGTCATTATTATAAGGGGGTATGCTGGGGGATTGTTATCATAAGAGGGGAAACAAGGATGTATTATTATTATTATTATTATTATCATTATTATTATTATTATTATAAGAAAGCACAAGGGGTGTTATTATTATAAGAAAGTACAGGGTCAGTATTAGGGATCAAGGGAAATTATTATTAACCCCTAAGTGACTGAGCCAAAGGGAACCTGTCACGTCCCCCTTGCACTCCAATCCAGCAGCCTTCATATGTGTCTGACTAAACTCCCTGCCTAATCAGCACTGTATAATGTTGTACAGTTAAATTAATGTTTAAAAAAAGCATTTATAAGGTCTGCTTTTCCTATGCTAATGACAGAGGGCTTTAACTAGTCGATGAGGCATTAGTTTCTCCAGACTAGTTGGCCCTCTTACCATGTTCTCACGCTCCTGTGATAGAATGGAAATATTTATATTAACATATGAGAGTTCTCGGACTTTCTTCCCTAGACATTCTCCTAATAGACAAGTATGGGTGGTAGGTGTCCCATAGGCATGCTTCCTTACATTTGTCCCTTATGAGAATAGGCCAGACCTATCTATGTCTCCAAAAGGGTATCAGCATAGAACAAGGCTTGTGATAAGTGAATAATTTGAAGTTTGAATTTTGCAGCTCCGCATTATTTTCCCTAATCAATATGATTTTCAGTTCTGACGAAATACTGCAAAGCCTCTAATTTCCCAGAAAACATGTGTATACCACTCGTAGGTCTCCTAGGACGGTATTGAATGGCTTGCAAGAAGCAAACTTTCTGTGACAGACAAACTTAGATTTCAGGAATTTTTTTTACTAGAACAATTAGGACACATGGTGCTAAAGTACCCTTCTGGTTTGCAATTACAATGTGTAAAGATTAAAACTAATCCTATTAAGGTGCTGTAGCTGCAGTATTTTACACATCAAACAATTCATAGTCACACTGACTCTGCAGGTCCAGCACTTCCCTGCATCCCTTGAATTCTTCGATTATTATTCATAGACTGAGACTACCATTCCCATCTTCAGTGTGGTTCAGTGCCGTATTAGAACACCATAATGACTTTTTCTTTCCCTTTGTGGAACGAGTTGTGTGCTCTGATCTCCTATCACTAGGTTTTTAAATTCTAATATGGCACTGCACTGCTTGCTGCCATCATTTATACTGGCTGTGTAAGTCTCCTGTGATTGGCTGTGCTAGACCATGTGACGTGATAGCAGCAGGGCATTATGGGGAAGCCTAGACGGCCATTACTGATCCTCCGCAGAACAAGTCGCTGATCTCTAAATATGACCACAAGAATTTCATTCTTAGGGTTAGGGTTAAGAGTTTTTAAGATGGCACATTTAGGGCAGGAAGTTTGTCTATCATGTTTAAATGGTAAGCAAAGAACCAAAAAATGCAGTCATATAATCCAAAAAACCATTTTTATTAGTACACAATAAAAATAACACACATAAAAGACCAGACAATATGTGGTTAGACCAGTAGATGGAAAATATGCCTAAAGCAACATAAAAAACTAGTCACCCGGGAACTAACATCCCCAATGGTGGTCCGGAAACAACCCGTGTAAATAGATGGGCATATAATACAATACAATGCAGGGTCAGTGCAATAGTATAGCCAAAAGTATCCAATAGCACCGTGCTTAAAATTAAAAAGGCAGCACTGAAATACAATTAGTCACCTGCTATGAGGAGTCCGGTCCAACCCAGGGGATGTCAGATCACCCCGACGCGCGTTTCGGCACGTGTACCTTCTTCAGGGGGCGCTTGTTTAAATGGTGAGGAGGGAAACTTAAAAACATATGCCATGGTGTAAGATTTTGAAATGCGTTTATTGCCACCTTTCATTGCTGTGCTTAGTAATGCCCCATTCATCCAATCACCTCTTCCAGTTTTTGAAGCCCTTTTCCTGGGACACCTGAATTAGTGTTAATCTAAGGCAGTGTTCCCCAACTCCGGTCCTCAAGAGCCTCCAACAGGTCATGTTTTCAGGATTTCCTTAGTATTGCACAGGTGATAATTGCATCACCTGGACAGGCAAGCATTCAATCACCTGTGCAATACTAAGGAAATCCTGAAGACATGACCTGTTGGTGGCTCTTGAGGACCGGAGTTGGGGAACACTGATCTAAGGGCTAAGTAGAGTTGTGATATCTTTGCCTTATCACACCCCACCAAGTTTGCATCAAACCCATTCAATGTTACTTTTTTCACCTCAACCATCAGTTTTGGAGCTAAAGGTCTTCAAATGGTAGAACAGAAGTTGCTGGCCCAAACCTATCCCAAATTCATTTTAATTTTGTCCAATATTAGCCATCTTGCCGATGAGGCATGCCATACAGTACTCACCACCCTATTTCTTCCCTCTTACAAATTTTCAACACTGTATAAATCAGACCGAGATCGGAACACAATGCATGGACTGGTTGGTTGGTAGCTCTCTTGACTCAAGGTTGACAGCTTCATGAATTTCTATGCAGTGGTTACTCTCGGGTCGGGAGTGCTGCCGGGTGATACAGTTAAAAGTGCAATACCAGGTGGGCCCCCGACACATGGGCCCCATAACAGCTGCGTGGTCTGCCACCGTTGGCGGTATACCACTGTCCATGTTATATATTGATGTGTTGAGTCCACAGAATGTAGATCACTCAGAAAAAATCCTCATGTAGATTTCTCATGGATTTCTGAAGCAGATTTGTGCTCATTGTCATTCCCTGCATTGTAAAGGATGAAATCCGCAATACATCCCCAATGCTTTAATTGATATGTCACAGATTCGACATGTTTGCGTGGATTCCGTGTGGATTTTATCTGTGGATGAGATTCAATAAAATGTCATACAATGTTTTGCTCATTTAATACACTGTAGACTTTTTTGCCTGTTAAATCCACTTCTTATCCACCTTGAAATACATTGCATACACAGTATGAGGAAAAGAAACCAACAATGGCTTTTGATATTCTTGCATTATTTCTCATGCATATTTTTTTTTAGCGTTAAATTCCAGGAAGCTACAATACATGTTATTGTTTTGCCAACCTTTTTCTAAGCAACGGTTGCCACGTGGGTTGGCAATTGGCTTTTACTAGGTAAATATGATGAGTAGAAAGTTGTATTTTTAATCCCTTAAAGTTTATTAGCTAATAAAAATGCGTGAGGAATTTTGATAAATGCAGCTCTGCTTTGCTTTTAAGATACTATATTGAAGAAGCTATTTCAGCAGCAGCCTGTAATACAAGTCATAGAATGGAACGACTTCCCTGCTAATTGGCCCACGGGGTATATAAAATTAAAATTTTACTCATTTTACAAAAATAGAAAAGTAAATAAATAAAAATCACAGCCTGACTGCAATAAAATATTCATAATATTTCTGGTAATTAGCAATCAAATTCTTCTGTAACAGACAAGACTGTTTAGCAAAACTGTGCTAGAAATATTCTATATCGTCCATTGTGAATAGATATAAAGATTTATATTACCGGCGGATGCAAGTAGAATGGGCCCCTATGCAAGAACAATCCATGGGACCTTTGCAGTTCAATAGCTCATCATCATAATGCACAATTCCACATGTTTTGGTAATATAAATGGGCCCCTTAACCTTTTAGGCCCCTATGCACAGGTTGCTCCAATGATATGTCCACTGCTGTCTGTATGGTACTGTGTGATATTATGTATTAACAACTTTCAGAAAATGTAATGGGAAAATGATTTGTGCTTTTTACATGGAGGAAATGATTAATTTCGGTAATTGCTAAGAAGTAGCTGGTACCATTCACTGCCTGCCATTCCTTAATTGGTGACCAAACGATGCTGACTTACATTGCATTAGATGACATTGTCTAATTATAAAGCCCATGCTGGGAAATGCATTCTTATTAATATTTACACTACAATATGTAAACCCCTGTAATGAATAATATATGTTTGCAAGCTTTCTTATTTCTATTAGGCAAAATACTATAGAAAAAAAACCCTGAAAAGCAGGAAGTTAGTTAGTGTGTGGCTGAGACCACATGGCGGGACTGGAGAATCTGTCTATTTCAGTTTGCCCAGTGTAGGTCTCAAGAAGCAAAATCTAGTAAAGTAAAGGAAGGCAGAACTGAAGGTAGGTGTGGCAGTGACCACATTTGTATTCCGAGGGACATGTTGTGTATGGTAGCAAAGCTGCAGGCCTGTATAGCCACTGAGAATCAGGCTCTCGGCCTGTAAAGGAAGGATCTCTTGACAAGCTAAGAGGAATCCAGTCATTATAATTATACGTTAACCAATAACACTACTAGGACAACCCCTTCTTGGTCAAAATCTTTGCCCCCATAAAATAAAAAAGCCACGCTGTTCCCGTAGTGTCGCAACTCGCGGTCCCGAGGCTCTCGTGCGGTTGTTGTGACATGTGACGAAGGCGCCCAATCAGAGCTGGCGTCAGTGTCTCCGCCTTCGGACAAATCAAACATGAAGAGGAAGTGTTGTCTGCAGCTGATCTCTGACTTCCTCTCCATGCTCAAGTCGACAGGAGGCGGGGACAGTGACGCCACCGCTGATTGGGTGTCAGCGTCATGTGTCACAACAACCATATGGGACTCCCGGGAGATCGAATGCCGACACCGAGGGAACGGCGACAGCATGGGAGGTGAGTATAAGCTTTATTACTTTATCGAGGTCAAGTGAGGGGTATGAGAAGGAGATGTCCAAGTCCTGGCAACTTCTTTAATATACCTTATGCATTAAATAAGACACGTGACTGCTTGGGACTTGGGTAAAATGGCCACAGCAGCCTTTTATTAAATATATATAACATAACCAAAAACTGAAGTGCTGACAACAAATGGCGACCCCACAACACATAAAGATAGTAAACATTTTAAATCCTCCATACAGGCTAATTGGTCCAGGCCAGAGGTAAACCCCACGTCCTAGAAAACCTTCCCTGGCCATACCACACCAGCCCAAGGAGTAAGATATTAACACCACCCAGTCATTACCCGTGACCGTGCAGGACCTACACCCACCAGTTATATTAGGATGTAACCAAAGTTAATATCCCCCCAAAAGCATATATGCCATAAATAATAACAAATAGGGGCTTGTGGGCAGGTTAGAACATGAAGCTTGATCCAACAGGCAGTAAGTTGCTAACCTCTCACCTTACATTGCGCCCTATAACCTAGCCCCCCCGCCACTTCCTCTGACCAATCAAATCCCTGGCAAGTCCAGCACCAAACCTTGTATTTAATGATGTCCCTTGCTTGACCCTTTAACCCTTTCATTCCTATCCTCAGCCTTGTCATGATGCCTGTATGCCCTGCAGTTTGTATGTTCTCCCCATGTTTGCCTGGATTTCCTCCGGGTTCTCCAGTTTCCTCCAACATTCCAAAGACATACTGATAGGGAATCTAGATTATGAGCCCCATCGGGGACAGCGATGCTAATGTCTGTAAAGCACTAAATATTAGGGCTCCCTGGCTGTTCTCTCTGGAAAATTATATGCAAGATTTATCTTACTAAGACTGTGATCTTCGTGCTCTGTAACTTTTTAAGTAGTCAATTTTTTGTCATATGAATTATGACAGCACTATTGGTGCCAGGACGTCCTTCTCTCCCTTATCAACATGCAGTGGGCTTGCCATTGTCAGAAAGTCTGCCTCTGCTATGTCTGCATGCAGCTAGACATATGAAAGAGCAAGAGCAGAAAGACTTAGATTAGCCCCCACTTCTTACTATCCATCTTGGTTGGCAATGGACAGCAAGTTAGACAGAAGTGGAAACACTTAATGTTATCATTTTAGCATTACTTTTCATGTTCAAAAGGTCGTTTTTGGTCAATTCTTTTCAGTTTTCTTAGTTATTACATTGAGCCATCAAATAATTTTATTGAACTTACAGTGATCGAGGCATGAGGGGAGGCTTACGGGGGCTGCTGGTGACTGATGACTACTCAGTTTTAACTTTTATAAATTGCCCTGTGCGATAACATACAAGTCCACTAACAAGGGATGAGCAAACATGCTCGTCACTACTCGTCTCTTGCTCGAGCATCAGTGTGCCCCGCATGTTTGGCGCTTTTTAGACTGCCTATAAGCATGTTGGGTTTGCTTGCCAGTCACTCTAGCACCTTAGCCTTCTTGGTAGTGGCATTACTCTAATTGGCTGTATATAAGCCCTATGACGCTATGCTCATCACACTGTACCCCGGACACAGTCAGCGTAGGGAGAGGTGCTGGTGAGAGAGGGACAGAATTGTAGCTGCGTATTAGCCAGGGATTCAGCCACATTCAAATTTCTTTTAAGTTAAACAGCCTGTCTTAGGATTAATCATAATCAATAGTAACACTGCTGTTAGCAGCACTTAGGGAGAGATTGTGCTGAAGGGATCGTGTAGGACAGGATAGGGTGAATTGTACGTCCTTTATGCTGCAGCCTGCAACTCATACCAAAACCCCTTCTCAGGGCTAATAATATTCTTTTTGCTCTTAATCCTGCAAATTGTTCTGAGTGGGGAAATATTATACATCACTTTTACTGCGGCAGTTGTGCATCAAAAGCTTACAGCCAGACTTGGTTAGATCTCAATAACATCAGTAATATATTGCTCCTGCAGTGTAACCAGTCCATCTGAGATGTGAAAATTTGTGTTTTCTAGTATTCCTGCCAATTGTTTTCAGCAGACAAATATTATGTGCCATTTATACTGTGCCAGGTGTGCATCAAAATAAGAAAGCCAGAAAGCCAGACTTGTTTGGTTACAAATGGCATCGCTATATTGATGCTGCACTGTAACAAGTCCATCTGAGGTGGGCAAATGTTCCTCTAATACTAATCCTGCAAAGTGTTCTCAACAGGGATATGTCATACATACTTTAAAATGGGAAGGTGCATGGTAAGGGACGGGGAAGTGAGCATGATCATGAAGGTGAGCGCAAAAGCCGAGGCTGTGTGCAAAGTGAAAGGCCATCATGTCACTCTTGCTTCCTGTCCCACATTGTAAGGGGAGCGCGGAACACCACTATTGAAGCCAGAGCAGTGTGAAAAGGTTTTCACTCACTGCATTTGCTCATATGCTTTTTCTATTCCTCATAAACACATTGTATTCAATACATATTTGCACTGTCAATTTAAGGTATATCATTTCATAAACCATTGAGGCACTATCACTTTATTTGTTTTCACTGCTATTAATAAAGTATTTATAAGGTGACTTACCTACACCTCTTGTTTCTTTGAACTTTACTCAGTCCCAATTTTTCACTGTGTTTAAAATTTAATTTTCATGATTGATTAATATATGGGTTATTTTTCTCTTTATTTGCACTAGCACCTTGTTATGTATGATTGTGATTACTCCTTTTTCTTTGTTGCCCAAGATTTGCTTTATTTAAACATCTGTTTCTAGTATGATTAATGTAATAACATTTGAATCTGTTCTATTGGTCCCCAATGAAAATCCCCTCTTTTAGTTGTGTTCCGCTCACAATAGATACTTTTTTTCATCGTATGTCAGTCTAGCTCGATCTATGCTGCAGTTGATAGTGCGCATGCGCCGCCGGCAGATCCCTGTTGACTTCATGAAGCACGAGAACCTGTGATGGACATGTGTTCCAGCATACGGTCTATTTTGTGCAGGTCAGGATGTCCTCTTGGCGTTCATGGACGGAACGGACTATATATGAGCCGCCTACATCAATTACACAGCTTAATTATTCATGAGGTGGCACATCCTAATGGTAGTTGGGGTATGTATATACTACTGGGTTCCCTGCATGTAGACACTCCCCCGGAAGAAGTGAGGTTCCATTTTGTGCCTTCTGACTAGGTAATTTACTTTTTACTGTGTATGGATATCATATTTACGGTACCTCCAGTTTCATGACAGCGTGGGTTTCCATTTGGGACTAACCATTTATGAATACTGCATCTAATATTTTTCCACTATATATTGCACTAGCACTTTATTAAAATGGTGGTTGATTTCTATTATAAAAGGGTATATGAACTGGGATATTTCCTGTTTATATTATCTTATATTGCACAGATACTTCTTTACATTGTATTGAATGTGATTTTGATTTCTCTCTACATATATAGTGTATTATCCATTGGATCCCTCTTTGTGGCCTGTGATCTCCCTTTGTTTGGAGGCCCACTGCCCTTTCTTTTACTTTTCATAAAATTGCCCTTTTTTATTGTCATAAATAAAAATTTGCTATTTTAATATATTTTTCCTGAAATCTCTTTTCCTTTTCATAAAATTGCCCTGTTTTAATTGTTCACATAATTAAAAATTTGCTATTTTAATTTTTTTCCTGGAATCTCTTTTCATCTAATAACATATTTATTTCTCTTATGAATTGTTGAAGATGTATCGTATATATTGAAGTGTCCAGGTTACATTTAATATTCTTGGAACACGTACTAGTAACGTACTAGTGTTTACTCTTTTTTTCTAAACAGATTGTCTAACTCCTATTCATCCATGGATTTAAAGGCCAGGATAACATCCTGGTACTCTAAAGCAATTGAATTGCTTAGGCAGGGGCCTCCAGTGTCTCTCTTTATGTCTCAACAAATAATAAGAATCTGATTTTCCGATATCGAAATGCTTTATTTAAGAAAATGACTTGTGGTGGAATAAGATGTCATTAGAGAATTATTACAATAAGAAAATTATCCCTAGGCGATTATGTATACAACTCTTTCCCTCTTTTGAGTTAGATGAAGAGGTTCTAACTAAGAAATGGATGGCAGCAGCTACAACGTGCTATTTGGACTTTGTCCAGATTATCATTGACAAGAAGACTCCATCTCTTAAGGAAATTGATAAAGAAATTGTACAATTGGATAAATCATTACATAAAGAGAGACAGGCTGATAACCTTGATAAACTCATTGTAGACATCAATAAAGATGTTGACAAATGCGAAAGCAATATCAGCCACAAATGTAAAAAATACCAAGGAGACACAAGCGATTACAAGTTTAAAATATTATTTGGGTGGTAATATCAGAACAGTAAAAAAGAACCAAGAGACCTTTTAATTACAGACGCCCATCAGAAGTTTGCATCAATGTTTCACCGATGGTAACACCTCTTCTAGTGATGTAGAAGGGCCTGGAGAAAATGTACCACGTACACAAAACAACAATACTTAAGACAAAAGATATCCAGATATCTTCTCTAAATTGGGTGGAAACAAAAGAGTGGGTGACCTCCAAAAGGTAATTAATCTCTCATCACATGCTTTGACAGATGCACAAATTAAAGTGCTGGAAAGAGGTTTGACTTTTTTCCCTTCATGTAATTTAGACCCATTCATGACGGTGAAGGATGTACATTGATTTGCCAGAAAACTGGCCACATTTACAAAAAAACTGCATCATAAATCTGCTCTTGTTGAGATGTTTCCAACTAATGAAGAAAGAGAGGCATTAACAATCCTTGACTCTCGGGCTGAGGAGAATACAACTAAAGAGGTCAGTAGCTTCCCCATGGCTTTATTAGATTAATAGATCAAAAAAATCCCACCTCTCAGTATTTGTCCAGTTGTGAATGTTTTTACTAAATTAGTTATCAACGAGATTGAGGCACTTCCACATAACCTGTCATGGAAAACCAAATTGAATAAGGCTGAGAGGTTGGCATTAGTGGAACTACAGTCTGTATTGCTCTCATCTTGGAAAGAGCCTTTGATCAGGGCATCATCTCTAAAAGAAATGTTGGATACCCGCCATAAGTTCCATCCTCAGCTCCCCAAGTTCTATTTGATTCCGAAGCTAGACAAGAATCCGATGCCTCCTCCAGGTAGGCCCATCGTTGCAGGGAATGGGGGCTTATGTGAAATGATTTTGGATGTGATTGACTACTATTTAAAACCTATCGTATCCGCCTTGCCAACATTCATTCAGGATACCATGACTGCCCTTCAGAGACTTAACCATCTATATTTGCAGTATAGTATGATAATGGTAACAGCGAATTTTGAAGCATTATATACTTCGATTCGTCGTGAAGATGGTCTCAGGGCAGCAGTGTGGTATCTTAGAACAAGCAATCTGGAACCAGCCCTTACTGATTTATTGTTGATCCTCCTGGAATATGCTCTTAAAGGGAATCTGTCACCCCCAAATTTTCCTATAAGCTAAGGGCACCGGCATCAGGGGCTTATCTACAGCATTGTGTAATGCTGTAGATAAACCCCCTATGTAACTGAAAGATAAGAAAAAGGAGTTAGATTATACAGACTCAGGGCGGTCCTGGTGCGGTCCGGTCCCATGGGCGTCGTGGTGCAGGTCCAGCGCCTCTCATTTTCATACGATGATGACCTCTTGTTTGCATCATGCCGCGGCTCCTGCGCAGGTGTACTTTATTTGCCCTGTTGAGGGCAGAGCACAGTTTTGCAGTGCACAGGCACCGTGAAAGGTCAGAGAGGCCCAGCACCTGCGCACTGCAGTACTTTGCTCTGCCCTCAACAGGGCAAATCAGTAAGCCTGCGCAGAAGCCGCGGCATGAAGCAAAGAAGAGGACATCATCGTATGAAGATGGGAGGCGCTGGACCGGCACCGTGAGGCCCATCGTACCGGACCGCAGCGGGACCGCCTCTGGGTGAGTATAATCTAACTCGTTTTTCCTATCTTTCAGGTTACATCAGGGGCTTATCTACAGCATTACAGAATGCTGTAGATTATTATTATTATTTATTATTATAGCGCCATTTATTCCATGGCGCTTTACATGTGAGGAGGGGTATACATAATAAAAACAGGTACAATAATCTTGAACAATACAAGTCACAACTGGTACAGGAGGAGTAGATAAGCCCCTGATGCCGGTGGCCTTAGCTTATAGGTGAATTTTGGGGTGACAGATTCCCTTTGAACACAATGTTTTTATTGTTAATCAGAAAATCTACTTACAAATGCAAGGAACAGCTATGGGGGCTTCCTGTGCCCCTTCCTATGCTAACCTTTTTTTAGGGGAGTGGGAAATAGACATATTCCAGGAGGAAACAATTTCAGAGATGGTTTTAGTCCAGAGGTGGATGCATTATATTAACGACCTTTGGTTGGTGTAGGAAGGTACAGTGGAGGGTCTGTAAAAATTGATTATGAAAGTCAATAATAACCACCTGAACATCCAGTTGACCTACAAATATGGCAGGGATTTGTATTTTCTTGATCTCCATATACACTTCTCCACAGATGGCTATACTTCCACAGATATATAGAGGAAACCAACATCGACCGACTCATTTCTCCACACCCAATCGTCACCTCCCCACTCAGCAATTAGGAGGATTCAAGATGATCTGTTTGAATGAGGAGTCTTTTGAGGCTCAGGTGATGAATTTAAGGCATCACTTTGAGGAAAGGAGTTATAGCAGCAGGTCCACCAGGCTTGACTATAGGAGAGCAAAAAGATTCCCCAGGGAAGTATTGCTGTACAGCACTAAGAATAAAAGCAATGGTAACAAACAAGACCAAGTACATTTCATTTCTACATATAATAGCCAATGGTGTGAATTAACATCAATTATAAGTAAACATTAGCAAGTGCTAATGACAGATCCCATTTTTCACAGGATTCTTCCATCATCTCCTTCTATGGTGACCAGAACATACAGTAACCTTAAAGAGCTATTGGTTCACAGACACTATGACACCTCTCATCACAAAAAATCCATAAGAATGACGGATATGAATGGCTTTGATCAAGGCTAAGACCTTCAAAAACTTTGATGGATCCAAACATTTTGAATTAAGAAAACATCTTAATTGTGCTTCCAAAGGTGTCATTTACTACGACGAGTGCCCATACCACAAGATCTCTGTCGGACTTACCACCAGAGAATTAAACGTACGAGTAATGGAGCACGTTAGATAGATCGAGAGGGCCAAAACGGTGGAGGACTCTTCCCTCCCTAAAACTATACCCCGGCACATCAAGTCACATCATGGCTGTAACTCTAAAGGCCTAGTCATCAGGGGGGATAGATCAGGTGGAGATGGGTCAAAGGGGAGGTGATTTGGGGAAGGATTAGTCCAAGTGGATCTATCGCCTGGGTACCTTGATTCCACAAGGTCTTAATGAAAATTTCAGTTTTGGGTCCTTTTTGTAGATCAATTGAGGATCATGAGCTGATAGGGGCCTTATTTTCATTACTTTTTTTTATGTATTTAAACTGTTTTTGTTCCTTTTTAATGTTTGTCTTTTCCTCTTCTCACATTAGGATGGCAGAAATTCCCTTTGTGATATTCTTTTGGAGTCTTGTAGGTGATCTGCAGGGACACGAGGACAGGCTTGAAGATTGTTCTGGAATGCATCTACATCATACTTTAGGATATGATATGATAGTTCTTATTAGTAAGGAATGTCCTCATCGCTTTATTAGTTTTCTAGATGTTTTGAGAGGGTTTCCAGGAACAAGTGTGATATGTCAAGGCATTTCTCTTTGAAAGTAGACACACACCAGTCCTTAAAGGGAACCTGTCACCCCCAAAATCGATGGTGAGGTAAGCTCACCGTCATCAGGGGCTTATCTACAGCATTCTGTAATGCTGTAGATAAGCCCCCGATGTTACCTGAAAGAGGAGAAAAAGAGGTTATAATATACTCACCTGGGCGGTCCCGCTGTGGTCCGTGGTCAAATGGGCATCTCAGGTCTGCTCCGGTGCCTCCCATCTTCATTCCATGACGTCCTCTTCTGGTCTCCGTGCCGCGGTTTCGGCGCAGGTGTACTTTGTCTGCCCTGGCGAGGGCAGAGCAAAGTACTGCAGTGCGCAGGCGCCGGGCCTCTCTGACCTTACCGGCGCGTGCGCACTGCAGTACTTTGCTCTGTCCTCAACAGGGCAGACAAAGTACCCCTGCGCCGAAGCAGCGGCGCGGAGACCAGAAGAGGACGTCATGGAATGAAGATAGGAGGCGCCGGAGCAGACCTGAGAAGCCCATCGGAGCGGGACCGCCCCTGGGTGAGTATAATCTAACCTCTTTTTCTCCTCTTTCAGGTAACATCGGCGGCTTATCTACAGCATTACATAATGCTGTAGATAAGCCCCTGATGCCGGTGAGCTTACCTCACAATCGATTTTGGGAGTGACAGCTTCGCTTTAATAAATATTATGGACAGGTCAAAAGGGCAAACACAGAAAAATGTTCCTAGTTTTAATCTACTGATGACATGACAATAAGATCTATATGTTTGTTTGGACGTTGGAGATATTTCTATTGATTGTGTACTTGTATTCTTTAGAGTTCACTATTTTTATTGGTTTGAACGCGGTGTAAATTATAGTTCTACACTGATTGGATCTACATGTCCTTATAAATGGATTGTTGGATTTTATTTAGTAATTTCCTAGTATGATAACCTTGATAATAACTTATCAATATAAGTGTGTTCACGTTTGATTTTGGCGTGCATGAATTGGCCAAATTATGTGCTAAACATCTAAGTTTTTTCCTATTATCCAGAAGCAGTGTTGCTATTCACATTTCATATATTTCATATTGACATGTTTTAGCACTACAGAGTGCAGCTTTTTTAGTTTATTACATAAAGAGATAGCTGCTCCTAGTATGCACCTGTTCACACTAACTTGGAATTGCCAGTCAGTCTTTTGTCATCCGTCACTTTATTTGTGTTCACTGTTATTAACCCCTTCCCGACATGTGACGGAATAGTACGTCACATGTCGGGACCCCCGCTTTGATGTACGCTCCGGCGGTGAGCGCACATCAAAGTCGCGACATGTCAGCTGTTTTTTACAGCTGACATGTGCGCGCAATAGCGGCGGGTGAAATCGCGATCACCCGCCGCTATTAACTAGTTAAATGCCGCTGTCAAACGCAGACAGCGGCATTTAACTACCGCACCCGGCCGTGCGGCCGGATATGAGCGCATCGCCGACCCCTGTCACATGATCGGGGGTCGGCGATGCTCCTCCATTGTAACCATAGAGGTCCTTGAGACCTCTATGGTTACTGATTGCCGGTGGCTGTGAGCGCCCCCCTGTGGTCGGCGCTCACAGCACACCTGCATTTTAGCTACATAACAGCGATCTGATGATCGCTGTTATGTAGCAGAGCCGATCGGGCTGTGCCTGCTTCTAGCCTCCCATGGAGGCTATAGAAGCATGGCAAAAGTAAAAAAAAAAAGTTTTTAAAAATGTGAAAAAAATAAAAAAAACATAAAAGTTTAAATCACCCCCCTTTCGCCCCAATCAAAATAAATCAATAAAAAAAAAAAAAAACCTACACATATTTGGTATCGCCGCGTTCAGAATCGCCCGATCTATCAATTAAAAAAAAGCATTAACCTGATCGCTAAATGGCGTAATGAGAAAAAAATTCGAAACGCCAGATTTACGTTTTTTTGGTCGCCACGACATTGCATTAAAATGCAATAACGGGCGATCAAAAGAACGTATCTACACCAAAATGCTATCATTAAAAACGCCAGCTCGGCACGCAAAAAAGAAGCCCTCACCTGACCCCAGATCACGAAAAATGGAGACGCTACGAGTATCGGAAAATGGCGCAATTTTGTTTTGTTTTGTTTTTTGCAAAGTTTGGAATTTTTTTTCACCACTTAGGTGAAAAATAACCTAGTCATGTTAGGTGTCTATGAACTCGTAGTGACCTGGAGAATCATAATGGCAGGTCAGTTTTAGCATTTAGTGAACCTAGCAAAATAGGCAAGCAAAAAACAAGTGTGGGATTGCACTTTTTTTGCAATTTCACTGCACTTGGAATTTTTTTCCCGTTTTCTATACACGACATGCTAAAACCAATGATGTCGTTCAAAAGTACAACTCGTCCCGCAAAAAATAAGCCCTCACATGGCCAAATTGACGGAAAAATAAAAAAGTTATGGCTCTGGGAAGGAGGGGAGCGAAAAACGAAAACGGAAAAACGGAAAAAGCTCCGGGGGTGAAGGGGTTAATAAAGTATTTATAAGATGACTTACCTATACCTCTTATTTCTTTTTACTTTATTCGGTCCCAATTTTTCACTGTATTTAATCTTCATGATTGATTAATATGTGGGGTTATTTTGCACTTTATTTGCACTAGCACTTTGTCATGTATAAATCCTACAAACACAACGGAAGTAATGCCATAGTAGAAGATTAAAATGTCATTTTATTACATACTAGCTGTACTACCCGGCTTCGCCCGGGTTAATGACTGCTGTTAGCAAAATAGAATGTGTTAACAAAAATGTATTCTGCACACAAAAACCACAAAACAAATAGATAGAAATGTAATTATTAAAAGGCAAAAACTAAGCTAATAGAAGCATTTCACAACATATATTAGCTTTGTTATACTGAGAATGTCTTTGTTGCCTATATTAACCAATCAGAGCTCAGGTTAATTAACTGTAGCAAAATAGAAGCTGAGCTGTGATTGGTTGCTATTGGCAGCCTGATAAATCCCCAGCCAACAGGAAGCCCACCCCCTGGCAGTATATATTAGCTCACACATACACATAATAGACTGGTCATGTGACTGACAGCTGCCGTATTTCCTATATGGTACATTTGTTGCTCTTGTAGTTTGTCTGCTTATTAATCAGATTTTTATTTTTGAAGGATAATACCAGACTTGTGTGTGTTTTAGGGCGAGTTTCATGTGTCAAGTTGTGTGTGTTGAGTTGCGTGTGGCGACATGCATGTAGCGACTTTTGTGAGATGAGTTTTGTGTGGCGACATGCGTGTAGCAACATTTTGTGTGTCGAGTTGCATGTGACAGGTTAGTGTAGCAAGTTGTGTGCAGCAAGATTTGTGCATGGCGAGTTTTGCGCGTGGCGAGTTTTATGTGTGGTGCGTTTTGAGTATGTGCAAGTTTTGTGTGAGGCAACTTTTGCATGTGGTGCAACTTTTGTACATGTGGCAATTTTTCTGTGTGTGCAAGTTTTGCATGAGGTGAGTTTTCCATGAGGTGAGTTTTGCACGTGTGGCGAGTTTTGCGTGAGCCTAGTTTTGCATATGGCGAGTTTTGCATGTAGCGAGTTTTGCGCGTTGCGAGTTTTGAGTGGTGACTTTTGTGTTTCGACTTTTATGTGGCGAGGTTGGTGTGTGTGTGGTGAAATGTGTGCTGAGGGTCGTATATGTGTTCAAGCACGTGGTAGTGTGTGGCGCATTTTGTGTTTGTGTTCATATCCCCGTGTGTGGTGAGTATCCCATGTCGGGGCCCCACCTTAGCAACTGTACGGTATATACCCTTTGGCGCCATCGCTCTCATTCTTTAAGTCCTCATTGTTCACATCTGGCAGCTGTCAATTTTCCTCCAACACTTTTCCCTTCACTTTTTCCCCATTATGTAGATAGGGGCAAAATTGTTTGGTGAATTGGAACGCGCGGGGTTAAAATTTCACCTCACAACATAGCCTATGACGCTCTCGGGGTCCAGACGTGTGACTGTGCAAAATTTTGTGGCTGTAGCTGCGACGGTGCAGATGCCAATCCCGGACATACACACATACATACATACACACATTCAGCTTTATATATTAGATATACCTGTATGTAATCTCCTGTATATAGTATATACCTGTGTGTCATCTCGCCTATATATAGTATATATCTGTGTGTCATCTCCTCCTGTATATAGTATATACCTGTATGTCATCTCCTCCTATACATAGCATATACCTGTATGTCATCTCCTCCTGTATATACTATATACCTGTAGGTAATCTGCTCCTGTATATAGTATATACCTGTGTGTCATCTCCTCCTGTATATAGTATATACCTGTATGTCATCTCGTCCTGTATGTAGTATGTACCTGTATGTCATCTCCTCCTCTATATAGTATATACCTGTGTGTCATCTCTCCTGTATATAGTATATATCTGTGTGTCATCTCCTCCTGTATATAGTATATACCTGTGTATCATCTCCCCTGTAAATAGTATATACCTGTGTGTCATCTCCTCCTGTATATAGTATATATCTGTATGTCATCTCCTCCTGTATTAGACCTCGTTCACACGTTATTTGGTCAGTATTTTTACCTCAGTATTTGTAAGCTAAAATGGCAGCCTGATAAATCCCCAGCCAACAGTAAGCCCACCCCCTGGCAGTATATATTAGCTCACACATACACATAATAGACTGGTCATGTGACTGACAGCTGCCGGATTCCTATATGGTACATTTGTTGCTCTTGTAGTTTGTCTGCTTATTAATCAGATTTTTATTTTTGAAGGATAATACCAGACTTGTGTGTGTTTTAGGGCGAGTTTCGTGTGTCAAGTTGTGTGTGTTGAGTTGCGTGTGGCGACATGCATGTAGGGACTTTTGTGAGATGAGTTTTGTGTGGCGACATGCGTGTAGCAACTTTTTGTGTGTCGAGTTGCATGTGACAGGTTAGCGTTGTGTGCAGCAAGTTTTGCGCATGGCGAGTTTTGCGCGTGGCGAGTTTTATGTGTGGTGCCTTTTGAGTATGTGCAAGTTTTGTGTGAGGCAACTTTTGCATGTGTTGCAACTTTTGTGCATGTGGCAATTTTTCTGCGTGTGGCAATTTTTCTGCGTGTGCAAGTTTTGCGTGTGGCGAGTTTTCCATGAGGTGAGTTTTGCACGTGTGGCGAGTTTTGCATGTAGAGAGTTTTGCGCGTGGCGAGTTTTGAGCGGCGACTTTTGTGTTTCTACTTTTATGTGGCGAGGTTGGTGTATGTGTGGTGAAATGTGCGCTGAGGGTGGTATATGTGTTCGAGCACGTGGTAGTATGTGGCGCATTTTGTGTGTGTGTTCATATCCCCGTGGTGGTGTGGTGATTATCCCATGTTGGGGCCCCACCTTAGCAACTGTACAGTATATACTCTTTGGCGCCATCGCTGTCATTCTTTAAGTCCCCCTTGTTCACATCTGGCAGCTGTTAATTTGCCTCCAACACTTTTCCTTTCATTTTTTCCCCATTATGTAGATAGGGGCAAAATTGTTTGGTGAATTGGAAAGCGCGGGGTTAAAATTTCACCTCACAACATAGCTTTGATGCTCTCAGGGTCCAGACGTGTGACTGTGCAAAATTTTGTGCCTGTAGCTGCGACGCCTCCAACACTTTTCCTTTCACTTTTTCCCCATTATGTCGATAGGGGCAAAATTGTTTGGTGAATTGGAAAGCGCGGGGTTAAAATTTCACCTCACAACATAGCCTATGACGCTCTCGGGGTCCAGACGTGTGACTGTGCAAAATTTTGTGGCTGTAGCTGCGACGGTTCAGATGCCAATCCCGGACATACATACATACATACATACACACACACACACATTCAGCTTTATATATTAGATATACGTACAATACAAAAAATAAATAAATGTCATGTATAGTTGATGTGATTGTCCCTTTCTGCTCGTTGGTGGACGATGAAGTCACTGACCCAACCTGGGAAGGTGACATGCAGAGCGAGGACAGCAGCGCTTAGGGTGAATGATCCACAGCACCACAGCAGGCAGGAAGACAGTGTGCGGTGACCAGAAACACAAGGCGGGCAACTTTTCCCCAGAGCACCAACACGGGTGAAGTTGCCAAGTCAAAGTTAGGTGTTCCTGAGTCTGGTGCTTTTTTTAAGACAGTCCAGTTAACCCAAAAAGGGCCATTTGCAACATCTGCTATACCAGTATTAGCAGGGGCAGTACAACTGACCACCAACAGCATGCTTAGTCACATGCAAGGAAAGCACCCGATTACTTGGGCCAAACACCAGGGTCCAGAAGCAGTCTCTGTGAGTGACACCACTGCCTCTTCCCCTGTTCTACGTGGATACCAATCCCTTGTCCATGATGTAGGCAAAGGTGCCTCCCACCCTGCACCTGTCATTGCACACTTGCAACCAGCATCAGCAACCACGTCCACATGTCCTTGGAACGCAAGCGTAAAGATGCAGCCACCCACCAACAGGCCACAATACTACTATTTCCAGACTGCTTGCAATGGTAATGTTGCCATTTAGGCTTCTGGAGACGGAAGCTTTCCGCAACCTCATGGCAGTGGCCGTCCCTTGGAACTTGGTCCCCAGCCACCACTATTTCTGTCGGTGTGACGTTCCTTCCTTATACAAGCATGTGTCCCATAACGTGGGCCGTGCCCTGACCAACACTGCTTCTAGGAAGGTCTATTTAACCACAGACATCTGGACAAGTGCTTGTGGCCAGGGATGCTACATTTCCCTGACAGTGCACTGGGTGAACATTGTAAAAGCTGGGACCCAGTCAGATCCTGGGAAGGAACACGTACTATCGACACCAAGGATTGCGGGCATGGGTTCAATCAGGGTTACCCCCACCTTCCATCTCAGAAACATTAACCCCTTCCCGACATTTGACGTACTATCCCGTCGAGGTGGGGTGGGCCCGTATGACCGCCGACGGGATAGTACGTCATAGCCGATCGGCCGCGCTCACGGGGGGAGCGCGGCCGATCGCGGCCGGGTGTCGGCTGCATATCGCAGCTGACATCCGGCACTATGTGCCAGGAGCGGTCACGGACCGCCCCCGGCACATTAACCCCCGGCACACCGCGATCAAACATGATCGCGATGTGCCGGCGATGCAGGGAAGCATCGCGCAGGGAGAGGGCTCCCTGCGGGCTTCCCTGAGCCCCCCGCAGCAACGCGATGTGATCGCGTTGCTGCGAGGGTCTTACCTCCCTCCCTGCCTGCTCCAGACCCGGATCCAAGATGGCCGCGGATCCGGGTCCTGCAGGGAGGGAGGTGGCTTCACAGAAGCCTGCTCAGAGCAGGCACTGTGAAGCAGCCTGCACTTCTCGCAGATCGGTGATCTGTCAGAGTGCTATGCAAACTGGCAGATCACCGATCTGTATTGTCCCCCCCTGGGGCAAAGTAAAAAAGTAAAAAAAAAAATTTCCAAATGTGTAAAAAAAAATAAAAAAAAATATTCCAAAATAATGAAAAAAAAAAAAAAATATTATTCCCATAAGTACATTTCTTTATCTAAATTAAAAAAAAAAAACAATAAAAGTACACATATTTAGTATCGCCACGTCCGTAACGACCCAACCTATAAAATTGCCACACTAGTTAACCCCTTCAGTAAACACCGTAAGAAAAAAAAAAAAAAACGAGGCAAAAAACAACGCTTTATTACCATACCGCCGAACAAAAAGTGGAATAACACGCGATCAAAAAGACTGATATAAATATCCATGGTACCGCTGAAAACGTCATCTTGTCCCGCAAAAAACAAGCCGCCATACAGCATCATCAGCAAAAAAATAAAAAAGTTATAGTCCTGAGAATAAAGCGATACCAAAATAATTATTTTTTCTATAAAATAGTTTTTATCGTATAAAAGCGCCAAAACATAAAAAAAATGATATAAATGAGATATCGCTGTAATCATACTGACCCGACGAATAAAACTGCTTTATCAATTTTACCAAACCCGGAACGGTATAAACGCCTCTCCCAAAAGAAATTCATGAATAGCAGGTTTTTGGTCATTCTGCCTCACAAAAATCGGAATAAAAAGCGATCAAAAACGGTCACGTGTCCGAAAATGTTACCAATAAAAACGTCAACTCGTCCCGCAAAAAACAAGACCTCACATGACTCTGTGGAGCAAATGTGGAAAAATTATAGGTCTCAAAATGTGGAGACGCAAAAACTTTTTTGCTATAAAAAGCGTCGCTGGTTTCACACTTGCGTTTTTGTCTGCAGCGTTTTTTGCACAAAAAAACGCATGCGTTTTTTCCCTATATTTAACATTGAAAACGCATGCGGTTTTTTTGTACGCGTTTGGTCGCGTTTTCAAACGCATGCGGTTTTTTTCTGCATGCGTTCATTTTCAGAAATACAACCTGCAGTATTTTCTTGCGTTTTTAAGCACATGCGTTTGTTTGCGTTAAAAACGCATGCATTTTTATCGAAAAAAACAGAAAACACACTGAAAAGCCACCCACCACCATCAAGGTGATAAAGGGATCCAAACCCTAACCTCACCCCTAACCGTTTAATGAACATTTTCTGACAGTCATAGTGCCACGTATTTCAGTGCCACGTATTTCAGTGCCACATATTTCAGTGCCACGTATTTCAGTGCCATGTATTTCAGTGCCACGTATCACGTATTTCAGTGCCACGTGTTTCAGTGCCACGTATTTCAGTGCCACGTATCACGTATTTCAGTGCCACATATTTTAGTACCACGTATTTCAGTTGCACGTATTTCAGTGCCACGTATTTCAGTGCCACGTATTTCAGTGCCACGTATCACGTATTTCAGTGCCACGTGTTTCAGTGCCACTTATTTAAGTGCCACGTATCACATATTTCAGTGCCACGTATTTCAGTGCCACGTATTTCAGTGCCACGTATTTCAGTGCCACATATCACATATTTCAGTGCCACTTATTTAAGTGCCACGTATTTCAGTGCCACGTATTTCAGTGCCACGTATTTCAGTGCCACGTATTTCAGTGCCACGTGTTTCAGTGCCACGTATTTAAGTGCCACGTATCACGTATTTCAGTGCCACGTATTTCAGTGCCACGTATTTCAGTGCCACGTATTTCAGTGCCACGTATTTCAGTGCCACGTATTTAAGTGCCACATATCACATATTTCAGTGCCACTTATTTAAGTGCCACGTATTTCAGTGCCACGTATTTCAGTGCCACGTATTTCAGTGCCACGTATTTCAGTGCCACGTGTTTCAGTGCCACGTATTTAAGTGCCACGTATCACGTATTTCAGTGCCACGTATTTCAGTGCCACGTATTTCAGTGCCACGTATTTCAGTGCCACGTATTTCAGTCACGTTTAGGGTTAGGGTTAGGGGTAGGGTTAGGGCTAGGGTTGGAGGTAAAGTTAGGGTTGGGGCTAAAGTTAGGGTTGGGGCTAAAGTTAGGGTTAGGGTTTGGATTACATTTACGTTTGGATTAGGGTTGGGATTAGAATTATGGGTGTGTCAGGGCTAGGGGTGTGGTTAGGGTTACCGTTGGGATTAGGGTTAGGGGTGTGTTTGGGTTAGGGTTTCAGGTAGAATTGGGGGGTTTCCACTGTCCAGGCACATCAGGGGCTCTCCAAGCGCGACATGGCGTCCAATCTCAATTCCAGCCAATTCTGCGTTGAAAAAGTAAAACAGTGCTCCTTCCCTTCCGAGCTCTCCCGTGCGCCCAAAAAGGGGTTTACCCCAACATATGTGTTATCAGCGTACTCGGGACAAATTGAACAACAACTTCTGGGGTCCAAGTTCTCTTGTTATCCTTAGGAAAATAAAAATTTGGGGGGCTAAAAATCATTTTTGTGGGGAAAAAAAGATGTTTTATTTTCACGGCTCTGCATTATAAACTGTAGTGAAACACTTGGGGGTTAAAAGTTCTCACAACACATCTAGATAAGTTCCTTGGGAGGTCTAGTTTCCAATATGGGGTCACTTGTGGGGGGTTTGTACTGTTTGGGTACATCAGGGGCTCTGCAAATGCAACGTGACGCCTGCAGACCAATCCATTTAAGGCTGCATTCCAAATGGCGCTCCTTCCCTTCCGAGCTCTGTCATGCGCCCAAACAGTGGTTCCCCCCGACATATGGGGTATCAGCGTACTCAGGACAAATTGGACAACAACTTTTGGGGTCTAATTTATCCTGTTACCCTTGTGAAAATACAAAACTGGGGGCTAAAAAATCATTTTTGTGAAAAAAAAAAGGAATTTTTATTTTCACGGCTTTGCGCTATAAACTTTAGTGAAACACTTGGGGGTTCAAAGTTCTCAAAACACATCTAGATAAGTTCCTTGGGAGGTCTAGTTTCCAATATGGGGTCACTTGTGGGGGGTTTGTACTGTTTGGGTACATCAGGGGCTCTGCAAATGCAACGTGACGGCTGCTGACCAATCCATTTAAGTCTGCATTCCAAATGGCGCTCCTTCCCTTCCGAGCTCTGTCATGCGCCCAAACAGTGGTTCCCCCCCACATATGGGGTATCAGCGTACTCAGGACAAATTGGAAAACAAATTTTGGGGTCCAATTTATTCTGTTACCCTTGTAAAAATACAAAGCTGGGGGCTAGAAAATCATTTTTGAGAAAAAAAAAATAAATTATTTTCACGGCTCTGCGTTATAATCTGTAGTGAAACACTTGGGGGTTCAAAGCTCTCAAAACACATCTAGATAAGTTCCTTAGGGGGTCTACTTTCCAAAATGGTGTCACTTGTAGGGAGTTTCAATGTTTAGGCACATCAGGGGCTCTCCAAACGCAACATGGCGTCCCATCTCAATTCCAGTCAATTTTGCATAGAAAAGTCAAATGGCGCTCCTTCCCTTCCAAGCTCTGCCATGCGCCCAAACAATGGTTTACACCCACATATGGGGTATCAGCGTACTCAGGACAAATTGCACAACATTTTTTGGGGTCCAATTTCTTCTCTTACCCTTGGGAAAATAAAAAATTGGGGGCAAAAAGATCATTTTTGTGAAAAAATATGATTTTTTATTTTTACGGCTCTGCATTATAAACTTCTGTGAAGCACTTGGTGGGTCAAAGTGCTCACCACACATCTAGATAAGTTCCTTAGGGGGTCTACTTTCCAAAATGGTGTCACTTGTAGGGAGTTTCAATGTTTAGGCACATCAGGGGCTCTCCAAACGCAACATGGCGTCCCATCTCAATTCCAGTCAATTTTGCATTGAAAAGTCAAATGGCGCTCCTTCCCTTCCAAGCTCTGCCATGCGCCTAAACAATGGTTTACACCCACATATGGGGTATCATCGTACTCAGGACAAATTGTACAACAACTTTGGGGGTCCATTTTCTCCTGTTACCCTTGGTAAAATAAAACAAATTGGAGCTGAAATAAATTTTGTGTGAAAAAAAGTTAAATGTTCATTTTTATTTAAACATTCCAAAAATTCCTGTGAAACACCTGAAGGGTTAATAAACTTCTTGAATGTGGTTTTGAGCACCTTGAGGGGTGCAGTTTTTAGAATGGTGTCACACTTGAGTATTTTCTATCATATAGACCCCTCAAAATGACTTCAAATGAGATGTGGTCCCTAAAAAAAAATGGTGTTGTAAAAATGAGAAATTGCTGGTCAACTTTTAACCCTTATAACTCCGTCACAAAAAAAAATTTTGGTTCCAAAATTGTACTGATGTAAAGTAGACATGTGGGAAATGTTACTTATTAAGTATTTTGCGTGACATATGTCTGTGATTTAAGGGCACAAAAATTCAAAGTTGGAAAATTGCAAAATTTTCAAAATTTTCGCCAAATTTCCATTTTTTTCACAAATAAACGCAAGTTATATCGAATAAATTTTACCTTTAACATGAAGTACAATATGTCACGAGAAAACAATGTCAGAATCGCCAAGATCCGTCAAAGCGTTCCAGAGTTATAGCCTCATAAAGGGACAGTGGTCAGAATTGTAAAAATTGGCCCGGTCATTAACGTGCAAACCACCCTTGGGGGTGAAGGGGTTAATATCGGTCACAAGCTGGAAGCACTGACGCACTGCCTCAGTCAAGCGGCAACAAGCTTTGCTGAAGCTAATCTGCTTAGGTGGCAAACTGCACACAGTTGGAGTTGTTGAAAGGTCTATAAGACCAGACTGTACAAAAATCCCAAAAAGAGCAGTTAAACCGCACCCTATAAACACAACGCATCTATGGGCATGAGGGCGCACGTCAGCACCAGGGAGTCCACCCCGGAAATAAAGTCCATATCCAAAAAGTAAAAAGGACAGCGCCACAATGGACAGTGAAAAAAGCAGCTTACATTTTATTCTGCCTCCTGCGGCGACATTTCGGTCAAGAGACCTTTATCAAGCTTGATAAAGGTCTCTTGACCGAAACGTCGCCGCAGGAGGCAGAATAAAATGTAAGCTGCTTTTTTCACTGTCCATTGTGGCGCTGTCCTTTTTACTTTTTGGATATAAGACCAGACTGATCTTTGACCCTCCTGAACCTACAACCAGGGATGGTCATGTGTGACAATGGCCATAACCCGGTGGCAGCTCTGAAGCTTGGAAACCTCGTACACATACCATGCCTGGACCATGTGCTCAGCTTAGTGGTTCAGCGGTTTCTCAAAATCTCCCCAGATATGCCTGAGCTACTTGTGAAAGTGCACCGCATGTGTGCCCATTTCCACAAGTTAGCTACAGCTGATGCCACCCTGGCAGTGCTGCAGCAGCATTAGCAACTTCCAGCTCATCCACTGGTGTGCAATGTCACCACACGTTGGACCTCATAGTTACATATGTTGGCAAGGCTTTGTGAGCAGCAGAGAGCAGTATTTGAATACCAGCTACACCGTGCACGTTGGTATTCCAGTCAGCCTTTGCACATAAGAGCTGATAAGTGGGCATGGATGTCTGACATCTGTGCGGTTCTTCAAGGCTTTAAGGACTTGACAAAGATGGTGAGCGGCGATGACACCATAATCAGCTTCTCTGTTTACTGAAACACTCGCTGCTCACAATTAAAGAGGAGGCAGTGCAGGAGGAGCAAGTTGAGATGGAGCAAGAAGCCATACTGCGTGATGCTACACAGCCCAGCCTCATCTCATCTTCTCAACATGGATTTGGTGATAATGCAGCAGAGGAGTAGGAGGAGGAACAGGAGCTGCTTGCCTGCTCTACAGATGGTGCTACCCACATCACTTTCATCCTGTCTGCTCAGCGTGGATGGCCTGAAGATGAGGAGAGGGTTAACAAGGTGGAGGACAGTTCCACTGCCTTTGTCATGAATCACATGTTGTACACATTTTGGCCAACACTAATTACTGGTTGGTCTATCTTCTAGACCCACACTACAAGGAGAAATTAACATCTCTCCTTCTCATGGTGGAGTGGCCTAATAAAATGTTGCAGTATCAGAAGGTCTTAGTTGAAGAATTATTTAAAAAATTCCCATCTGACAATGCTGGCGGCACAGGTCACGGTTCCTTGTACAACCAAGGAGTAGAGACTAGGGAGACACACATCAGATGCAGTGGAGGCAGGGGAACACTATCAAAGGTCTGGGACAGTTTTTTCAGATCCTGTCAGCGTCCACGTCCTGATGCACGGGGTACACTGACAAGTAAAAGGGAATTAGTTTTTCAAGATGCTGAAGGAGTACCTTGCCAAACATACCAGCATCCTACATGATTCCTCTGTGACTCATTGGGTCACACGTGGCATGAACTGTCTCTCTATGCGTTAGATGTCCTGGCCTGCCCTGCTGCTAGCGTTTTGTCAGAGCATGTTTTTAGTGCCACCAGGGGTATTTTAACTAATAGGCGCATATGTAGCGCCCCCACTGCCGCAGGGCCGAGGGGTACCTGGTACCGGGCATCTGAGTCTCTGCTCCGGGGTTGTCACGGTGGCTAGCCCCCGGTCCGTGACCCTGCCGAGGGGCACACAGTGAATAATAGATGTGGATAGTGGTGGTGAGGCTGTAGTAGCGCGGTGCAGTAAATAACGAGGACACCAGGTTGCAGTCTCTTTACCTCTTTACTGAAGATCTCTGGGTCCTCAGTCCGGAATCCGGATAACCAGGCTGCGCAAGTCCGGCCGGTCCAATGGCACCTCCAGAGTTCTCTTTACAGGTGGAAATCTGTGCCTTCCCCCTAGCGCTAGGTGTTGCGGTCCTTCCCTGCTGTGCTTACGGAAAGTCCTTACAACTGTTGTGTCCGTTTCTTAAGTCCCTCACAACTCGATTAGATGATGTCCTGCTAATCCTCCGTCCCTCCCTGATGTTACGGTTGGGACGGCACCCGTTTGACGGGTAGGCTCGGAGCTCTTCCGGGACCCTAGAGTCGCCCCTCTCCACAAGTTGCCCCCCAAGACTGCATAGGTGATTTAGGTGAGACAGCCCGCCTTAGACTGACTGTCCTGCCGCTGTTTAGAGTATTGCTTGAAGCTGAATATTGTAATACTCCCTCGGCGTTCCGGCCGCCGGTTGTGCGCCTCAGTAGGATGTTGCCTCGGTCTTACAGCACGACCCCTACTGGTGTTCTCCTTGTTGCTTTGATCTCGTTTCTCACTCAGCACAATCTATCTCGCTTCCAATCCCTTCTTGGGCACCGCCGCTATACTGAGCAGGCACGGTCCCATTACGTTCTCTCAAATTGCCAAGTCTCTGTCAGGGTCCCACCCCCGACAGAGACCCTACCGAATCTTCTCCTGCAACACCCTCTGCCACAAGGTGTTGCCTGGCTCCAACCCAGTCAGCTTTCTGTCTAACTTCCTGCCTGACCCCCAGTTTTACCAGTGTGTGAGGAGTGGCCTAATGAATAGAACCCTTAGCTCCCCCTGGAGGCCCGGCGGTGAAATGTATTGGTGTCTGTGATACCTGATCAGATGAACTCCTTCACTGCCATCAGACGTACCATAGCTCCCCTTAGTGGCGGAGCCACAGTACTGCAACGACCAGGACTCTGGGGCGCTGCACATAAGCATAAAATGCTGACAGACTGACTCTTATCAAAATGGACATGGGCTGGATTGGGCCAGACTTCTCTACACCAACAGATGACAGCAGGGGAACATAAACTCAAATCCATTTTTTTTTTTTGGGGGGGGGGGTTTCTGGTCTATTCTCATGCACGTAAAAGTAGTCACTTTAGGACTTTTCACAATTGTGACGCGGGGTCTCTTCGGGTCAGGGGGATCGAAAGTCTTCACCTTGGGGTGAGGAGTGGAAATTACAAAAAATTCTTAGCCCAACATGAATACTATGGTGCCCAATGGGCTTAATGAGGCACTAAGCTTTTCGTCCTTTTTATAACATAGTGACTGTATTCTGGGGCTCATTTGTTTACCCCCCTTTTGACATCATTCTGCACCTTTTGGATCATACAATCGGATTCTTTTATTGCTCTTTATGTTTTTAACTTTTTCCTTTTCACTATTTCTTTAGTTCTTATGGATTTATGCATGGATCAACATATCCCAGACACATTCTCACGTGCCTCCACTTGGACCCCAAAGTCTCCAACATATGCGCCTGATACAAAGGCACTTCTATTTTCATTAAGATATATACACCATCTGATGAAAAGAGGATCTTCCCTGACTACAAACAGAATATAAACGATGGACGTTTTGTTTTTTATTATAAGCTTTTATGTGCACATACTTTGTATCGGTGGCTAAATACTGTGGGGAACTGTGTGGGTTAATCTTACCAAGCCGTGCGCGTGCGCGCTGTCGATGCGGCGGCTCCTTCCCCTGCCTCGGCGTCTTTAGGCCTTCTGCAGCTGCGCAGTGAATTAATATTCCTGCGCATGCGCAGTTATGCCTGACGCCAATGGCCAGTGCGGGACCTGCGGCTCACAGCGCGCACGCGCCGCCTATGCTGGAGTGATTGGCCGGTTCACAACATGTGACCAACCTCACAATCACCACCAATGGGATATAAAAGGTCCTTGCAGGGATACAGAGCTATCCCCTTGACAAAGCTGGTATACTGAAAAAGCGAAACGTACGTTGGGGCGCTCTTGGATGCGACCTAGTGCCACCTTCTCCACCTATCTATTGGTGAGTGTTGTTCCTGCTGCATATTTGCATATTGTGACCACTTGGTCCGGCCATAGATATTTTATATTTGGAACATACATTTCTCTTTACCTCTCACTATGCATTATATACTATTGGGGTATAGGTGGCGCTATTGATCTGGCACATTATCCGGTTTTAATATTACTTCTTTGGAATATATTTATATTACTTTATATGTTTTTGTAATAAAGCTTACTACCTTTTAACCCTAAATACTCCTGTTTCCTCCGATTTTTTACGTAAAAGTATCAGCAAAAGTTCAATGAGTTGTCAGTGGTCTCTCTTCATACAATAGCTAATATTTTGCTGGAAAAAAACTATTCCCATGCACCGCTTCCCACCCAAACATGGGTATACGCTTCAGGATTTCGTCTTTTTTGTGTTGTCTTCCTTCTCCACCACCATATAAACATGGTGATCATGCTATGATCGCTATACAGTTTTAAGGGTGTTTATGATGGTCGCATTAACAATTCTTAGAGGCCTACCTCGAACATTGTTTGATATATATGTATACCCCCCAGGGTTAAATGTTTTTCAGCCCATGCTTTTAGTTCATGGGCATTACCAGTCTAGGATACCCACTCTTTAATAATGGGAAAAAAATGCTTTCTGATGCCCTCCACTACATCTCTTCAAGTAAGTATTGGAGTGCCTCCTTCTAATTTTTGGCATCCCTTGCACTTAGTGCATATGCTTTACCAGTCTAAGAGACAACCTCCTTAGTAATGGGAAAAATGCTTTTCTGAGGATTCAGCTTCTAGTTAAGGAAAATGTTTTTGAAACCAAAAGAGCTGATGGGATCTATTAGTATTTGATTCAGGGCCATGTTGTGGGCTGTCAGGTGTTTGTCACATTGGGAGTTCTCATATTGCATGCAGGATTTGACAACCAGGACAATATAGTTTGTACAGAAAGTACAGAAGATCCTGATCTCCTCCATATTAGGCTGAGTAGATGCAAAACTCTCCACTACTGTATATTCCCCAACAAAGTTGATGAATTAACAGTCCTTGATGCCGCTACATTAAACTAATTGCTTTTTTCAGGACTAATTCAAATACAATCTATTCTGTTATAATATAACTGCTCTTTTCTTTACTTCTTCTACGGTGAGGTGTGGCAGTAGGGATAGCGTATTACAGCAATCTAGTCAGGGATTATTGCCAGGGGCGTAACGACCGCGATCGCAGCGGTCGCCATTGCGACCGGGCCCCGCAGGTCAGGGGCCCCGGGCCGGCAGGTCAGGGCAGGGCCGGGCTGGACATCGGGCACTTCTGGCAAATGCCAGAAGAGCCGATGCCAGTAGTGGGCCGCTGCACTGTTCCTCCCCCCCCCGCCGCCGCCGCATTTAACTATACCGGCGTCTATGACACCGGTATAGTTCAATGCAATGATGGAGGAGAGCGTCACCTGACGCTCCCTCTCCCATCATTCCCCGCTCTGCCTCTGACAGTACACTGCGGGTGCGCGATGATGTCATATCATCGCGCACCTGCAGTGTCCTGGGCAGACTGCAGCCACCAGGAGCAGCGCGGGCAAAAGGAAAGGTGAGGAGAGTTTTTTTTTTTCTTTTTCACCGGACTGTGGGGCCATTATCGGGGGGGGGGGGGGGATGAGATGCGGGCTGTGCTCTATATACCCCTGTGCTGGCTGTGCTCTATATACCCCTGTGCTGGCTGTGCTCTATATACCCCTGTGCTGGCTGTGCTCTATATACCCCTGTGCTGGCTGTGCTGCATATACCCCTGTGCGGGCTGTGCTGTATATACCCCTGTGCGGGCTCTGCTGTATATACCCCTGTGTGGGCTCTGCTGTATATACCCCTGTGCGGGCTGTGCTCTATATACCCCTGTGTGGGCTGTGCTCTATATACCCCTGTGCGGGCTGTGCTGTATATATCCCTGTGCGGGCTCTGCTGTATATACCCCTGTGCGGGCTGTGCTGTATATACCCCTGTGCGGGCTGTGCTGTATATATCCCTGTGCGGGCTCTGCTGTATATACCCCTGTGCGGGCTGTGCTGTATATACCACTGTGCGGGCTGTGCTGTATATACCACTGTGCGGGCTGTGCTGTATATACCCCTGTGCGGGCTGTGCTGTATATACCCCTGTGCGGGCTGTGCTCTATATACCCCTGTGCTGGCTCTGCTGTATATACCACTGTGCGGGCTGTGCTGTATATATCCCTGTGCGGGCTGTGCTGTATATACCCCTGTGCGGGCTCTGCTGTATATACCCCTGTGCGGGCTGTGCTGGATATACCACTGTGCGGGCTGTGCTGTATATACCACTGTGCGGGCTCTGCTGTATATACCCCTGTGCGGGCTGTGCTGTATATACCCCTGTGCGGGCTGTGCTGTATATACCCCTGTGTGGGCTGTGCTGGATATACCCCTGTGCGGGCTGTGCTGTATATACCCCTGTGCGGGCTGTGCTGTATATACCCCTGTGCGGGCTGTGCTGTATATACCCCTGTGCGGGCTGTGCTGTATATACCCCTGTGCGGGCTGTGCTGTATATACCCCTGTGCGGGCTGTGCTGTATATACCCCTGTGCGGGCTGTGCTGTATATACCCCTGTGCGGGCTGTGCTGTATTTACCCCTGTGCGGGCTGTGCTGTATATACCACTGTGCGGGCTGTGCTGGATATACCACTGTGCGGGCTGTGCTGGATATACCACTGTGCGGGCTGTGCTGGATATACCACTGTGCGGGCTGTGCTGGATATACCACTGTGCGGGCTGTGCTGGATATACCACTGTGCGGGCTGTGCTGGCACCCAACACCATGTTGCAGTGCAGGAGATTCCTGCAACAGTCCGAGGCGTATCTAGGGGAAGGGGGTGGGGGGGCGTCACGGAGGTAGGGGGGGGGGGCCCCATTTGGAAGTTCGCACCGGGGCCCATAACTTTGTAGTTACGCCACTGATTATTGCCTTTATAAATTCTAAGCCTTGCTGTTGCTTTTTTCCATGCACTCATTGACAGATTAGTTTCTTATGGTGATCTGTGCTCAAAAATTCACCAAAGCAGGCAAAATTAACTGATTTAATGTGTCCACTCACAGTTTCTCTGTAGCATCTGTATGTAAGAGGTAGTGGTAGGAGACATTACGCTATTGGAGCTGGAATTAGCACTTCTGAACTCTCCAGTGCTTTGTTTCCATCTATTTCTGGGTGCTTCTTGAAGTTTGTTTGGGATCATTGTCCTGCTGGAAGAGCCATGACCTAGGATGCAAACCCCGCTTTCTGACCCCGGGCACTATATTGCCACCCAAAATCCTTTGGGAATCTTCAAATTTCAAGATGCCTTGCACACCGTCAAGGAACCAATGGCCAGAGTCAGCAACACAACCCCAAGATATCTTTGAAACTCCACCATATTTGACTGTAAGTACTATGTTCTTTTATTTGTAAGCCTCATTCCATTTACAGTAAACAGTAGAATGATGTGCTTCACCAAAAAAATCTATCTTGGTCTCATCTGTCCATATCTGCTGACCCTCTAAAAATAGTGGGGGTCGCCTTCCGGCCCTCTATAAATTGTTAGGGCTGCCTGCTGGCCCTCCATGTTTCTAACTTTACAGTATTAATACGAAAAAGAAAATTTGCCCCCTCAGATGGATAAATTATATTTTAGTAGCAATATACATTCATCGATTACCCGAGCATTTTAGTGCTCACTCATCACTAGTAGTGAGAAGTTGCTGCAGATGTAAGGAACTTCCCTGGCCGAGGTTTAGTTCGGAAGCCTAAACATAAACACCAAACAGACAAATCCTCAGGTGTGCGCACTAACGTTCTTTACCAATAAGCATCACTCTCAAGGTGGACTCTGCAAGGTGGAGCAGGGGACACTTCATATTCTTAGAGAATAAGCCAGACAGTTTAAGAAAAATACACGAATGAAGAAACCAACCAGCAGTGCTCAATAAATGGATGCAAAGTTGAAAAGGCCAAGGAACCCACTTGAAGATTTCCAATAAGTGATGAAACAAAATTTATTCTGCCATATCAAAGGTAACATAACTTGTGGTGAACGTTGCTGGCTACACTGGAGATCTCCATCTTACTGGTACAGAGCCACATAGGTCAATGTGTTTCGCTGTGACCACTGGACCCTAACTGCACTCTATAAATGGTGTAAGGGAGCTCTCTCTAGCTACCACCTTACTGATGTGCTCCAGCCTGACTGACCCTATATTCCTTCACTGCAGATCTCCAAGTCTGGTTAAGACTTCAACTGCACTCTGAGACTCTTCTGTTAGGTTCCCCAACTTCTCTTGCTGAAAAGTGATTCTACCGTCCCTGTTGCTGGCCTGTTGTGAGGCTTGCTACTTCTTTACAATACTTGCTGTTTTCAGCACACACCCAATTCCAAAAACATACTGATAGGGAATTTAGATTGTGAGCCCCATCGGGGACAGTGATGATAATGTGTGCAAACTGTAAAGCGCTGCGGAATATGTTAGCGCTATATAAAAATAAAGATTATTAAGATTATTATATTATTAAATACAGTTCTGAGCGTCCTATATGTTCTCTAGTTCTCTACCAACTTACAATTGACTATCCACCGGGAACTAACACAGAGGTCCCTATTCCTGCTCCCCAACTATGAGCCAGCCCAACAGTTAACCCTGTCACCCCTGACTAACAGGAACTGCAGCTTCCAGGAGGATAAACACATGAAATACAATATATTTTGTACACATTAAAACAACAGAGGTCTTCAGAGAGAGTGTTATCCATATTCTCCACCTTTACAAAGAGATAACCAGGTGAAAATGGAGAGAATTAAAAAAAACACTGTTTTGGTTTTGTGTTTTTTTGTTTTGTTAGCTTGTCGGTCCAGGATTCACCTCTGTGCAATTGAATGTGACAATAGTAGCATTTTCTGCATATAATGTCAACAACAAACATTTATAAGATGCCATTATTCCTGTGCCCTGTTGTGTATAAATATGTGACTCTTCAGATTTTGTAATATTCTATGCCCCATGAAGACACTTAAGTAGTCTCGAAAGCTTACAATGTGTTACCATCTTTTCAGTTAGCCATTAAAAGGTATCAACCACTGAGGACTCTCAAATCTTAATATTTTTCAATACTAGTAGTTGCATTTTTGTCTACATGATATTGTATATTATCTATTTTTTGCACTTGCACTTTATTTTGCTGATATTATTGTGACGTTTATGACATTATTGTTATATGCACTCTCCTCCTGACAAACTTTGTGCAGTTGTATCTTGCTAATACAGCTGTGGATGTATTTGTATGCATAAATATCCAATATATTTATCTGATTTTGTCCATGTTCTGCTTGTGTCCTCCCCTTTTTGGAGGTTTATTGCTCTGTCTTTTTAATTATTGTTCTGGTTTTTATATAGTAATCAATAAAATTATGATTTTATAAACATTTAGCTTGAATCTCTTTATATCTGGTAGCTCCTTACCTGCTGTGACAGATACAGGTTGTTTATTATTGTAAACACATCCCAGGACTTTGATTGACAGCTTGCTGCCTATGACGAGCAAGCTGTCAATCAAACAGCCTGCACATGCTTACAACCCCCACTCACAATATAGATTGTGGTGCACTGGTGACTGAAGCTGTACTAAGCCCACCTCTATGAGTGAAAGCTGGCAGTGCCTAGGAGGAATAAAATTCATTTTCTCCCAGTAGCCGCACATTTAGAAAGGCATCCGGGCAGCATTGTAACCCTATATCACAATTACGTAAATTCATGAGCTTAAAGTGGTATAAAATAATTGTCGGTATTAATATATTAATATAGTACTAATTATACTTAATTTCAATCGCTGCTAAATATTTATAGCCCAATTTAGCATACGGCGTCAGGCTCAGTCTAAATTTACAATTCACACTCTACTCTTGCTGCAAATTTTCATCAGAAATAGATACAGTTCTTGTTTTCTTTGTGTGAAAACGTTTCCTGCAGCTTTTCATGGTAAGTGAACTTTCAATGTGAGAAAAAATAAAGGATCATTTCCCCTTCTAATATTAGCTGGAAGAAAACTAACATATGGCCAAAAAATATGCGTGTGTGGTGTTCTGATACAGATTAGAAAAGACTAGCTGTTTACTGAGCACAAAGAAAAACAGGAATACATATAAGCCTCAATAAATACATGTATTACGCAGACTATATTTATTACCCACATACTGTTATGCTCATATACAATTTATTAATAAAAGCACATATAGTCAATTATGGCTATGGAAACGTGGGTGAGGGACGGCCACAGGACGAAGGGTACAGCAACAATCAGCAGACACGCACAAAGATTAGATAATATAGTTTCAATATTTACTAATTTATAAAACAAAAGAAAGGATGGTAGGTAAACAGTTTATTATTAACAAATATAATGACAGCAGTTACTATTAATAACACCGACCAAGGGTATATGCAGGTACACTTAAACAAAATTAATAGTTATATGTGAGCAAAAAACAGCGCAATTAACCCTTTCTATGCATAAATCAATAAAACGACAGTACTGTGTCAGTACTTTAGTAATTGCCTACTTGGCGCAGTTTTCGAAGTGTCTCTTACAGATGAGACCTTGTCTACTAACTAACTGGACCTCTACATAGCTATTTATATATGTGCATAAATATTCAGATGTAAGATGCTACTGGTACGTCCTGAAACTGAAGTAGAAGGGTCCTTGCTAGGCTGAGTCCTGAATAATCAGAAATGCTATCTTAAAGCTCTTAGGGAATGCCAATCTCTCCAATGTAGGTGTGGAGACATGAGGATCCTGGAACCTGATGAAGGCAAATGGTGTTATACCACCTCCCCTGAAATTCTTTAGTTCGATGGTACGGTTCCACCCATACCAATAGAACAAATCCTCCTGGATTTGGACTGCTTGGCACTGGATACTTGATTCCAAACTGCCACTGGATCCTTGTTTTGGGAGGCAGTTCAATTACTCTTGGTCAAACTCATCGTCCTCCAAGACATTATGGGTATCCCAAAGGATCAATTCCTGTACCAAATCTGACCAAGTGTTTGTGGCCCAGTATTCAAACCGTCAATGATGGCACAACTCCTATAGCTGCCGTTTCCTGTTGAGGCTGTATATCCACTTCGGTCCTCTTCTAAAGGCTGACCTGAGGGGTTGAATAAAGTGGCTTCTGAAACCTGCCATGTATGCATCACCTATGGTCTGCTGGGTCTGTCTATATGCTTCACTGGTTGTGGAGCCCTTAGAGTGCATTAGCACACCTGTGCTCTGCATCTCCCCCAATACGCCAAGCTTAGTAGTATCCCTCTGCTGCCACCAAGTGTGGAGACACAAGGGTCAGTGGGTGCTCTTGTCCGCTGGCCTGGCTGTCTTTAGAAAGACCGCATGGACCAGGGCTCATTCCACTGAACACACGCAGTTCTTCACCTTGGGCATAGCACTACTCAGACAACACAGGGTGAGGGTAAAGAAGTGTGGCGCAATACTTTATTGAACCACCAACAGATAATAACATATAGAACAGTCCAAGCAAGTACATAGGATGGTGCAAATAACAGAGTCTCACTCTTCCACTGGCTCGCTGGGATTAGAGCAGCTGCGACTTCAGGGATTCCAGGGCTGACGACCCCTATCAGTGGCACCCTGCTTTTGACGGGCACCCACAGAGAGGAGGTAACAAGCTTAGGAAGCTGACAGTCCATTGAAGTAAGTGGTCAGGTGACGTCATTGTCCCAACCTGGCTTTTTTGAGTGTCTTCATGGGGCTAGGTGACTGGATGGTCATAATCTGGCTTCTCTAAATGTCTCCATGCGGCCAGATGACTGAATGGTCCCAACCTGGCTTCTCCGAACGTCTCCATGAAGCCAGGTGACTAGATAGTCCAAATTTGGCTTCTCCAAATGTCTCCATGGGGCCCGGTGACTGGATGGTCCCAACTTGGCTTTTCTGAATATCTCCATAGGCCAGGTGATCAGATGGTCCCAAACTGGCTTCTCCGAACATCTCCATAGGTTCAGTGATGGTCAATGAATCAGATCTGTATTCCTACAGCTGGGACCGTGGTCCCTCAAGCTGACTTCATGTAGAGTGTCTCAAATTTGTGTCCCTCCAGTTGGGGCCATGGTGTTCTAGCTGCTGTTCTGTAGAATCTCCTCTCAGAAGGATAAAAGTCCCTTCTTATACCCATCTCTGTCCTTCAGGCCATCATCTACAGGTCAGGGGGAAGGTGAGATATGGTCAAATCTCATTGTTTGGTTAAATCAATTTGTTTAGTTTTTCCTTCACTGTTTGCCAGACAACAAGCTATCTATCTATCTGTCTGTCTATCTATTCTGACTAGTGATGAGTGTTGTGATCCGCTTTTTGGCTCCCCTGGTGGTGGCTGGTGGTACTGGAGACTTGTGTGTGCTTTTCTGCCTCAGCTCACCTGCTTCCATCAGTTTTGGGAGTTCCCTATTTAGCCTTGCTCTCCAGTCACTTCCTTGCCGGTCATCATTGTAACCTGAGTCTTTCAGTTGCATGTTCCTGCTACTAGTCTGCTGATCAGCTAAGTGGACTCTTGTCCTTATTGTTTTGTTTTTCTTGTCCAGTTTACAGTTTTGTCATTTCCTGTTACTGGAAGCTCTTGTGGACTGAAATTGCCACTCCTGTGTCATGAGTTGACACAGGAGTCTTAAAGTAATTTCAGGATGGGTTTTTGAAAGGGTTTTTCAGCTGACCGTGAAGTCCTCTTTTGTATCCTTCCTCTATCTAGTAAGTGGACCTCGCTTTGCTAAATCTACCTTCATACTGTGTATGTCTTTTCCTCTGAACTCACCGTTAATATACGTGGGGGCTACTATCATCTTTGGGGAATTTCTCTAGAGGTAAGCCAGGTCTGTTCCTTCCTCTTCCAGGCGTAGTTAGTTCTCCGGCTGGCGCATGGCATCTAGGCAGCCGTAGGAATGCTTCCTGGCTACTGTTAGTTGTGTGGTAGATTTAGGTCACGGTCAGCTTGAGTTTCCATCACCCGAGAGCTAGTCTGTTATTTTTGTGTTTCTGATGTTCCCATGCCATTGGGGAATCATGACAGTATGACCGGCCACTGTTAAAGTAATTGGCAGAAGAAAGGAGAGTAAAACAAGTCTGTAGATTTTTATTTTTTCTTTCCTCTCATGTTTGCTACTTAGTTGGCTCAGTTGTATTTCTGCTCTATTTACAGCCTTGCCTTTCTCTCCTTCTAATCCTTGAATGGCTCTGATCTCTCTGGTTTAAGGATGGACCCTCAGAGTTTGGCTGCAGGTTTAAATAATCTTGCTACGAAGGTTCAGAATTTACAAGATTATGTTATACGTACTCCTATTTCTGAACCTAAGATTCCTACACCAGAGGTATTTTCCGGAGATAGATCTCGGTTTCTGAATTTCAAATGTAATTGTAAATTATTCCTTTCTCTCAGACCTCACTCCTCTGGAGATCCTGTTCAGCAGGTTAAGATTGTGATTTCTTTGCTGCGAGGTGACCCTCAAAATTGGGCATTTTCATTGACACCAGGGGATCCTGCGTTGCTCAATGTGGATGCGTTTTTTCTGGCTTTAGGGTTGCTGTATGAGGAACCTAATTTGGAGATTCAAGCTGAAAAAGCTTTAATAGCCCTGTCTCAAGGGCAAGATGAAGCTGAGATATACTGCCAAAAATTTCGTAAATGGTCTGTGCTTACTCAGTGGAATGAGTGTGCCCTAGCGGCAAATTTCAGAGAGGGCCTTTCTGATGCCGTTAAGGATGTCATGGTGGGGTTTCCTACGCCCACAGGTCTGAATGAGTCCATGACAATGGCGATTCAGATTGATCGGCGTTTGCGGGAGCGCAAACCCGTGCACCATTTGGCGGTATCTTCTGAAGGGACGCCAGAGAAAATGCAATGTGACAGAATTCTGTCAAGAAGCGAGCGGCAGAATTATAGGCGCAAAAATGGCTTGTGCTTCTACTGTGGTGATTCCGCGCATGTTATATCAGCATGCTCTAAACGTACTAGGAAGGTTGACAAGTCTGTTTCTATTGGCACTTTACAGTCTAAATTTCTTCTGTCTGTAACTCTGATTTGTTCATTATCAGTTATTACCGTGGATGCCTATGTGGACTCTGGCGCCGCTCTGAGTCTCATGGATTGGTCCTTCGCCAGGCGCTGTGGGTTTGATTTGGAGCCTCTGGAAGTTCCTATACCTCTGAAGGGTATTGATTCTACACCTCTGGCTTGTAATAGACCACAGTTCTGGACGCAAGTGACTATGCGTATGACTCCAGACCATCAGGAGATGATTCGCTTCCTCGTGTTGTATAATTTACATGATGTTTTAGTGCTTGGATTACCATGGTTACAATCTCATAACCCAGTACTGGACTGGAAAACTATGTCTGTGTTAAGCTGGGGATGTCGGGGGGCTCATGGGGACATACCTTTGGTTCCTATCTCGTCATCTATTCCCTCTGAGATTCCTGCATTTTTGTTGGATTTTGGGGATATTTTTGAAGAGCCTAAAATTGGTTCTCTCCCTCCCCACAGAGAGTGTGATTGCGCCATAGATCTGATTCCAGGCAGTAAATTTCCAAAGGGTCGTTTGTTTAACCTATCTGTACCTGAGCATGCTGCCATGCGAGAATATGTTAAGGAGTCCCTGGAAAAGGGACATATTCGTCCTTCTTCATCACCTTTAGGAGCTGGGTTTTTCTTTGTCTCTAAAAAGGATGGCTCGCTGAGGCCTTGTATTGATTATCGACTCCTGAATAAAATTACTGTCAAATATCAGTATCCGTTGCCGCTGCTTACTGATTTGTTTGCTCGCATAAGGGGGGCTAAGTGGTTCTCCAAGATTGATCTCCGTGGGGCGTATAATTTGGTGCGAATTAAGCAAGGGGATGAGTGGAAAACCGCATTTAATACGCCTGAGGGCCACTTTGAGTATTTAGTAATGCCTTTCGGCCTTTCTAATGCGCCTTCAGTTTTTCAGTCCTTTATGCATGATATTTTCCGTGAATATCTGGATAAATTTATGATTGTGTATTTGGACGATATTTTGATTTTTTCTGAGGACTGGGAGTCTCATGTTCAGCAGGTCAGGAGGGTTTTTCAGGTCTTGCGGGAGAATTCTCTGTGTGTAAAGGGTTCTAAGTGTGTTTTTGGGGTTCAAAAGATTTCCTTTTTGGGGTACATTTTTTCCCCTTCTTCTGTTGAGATGGACCCTGTCAAGGTTCGGGCTATTTGTGACTGGACACAGCCTACTTCTCTAAAGGGTCTTCAGAAGTTCTTGGGCTTTGCTAATTTTTATCGTCGATTTATAACTGGTTTTTCTGGTGTTGCTAAGCCTCTTACGGATTTGACTAAGAAGGGTGCTGATGTTGCCAATTGGTCCTCTGCCGCTGTGGAGGCCTTTCGGGAACTTAAGCGCCGCTTTTCGTCTGCCCCTGTGTTGCGCCAGCCCGATGTCTCTCTCCCCTTTCAGGTTGAGGTCGATGCTTCCGAGATCGGAGCGGGGGCGGTTTTGTCGCAGAAAAGTTCCGATTGCTCAGTGATGAGACCTTGTGCGTTCTTTTCTCGAAAATTTTCTGCCGCCGAAAGAAATTATGATGTCGGTAATCGGGAGCTTTTGGCCATGAAGTGGGCATTTGAGGAGTGGCGTCATTGGCTTGAGGGTGCTAGACATCAGGTGGTGGTTTTGACTGATCACAAGAATCTGATTTATCTTGAGTCTGCCAGGCGCCTGAATCCTAGACAGGCGCGCTGGTCGTTGTTTTTCTCTCGGTTTAATTTTGTGGTCTCATATCTACCAGGTTCTAAGAATGTGAAGGCGGATGCCCTTTCTAGGAGTTTTGAGCCTGATTCCCCTGGTGATTCTGAACCTACAGGTATCCTTAAGGATGGGGTGATATTATCCGCTATTTCCCCAGATCTGCGACGTTCTTTGCAAGAGTTTCAGGCGGATAGACCTGATCGCTGTCCACCTGGTAGACTGTTTGTTCCTGATGATTGGACCAGTAGAGTCATCTCGGAGGTTCATTCTTCTACGCTGGCGGGTCATCCTGGAATTTTTGGTACCAGGGATTTGGTGGCTAGATCCTTCTGGTGGCCATCTCTGTCTCGTGATGTGCGTGTTTTTGTGCAGTCTTGTGATGTGTGTGCTCGGGCCAAGCCTTGTTGTTCTAGGGCTAGCGGGTTGTTGTTGCCCTTGCCTATTCCGAAGAGGCCTTGGACGCACATCTCGATGGACTTTATTTCTGATCTTCCTGTCTCTCAGAGGATGTCTGTTATCTGGGTGGTGTGTGACCGTTTTTCTAAGATGGTTCATTTGGTGCCATTGCCGAAGTTGCCTTCCTCGTCTGAGTTGGTTCCTTTGTTTTTTCAAAATGTGGTTCGCTTGCATGGTATTCCTGAAAATATCGTTTCTGATAGGGGTACCCAGTTCGTTTCTAGATTTTGGCGGGCATTCTGTGCCAGGTTGGGCATTGATTTGTCTTTTTCGTCTGCCCTCCATCCTCAGACTAATGGCCAGACGGAGCGAACTAATCAAACTTTGGAGACGTATTTGAGGTGTTTTGTGTCTGCGGATCAGGATGATTGGGTTGCCTTTTTGCCGTTGGCGGAGTTTGCTCTTAATAATCGGGCCAGTTCTGCCACTTTGGTTTCCCCTTTCTTTTGCAATTCGGGGTTTCATCCCCGTTTTTCTTCTGGTCAGGTGGAGTCTTCGGATTGTCCTGGAGTAGATACTGTGGTGGATCGGTTGTATCGGATTTGGGAACAAGTGGTGGACAATTTGAATTTGTCCCAGGAGAGGACTCAGCGGTTTGCTAACCGCCAGCGTCGGGGTGGTCCTCGCCTTCGTGTTGGGGACTTGGTGTGGTTGTCTTCCCGTTTTGTCCCAATGAGGGTTTCTTCTCCTAAATTTAAGCCTCGGTTCATCGGTCCCTATAGGATTTTGGAGATTATTAACCCTGTTTCCTTTCGTTTGGACCTTCCGGCATCTTTCGCTATCCATAATGTGTTCCATCGGTCGTTGTTGCGGAGATACGAGGTGCCGGTGGTTCCTTCTGCTGGGCCTCCTGCTCCTGTGCTGGTTGAGGGTGAATTGGAGTACGTTATAGAGAAGATCTTGGACTCCCGTATTTCCAGG